>NC_046309.1:28387500-28737159 GCF_004115265.2 Rhinolophus ferrumequinum | reverse complement strand
CTAACAAAACCAGAATCAGTAATCAAAAACTGAAAATAGATTTATTTTTACTGTAGAAAATGTCAGAATACATAGAAGAAAAATGGAAATGTATTAGTAACACACTTTCCTATTGTGGGTTTTAAGATGCAACATAAAATCAATAGATTAATATTTTTTCAATACATTTTTTATATTGATTATGTGGTAATCTCAAATCTCTCTAATTGAGGTAAACCATTTTTCATGGTGAATTTTCTTGTTTCTATTATTATTATTCAAAAAAAAAGTGTTCAAAATTAATGTGTTCAATCATCTCTCTTTTTGCATGCTTTTCTCAGTTTTCACTTTAGAAATGTAAAAGATAGGGAAAACCTATTCTGTTTAATGACTAGAAATGGTAAAAATAGGATTCCAATTACTAAAATACTTCTAACTGTGCCTACCAGGTCTTACAAGCCTTTTAGTCCTCATCTAATGCTCAGTGACTAAGGTGTACGTGGAGAAAAAAATGTACCAGATTGTCCTATGTATTCACCTCAAGATGAGCTGCTCTTGCCAGTGAGTGCACTGGGGAAAGACCTTGCTTTAGAATGAGTGAGGTAATGGAACTCAAGTGCCCACTGCAAAGGGCTGCACCACTGGCGCCCAGGGTACTTTCAAGGGAACACCTCCTGGGGTTCTGCTGTAGGACAGAACAGGACCAGTAAGTCTGTTCCTACAGGTGTGCTCAGCACATGTCTTCTCTCCCAGCTGAGTCTGCTCTTGACATTAGAAGAATCTTTCTGAGGCATCAAATCCTTGATGAACTTGACTATGGCAGAACTAAGGACTGCCCTCAGACAATCAGTGTAAATTTAATGATGATCGCTAAGCAAGGCAGCCATAGGCTCTATCCTATGCCATATCCAAAGCCAATAATGAGGAGGCAATGCAAAACAAGGCCACTTAAGGGAAATTTGACCCCAGACTCTATTCTAGAGGGCTCAAGAGTTCGTCCCAGTATGAACCTGAGGGAAGAAGAAAACCCTTAGGAAGCTGACGGAAGGGAGGCCTGGCGGATGCAGGAGGGACAATAAATATGCCCAGTTTAGCTTGTGAATTTCCAGATGTAAACTGTTCAACACACAGTCAAGAGAAGCACTGAGGACATTTACTCTGAAATGCAAGAATTTGGGGGAAGAGCTTGGATGGCCAGGTACCTCTGGACTTTGTTTCCTAAGTACATTTAATGAAAGCACTCCAAGAAATACCACTTTGTAACACAATACCATAACCAAATTCCTTCTTTGGGAAGAATCTTGGATTGGGTGACCTCTAAGCCCCCGTGTAACCAAAGGTTATGATTCTAAGATGTTAAATATTGACAGTCAAATAATGTGGACTCAATAAATATTTGCTGAAATTGAAACGAGTTGAATTCAGGAAGTAAAAGGGTCTATATTTTATGAGCACAGGTTATCTAATTCTCACAGTCAAACAGCTGTATGAACTTCCTTTCCTTTGAAAGTCTTACATTTGCTCACCACATTTTCCTGCTAAAATCTGTGAGGTAGAGCTCATCTTACTACCATATTTTAGAGGTCAAATTCCCTTCAATGGTTCATTTTAGAGTGTTTTCCCCCCAATATTGTTATGTCCCAATACAGTTTTTATATCTCTTACCTAAAAATAAATTACCTGAACTTGATTGCATACAGGATCATGGACTAATGAACATGAAATTTTGCTTGGCAGATACTCAATTTTTTTTCTAGCAAAGATACTTTATGATTTATGATCCTTAATGACCTAGTTATTTGAAAAACTATCAATGAGTTTTCTTCAATTGGTTAAAATATCATACATTCCTTTCACCAGTTCAGACATCTTTGTCTTTGATCCCGATTCACAGAATTTAGTGAGGAGGTGGAAAGAGGATTGTTATAGAAGATGAATCAACAACACGATGGACAAAGGATCATAGAAGTAATGAATAGATTTTTTTTAACTTCAAAAAATAAGTCAGAAAATGTGAGAATCTTTGGATAGGGAAATGAAATCTTGCTTTAGCAGAAATTTATCTGTTTAATACATATGATATATTCTTAAGGGAGGAACTATATTTATTTATGATCATGAACACAAGGATAATGTTCTGTATAATTGTTTAATGAAATAAACTCAACAATGTACTTGGTGTTCGTGGTTACTTAAAAATATCAAAATAACTAAATAATTAATATATAAGCATTACATATTCTTATGCCATGAAAATTATTTTAAGGACCTATTTTATTTTGTTAGCTTGTGTGATTTCACAAGGCAATCTAGATATTATGAAAATTGCTTATGTAAATATTATCAGGATCCAGAAATGGATTTCTATGGTTTTTCATGACTTTGACTTTTTAAGAAATCATCTGAGCATAATATTGTTATTTTGGTTTTTTACAATCTGAAGACAGCCGGCACAATTGTTAACAGATTAAGCAATCCATTTGTTTTAGCATGTTTCTTGCAATTCAGTGAAAACAAACTTGACTTGTTAATTTTTGCTAAACTAATTTAGAACTTGCTTTGACCTTCTTTACTCAACTACTGTTAACTGTGCTATAACCTAATTACAAAAACCTCAAGAGACAATGGTTGTTTCTTATGATTAAATATGAAGTGAGAATCTAGTCTTTCTTTATCAGTTTGCAGTTTGTTTTTATTCATTTACCTGGAATAAGCCTGAACATACTACAACAGTTATCCTGTTCAATATAATAAAAGTGTAAAAAGGTCTTTTACCTATATGATTTTTTTTCCTCATTGACTTATATAGAAAGATGCCAAGTTAAAATAGATAAGCTGTAAATGAGTTGTCTAAAAGTTGGAATTTTCTCAAAAACAATGTTGTAAATGGTGTTCAGATATCCTGCTCGTTTACGAAATGTACTTTTCATATGTGAAATGCTATTTATTTGTATTAACAAAATGTATAATACCACTCTACTCAGTAAATTTAAAAAAGTAAAGTTGAAATGTAACTTTATATTAAGTTATGCATGAGATAAATCCAGTTTTATTAGAGGCTATTGGCCAGAGGTACTAAATTTAAGGCAATTCTAAACAGCATGTTAGGGCACTTTCTTTTCAAACATAAATTTAAAATAGTTATTTAATAAATTATTTATTTTTTTCCAATTATAAAGTAACAAATCTTCATTGCAAAGGATTTAAAAATATGAGAAGCAGAAAGGAAAAACAAATCACCTGAAAATCTATTACTGAAATATAACCTTTTCATCATGTTTATATTATTTATCTATTGCTGTGTAACTTGTTGGTACCACAAATCTGCGCTTTTGTCTAAAGAGTATCAGTTTTCTGAGGCTGCTATTTGGTGAATTATAAATTTTTAATGAAAAGATGTATTCTTGTATTTATTATTTAAGTTATCATCACAAACAAAAATATAAAGCTGCATTACTTGCTTACTTTTGCCTTAAGAAATACTTTCCCTGGTCTCACTGTATCCTGGATATACCTCTATCTAATGGTGTATTAAAATTCATGTTTTACTGAAATAATGCACTTATATGTCTTATATCTTTCACTAGAATGTAAATTCTGGGAAGACCTAATCTTATACATGTTTAATCTCAGAATACCTACCCCAGTACTTAATATATAAATATTTGTTGAGCCATTAAATAATGCAGTTGGGAATTCGAATGCCAGATTGAATATACTTTTATATCTATTCTGCTGAGTTCTTTCATATGAAAAAATTAATGAAAATCTTCAGTTACAACTATTTTAGCCACATGATTGGGTAGCAAAGCAGACTTAAAGATTTGCAGTAAATGATATACAGCTAAAAATATATCGGACATCATTCTGACTGAATATATTTAATATGTAAAATATATTTCTCTGGGGCATGACATTCATTCATTCACTCATTCATTCATTCCTTCATTCTAAAAAAGATGATTAAATACCTCAAATTTGCTAGACATATTTACTGTATCAGACTACAGTACTTAAGATTCAACTCCGTGGGCTAAAGGGAAGTTTGGCTTAATTCTTAGCGACATGTGTTTTAGAAAACAGTGAGGAAGATGAACTGGAACAACAAAGAGAAACTGATGATAGGGAAGGTGATGAAGAAAGTTATCCAGAATGACCAAGTAAGAAATGATGAAGGCTTGAAGTAAGGCAACAACTGTGCAGACAGAACAGGACAATGGAATATTAAATAGGTAACAATGAACAAAGCCTAATGCTGGCTGTGAGAAGGTGGAGGAGGCAGCACTTAATTACTTGTGTCTTTCTGGCTGTAGGAACTGGGTGGATTAAAGTATCATTAACCACAACAGGTGGCATAGGAGTAACTGGCCAAGGAGAAAGAGGGCAAGGTGGTATCTTCTCACATTTAAATGGTGCTATCAATAAGCAATTGAATAAACAGATTTGGAGCCTCGAAGAGAAATATTTTGGAACTTGTCATTGTGAGGGTGGTGATGAAGACAAGGCAGAGGGAGGAAGAAGAGGAGAAAGAGACACAGAAGGAGAATGCACCAGAGGAAGAGCAGAAGGGGTAGGAGAAGAGAACAAACAACTGAACCTTTATACAATTTGTTACAATTAACCACTTCAAAATATTCATTGGATAAACTACTATGGTTGCCGGAGCTATTTGGTCATTAAACCAAAATAAATATCTACACTGATACAGGTTCTTGATACAGTTCTGTTTTGCTCAAACCTTTAAAAAAAATCAATGTTATACTTTTGTCTCAGAGTTTTGTGTTAGCCTTTATTTCTTAAGAATGTAGTGAAGGCAAGCTGCTACTGAGATTATGGGTTTCACCCCCCCAGGGGTCCCTGAAGATCATTAACCCTGAAGAACATCATAAACTGTGGTTTGTGTTATCTCTGGCCATCAGTGTTCCTATGATGAACACTTGATTCAACAGTGATGAACCTCTTTACACCATTGAAGAAATACTGTAGACTAATTGACTTTCAAGAGAAACAAATCATCAGACATGTTTTTTCCTCCTGTGTATTACAGTAGACATGACATGACATTAACCATCTTCAATACCGTACTGGCATCCAAAGGTATTGCCATCACTGAGCCTTATCAGTTTTGATGCATTTGAAGAAAATGCAAATACATGGGGACGGTGTGTGGCAAAAATGCCTCTGTGGAGTAAGAAGGAGGAGGGTTACTGTATGTTTAGAAACATGAAATAGCTCAACAATGATAATCAGAGTTTTACTAACTAGCTGTGTAACCTCGCTTTCATCTCTGGACCTTTGCTGTATGATTTTTCAAATGAAGGGATTGGACTAGACTATCTTGAAGTTTTCTTCAGCTCCAACATTTCATAGTAACTCAGAGACATACAAACCCTAAGACTAATCTAATGGTAGAAACATCAGCAAAAAGGGGGCTCTTGCATCAGGCAACTCAACATATTGGAATCAATGTGGCAGGAAGGAAATATCAGAGATTAGACCATTAACTGTGCTTACTCTCATAGGGATAGACTGCATCTCAGAAAAATCTGGGTTCCATTAATTTAAAGCATATGAAATTGTCTTTTGTGTGGATCAAAGCTGGTCAAATACAGACAATATAGTATGATTCAACTCACTTCTAGTGAATGCCTTACCAACATAAACAAGCTGTAACATTTTACTTTAATTATTTTCTGGAGAAGAGAAAGTTTGTAGTCAAGTCCTTAACTCAGAAAGGGGTGCAACGTTATATAGTCAGTGAGATATTTTGAATCCTTAAAAAACTAGACCTGCTATAAACACTGTGCAACTGGAGTGTCCTGTGAAAGATGGAATCATCGTGTGATGGAGGCTTCTGAGCCAGTTTGGAATTCTTTATCAAGTAGTTGTCCGTATTCATTTGCAGAAAGCCTTTCTTGGCAAGATTCTCTCCCAGAACAATTGATCTTTGTCTCTGAAGCAAGATCAATCTGAAATGGAACCTGATATTAACTGCCTTTTAATCTGTTTTTAAAGACACAGTCAACCTCTTAGCAGAGATATTAATAGCTGCGTTTACATGCTTCAAGATTAGATATACTAGCCAAGAACAGGGTTACATTGGCGAGAGAATTAAGAGTCTATTATTCACTCCAGGACATGGGTGGCCCTGTAGTTGAGGCCTGATCTTTCCTATCAGCAGACTACTAGAAACAGGGGAGGTGTTCGGGGGAGGGGTGATGGAAATCTGTAGTTTCCTGCTGATTTCAAAGGCTTTATCTGGAGGCTGGAGGCTGGCAGGTGTGAGGTATTTATTTTTTCTGAGGATGAGATGACTAGAGAACTCAGATAGAAAATGGATTTATGAATATATGTATATGTTTTGCCTCAGGTAGATTTTATAACATAGGGTATATATTATAAAACTTTATAAAAAGTTATAAGAATACTAAGGAATAGTCTATGATTTAAAAAAAAGAAAAAGTTGAGGAAACTCATTAAGATTTATTATAGGTTCCAAATTTTGTAGTCCCAAAGCTTAACGACAGATGGTGGTGTAACTCCACCAATTTTGCAAACTCTACATTCAATTTGAGTTGTAACTTAGATCACCCTCTTTTGACTTCGGTGAAACTAGAATTTTCTCTTTTTCCTAAAATGTATCTGGTGGGGGAGTGGGAATAGGAGAATGTCTAAAAGAAGTCTGTTTATTTGCTCATCTTCAGAAAACTGTAGTGGACTTGAAAAATAGGAATCTGATATATGCCCATTCTTCTGATATATGTGAAATGAAAAACATTTTACCTTGCATTTAAAGAAGACTTTTGTTGAGGCTATTTGAAGTGAATAATACAAATCAAAGATGGTATCTCTAACAGGAAAAAAATAATCATTAAAAAAAAAAATCTGCCTCTTTCCCACTTTCCCAGCGACCTCTCCCCCTAGTTAGTTAAATTTTAAGTATTAGCCACACTTACACCAATGAAATGTCTCTGAAGAAGAAAATTGTAATTCTTGTTTAACTGAAAGTTTTGATGAAAACAGACCTAAATATGTGAATAATTATATTTTTACAACAAATAACAAAATCCAAGCGGTTCACTTGGAGAAGCATTAAACCGACATTTCTACTACGTGTTGTTGGCGCACGCTGCTTTCCTTCGTCCTGGCCTTAGTTACTCTCCTGTGGGTGGCTTATTTCGCGCAAGATACGCTGGCGAAGACCATCGGAAACGAATTTATCTTTCGCCTGGATCGTAATAGAGCAGTGGCTCGGAATTTGTTCATTTGCGGTTTCATCGTAAAATAAGCTTGAAATCAAATAAATTTTCGTGAGAGAACTTCGAGGTACACTTGGTGAAACCCCTCAATTACACAGCAGCTCCGTTTAACTTTTCCCCTGGAATCTCTTTAAATGAGTTTTGCAGACCCACGTGCTGTCAAAGAGACTTGCGCTGTGGCTGCGACCCTGCTCGGCGACCACAGGGACAGAATTTGGCTTTTCCCCTTACTCTGACACGCGGGGTTTCGTTGCAAGGCTGCCGTGATCCAGTGGGGTGACCACTGACTTGTGCAAAAGACAACTATTCGTTCGCTGCTGGCCCTGTAGCGTTTTCCCTGGCTGCGGAAACCCGGTTTTCCTATTATTATGTTTGAACTTTTTGGGGAGTCTGTTAGCGCCGAGCGCTAACCCCCGCCGGCTCCGGCAGCAGCGACGCGAACAAAGCCTGCACTGTTCCGGGCCACGCTGGGGCGGGGTGGTGGGCGAGCTCAAGGAATTGCAAATAAATATATTTTATGACCACCCATCAACAAACTACGTGCCACCGTGGCAGCTCCTAGTAGCCGGGCTGTGTCTGCAGCGCGGCCAGGAGCAGGGACTGGGAGGGACGCGACGAGAGAGGGGCAGCGAGCGGCCAGCCCCAGGCCTGAACTTTCACCTCTCGAACCCTGGCCCAGCCGATTGGCTGCGGGCGACTGGTCCGCCGAGGGCAGCAGCTCCTGGCACCACCCGCTTTCTCAACTCCCTGGGCGTCTTCCCCGCGGGAAGCTGGGTGGCCCGGGGAAGGGCAGTAGGTGAAGGGGAGTGGGGGGCACGAGGGACTGCGGGCTCAGCCCCGCTTAGGCGCCTGGCAAGGGTCCGCGGCCGATTCAGAAGATGAGCTCCTGCGACTGAGGTCCTCCTGCACCTCTCGGCTATTTGTATTCACAGGAAAGAAACGTCAGAGGCTGCGAATTTCACCAAAACGTATCTGTGTGTACATACAAGTGAAAGGCTAAGTAAACCCGCTCGTCTCCAAGTCTTGAGAACGTCACCCTGTTTCTCCTCGTTGGGAACTTGAACTTCTCTTACAGGTGGCCCAGGCTTCTTTATAATAAACCTTCCCCGCTCACGTTTTCAGGACGCTTAAAGAGGAAGGGAAACACACGGGGTCCGTGTAAGCGGGGAAGGAAGAAGGGGAAAAGTGAGTATCTGTACACTTTTGAATTGTTCTGTTATCTTTATTCACAAACCTTGTGGAAAGAAAGGTACATCCTCGGTTCTCTGCGGATTTCCACGCTCTGGCTCTTCTCTTTTCCGAAAGAGTTTTCGTTTGATCCAGAGAATCCGCTTTTTATTTAGGTTTGCCAGGACAGCATAAACACAAATTACTTAACATAAAATTATCCCTACCTTTCAGAAGGGCCATTTGGGTCTGGCATTTTTAAATTTTGAAGACTGCTCCCTCCTCTCCCCGCTCCCATCTTTAAAAAAAATTGGGATTATTTGTCCCTTATTCAACCTGCATTTCGAAAAAGTTAATCTTCTGAAGGGTGAGATTAATCCATAAGCAGAGCACTTAGGACTGCCTCGAGTTTAAAAGCTCACAGAAAGCACCGCCATTCCAAGTCCAACTCTCCCTGGTTCTTCGTCCGCCTGCCAGGGGCCGTCTTCCCAGGACCAGCCCGTGGCTACGGACTTATTGGTTTCACTAGAAAACCTGACGGTGTGTTTACAGATGTGGGTGCCAGGGCTGCTTCCTCGCCGGGAGAACTGAGGGTTCCGAAGGGAAGAGTTGGTGCCAGGTGTGTGTGTGTGTGTGTGTGTGTGTGTGTGTGTGTGTGCGCGCGCGCGCGCGCGCTCGTCGCTCGCGCTCTCGCGTCTGCCCTTTAGAGAAAAAGCGCGGTGCTCTTTGAGGACAAGACTCAAAGGCACAAGTTAGTACAGCTTGCCAGTGTCCCCAGTCCCGTCACCCTTACCCATCCCCGCGCCTTCTGCTATCGGAGAGGTTAGCGCCCGCGGGGAGGAAGCTAGAGGCCAGGCTCCGCTCACATTGGCCTCTCTGGGCTGCCCCTATCTGGAGGAAAGTTTCGGCGCCACGCTTCGCGACGGATTCGCGAGCGGGGACTCCGGCAGCGGCGCACAGGGGACACACCGGGTGGAGGGTCGCGTGGCCCGCGGGCAGGTGAACGTCTGGCGGGAGATAGGGTGAGGAATTGCCCTCCTGGAGCTGGTTTGGGGAAAGCGCTGCCGAGGAACCCCCACTCGGGTCACGCGTCCCATGCGGGCCCGTCTGGTCCTCCCTCGGCCTTCCCCTTGTCATCCCCTCGGTCCCGTGTAGGGCGGCTGGCCGAGTCACATCCCACTGATAGGAGTGGGGACCCGGGTGCTGGAGGCTGGGCCCGCGCATCCCCCACTCTGGCGCCTCGACTTTGATGTGAGCGCAGAGCGGGCTCTGGCAGTTTCTTCTCTCCTTTCATTCCGATTACTTGAGCTCCCAAGTCACTGATAGGACCCGTCTCGAAAGCCCGGGACCCTAAAAGTCGCAGCTCGGCGGCCCCTTCCTTCCAAGCTCCGCCCCGCCAGCCCGCAGCCCGGCCCCAAGCCCGTGGCCTGAGCTGCGCGACCACGAGGAAGCCCAAGAATTCCTGGGCCCGGGTGAGACGGGAGGGACGACCACAACGAAGAGTGAGAAAGACACTCGGCCTCTTTCCACCCAGGCCGCAGAGGCGCACCCCGGTTAAAGGAAGGCCAGTCAGCGTTTTAACGTACGCCTGGGTCTCCCTTTCTGACTACCATGTACTTTAGACCCCTGCCACCGAGGGCTTTGGATCCCTTCGAGGTTTTCTGCACTTCCCGTGGAATCCCCAGTGTGATTTGCCAGCAGCTCCGTCTGCTGAGAGGACGCACTTTGGGAACTGCCAAGAAGCAGCAGACACAACTCGGCTCCGCCAGTACAGCACACGGTTTTGTTCTCTCCTCCCTCCCCACCCCCTTCCTCCACTCGCCGTCTGGGCCGGGCGGAGGAGGCGGAGCAGGAGGTGGGGAGAGCACGGTGGGGGTGGGGGAAGTTCTGGCGCAGAACAAACAAGTTCTCCCGCGAGTTGTTTACATAGCAGGTGGACCTGACGTCAGCTAACAGGCTCCTTTGCTGCAAATCCCAACGAGATTCCTCTCCCTTGAAAAAGTTGGGGGATCCGGGCAGATAGGTGAACGGGGGCGACAGGCATCCTGACCGGCAGGTTCCAAACTACTTTTTGGATCAACAACAACAATCAACAATGACAACGCAAAGTAAAACAAAAACAAACATTTGGCCCAGCAATACTTTAGGATCCTGTAAGGCGTCCCTGCCCCCACCCAGCCCCTCCGAGGAGAGGCGGCCCTGCGCGCAGTGTGTGTACAGTTTGCATTGCCAACAACACGCGCGCGCGCGGCCGGGTGCGCGCACCCGCCAGCGCACACTGACACACAGAGACACACACACACAGACAGACACACACAGATCCGGGTTGGGGGAGCGGCAGCGCGAGACAGCGCGAGCCTCCGAGAAAGCGCGAGACACGCCGGCGCGTGCAGCTCGGCAGCGGCGGTTACGCCCCGGCTGGAGCCCCGCGCCCCACGCAGCCCGCCGGCGAGCGCCCGTCCTGGTTATTTATGCCGCGGCCGCGTCCGCCGGCTGCGGCTCCCTCCGCCCCCCTCCCCCGGGCGCGCTCTCCACTCGCCGCAGCCGCTACCCTGTCTCGCGCGTGGGTGTGTTGTTTGGTAGCTTTTGCCTCCGCGCTGCGGGTGCCACCTCCCTGGACGCTACCCAGGCGTCCCCGGTCCCGGTAAGTTTCCTCGTTCTCACTCTGGCGCTCCGTACCTCCGCACCCTACCCTGTCCCAGCCATCTCCACGGCGGCCGGGCTGCGACTTTGCTCCGCTCTCCTCCGGCGGCGGCGGCAAACTTTCGCCCCAGCCTCAGCGCGCTGCGCGGCAGGGCGCGGTGACATGTGTCAAATTTCGGCTCGGCGTCTGGGTCGCGTTCCGAACCCAACATTACCACTTGTTGTTCCTTTCTTATTTTGCTTTGTGATGGGGGAAGGGGGAGTCAAGAGACAGGAGATAGCTGTTGGCTCACGGATGATTTTTAGTTTTGAATATGCAAAATGTTGTCTGGTCCGGAGGGACAGCGGCTGGAGGAAATTGTGTGTCGAAACACCAGATGTGTTTGTTTACTCTTTATTTTTATTGTTTGTTGTCTCTTCCTCCCCCACCCCCAGGAGAAACATCAGTAAAAACATCTGGTAGTTGGAAGCACACATTTTATTGATCCAACTGCTGACCTTTATTTACTCAGTTGGGCAAATGCACGCTTCTCTTCTCTGAGTTGGACACTTTAGCTACATTTGAGAAGTACTTCTCTGGGAATGCGAGGCGGAGAGGGGACACTCCTGTTTCTCGAGTGAAGAAACTCTTGGCCCTTAGAGACGCTTCGGGATAATCCGGCATCTCCACTGTCCCCCCCCACCCCACCCCCCACCCACCACGCTCTTTCCCAGTCCACGGTTAGCACGAGCCGCTTCACCAGGGATCTGCCCTGGTCTTACTTTTGTTCCCTTTCGGAAAGGTCTCCTCACTCTGGGTGGGTTTAGGGTGAACTCGCGCCTCTGGGTGCTTCAGGGAGGGCGCGTGGGAAGGGTGCAGACACCTTTCGGAAAAAGGGAGGGCGTCTCGGTTGGTTTTTACCTGCAAGTCCGCGGAGGCCGCGGCGACAGGATCACGGCCGGCGCGCGGGGTGGACTTTGGCCCCGCGCAGCTCGCGTGCCTACGTCCCTTCGCTCTCGCGGCGGCGAGAGCCGGACCCACCAGGTGGCCGCGCGTGCTGCCGGCTAGTCGCCCGCGCATCTCTCCCCGCCCCGTTAGCCGGAACGTGCTCTGACAGCCCGACCTGGGCGCTAGCGTCTGTTTGGGTGTTCGGGCCTGACTGAAGCGGGGAGGAAAAGTTGTCCTTCTGTTCTCAGACTCTGGGGGCTCCTAGGTAAGTCTCCCAGGACACCTGGTGCGTGGGGTGACACTCATTGGGGGGGACGGGAGAGAAAGGCACTTGCGAGTCCGGGGCGTCTGAGAGCGGGACCTGGGCGCATGTTGCACAGCGACAAGTCAGGAGAGGCCTAACTGGCCGGGAGCCTCTCCAGACTCCGGGATCCCCAAGGAACTAGACCCATCTGTGTATTTGTTTATTCAGCTTTCTAACCAACAGATTTAAACCACTTAATGGACAGCTGCTATCTGTACTGCTCCTGTCCTCCTCCCCCGCCCCACGTTCTCTCGCCACATGTTGAAATCAGTCAGTTTCTTATTTTGAGGATAATTCCTCGAGTCCTGTTGGCTCCCAGGTGGGCAGGCGGTCACGACGGACGTGAACAAACGGGAAGGGGTGAGTGCTCAGAACCGGCGGGAGGGAGGAAGGCTGTGAGAGATGTGGACCTGTGTAAGGTGTGCACATATACAGTCATCATGGATTCAGAAGTGACTGAAGAGCTACGTACCTCGCCCAAGAGCCCTGAGTCTGCTTAGAAGAATAATGAAGTGGTAGCAGGTGAGCGCAGGGGAGAGAGTGACGCCCTGATGTCAGTAGTGGAAGTGGACATTTTCCAGCTGGAAGTATTTGAAGAGGTTAACTTTTAGAATAAAACAAAAGTTTGCCTGGAAGGCACATCTTTGCACGCTCTTCTAACATAAAAAGTTTGGTTAGGCAGCAGTGGAGACAGGAAGGGCGTGTTCAGCAAGTGTATGTTAGAGGTCAAAACTGAAGGAAGGGTGAGCTTTCAGATATTTTCGTCTTCAGTTTTGCGTTGTGGCATACCTTGGGAAATGTTTTATGTTGTCAAGAGGCCTGTTTATCTTTTCTGTCACCATGAGTTGTGGATAAGTATATTCTCAGTGTACTGGAATTTTAAAATGTAGTTTGTGTTTAATACTGCTATACGATTAGTTTACAATTTTGATTTGTATATACATTAATAAAGTGGGTATAAAGTTATATACACTATAATCATTAGAGTCATAAAATTTCATTTCAGCTTTAGAGCTTTTAAAAGTCTTTCCCTCCCTCCTTCCCATCCATCCACCCATCCATCCATCCATTTTTCTTACTTAACTGGACTCATTGTCAGTAGTTGTTCAGTTCAGTACTTCCTTAAGAAACCCACTATTTCATTGTAATTTAAAAATAAGTGAAACAAATGTTTAATTGGGCTTAAGTTACTAACTTTTAAAGAGAAATCTAGAGACCTGATGATATATTCCTGATGGATATGTGAGAGAGGACACTCAATTTTAAAAGATCATCTTACGGTTCACTTTTAAGGACAAGAATTTTTAGGGAATAACTTTTAACATTCAATTGAAATATAAGAATACAATAAATGCTTTATTTTTTAGATATAGATTATTAAAATGTTACCATTACATTACAATGGACACTAAAGTAATCAAAGGAAAATATTTACAGATAATTACGAACTATTTATAACTGTTTTTCAAAACTCCCCAACTTATATTTTGGGATTCAGAGTGATGGAAGTTCTAGAATTGAAAATTATTTTTATAGAATTCATACTCTGGAATGGAAAGAGACCTTTAATTACATTATGATATGAAACAATTTATTAATGGTTGTATCTGAGTAAACTGTCATCGAAGTGTTTTTTTTCTCCCCACTTATGATAATACAGTGGTTTTACTTAAAAAAACAAACAAACTTGTAATAGTCTAGAAACCTAAAATAGAGGGAAATTGTTGTATGTGGCACACCATAAAAATAAGAAAAAAAGGTAATCATTAAATTTACAGATATCCTATAATGAGAAACTGTATTCCTTTTGTACAGACAACAATTAAAAAACACCAAACTACTCTGTGCAGAGCTACTAGAATTATACTTTATGAAAAGAATATTTGAATATGTGAAAATAACTTCATGATTTGATCTCTTAGGCATGTAACAGTATACTGAATGTAGCCAGACAAATTTACCAGAAATTTTTATTTCATGAGAAAATGTAAGGGATATGGGGAACTTAGTTACATAAAATGGATATTATTTGTAATATTTTAAAGGATTTATAGCTGGCTGTGCCTTATCACCCTTCTATTTTTGTGTTGACAATTTCATGTTTGATCAGCAATAATACTGATAGAAAACTGAATGATGGATGTAGTCATGTATTTTTCTGCCTTTCTGAATTAAATCAGAAAGAGGTCATTGACTTATCACTAAGAAATTCTCTTGATATAGTTGCTAGAGAAAATTTCAAATCACAGTTGAATTCACAAATAGTATCAATTCCATCGCAATTACTGACTACTAATTCTTGGCACACGTAAATTTTTTTTCTTTAACTTTGTGATAGATGGTAGTACTCTTAGTAATAAATGAATGGATCCCAAATATTCTAACCAGTGCCCATATTCATACTGCCTTTTGATAAAACAAAACCTATTCCTTAAACTAGGCCCAATGAGATCCTAAGATTTGCATAGATTTTGAAAGAAACCTTATTTATATTGCCCTTAATTCATAGAGTTCTAACAAACGTGATCAAATCCAACCAGAAAGATTGTTGTTTATATTCTTAAGGTTGCTGAAAAAGTAATACAGGTGTTTGAAACTTTCTTTGAGCATTTCAGTGTTCAAGGTCTGCAGACAATTGAATGCCTAATTCCAATTTCACAGCGGTAGTTTATTTTAGTTCTATTCCTTCTTTAGATGACGTAAATGTTTTCTTAGATCCACCTGTTTACCTGTTTATCTCTTAACACACCTGGACTCCAGTCCTATCACTTCCATAATGTTTATCAAGTAAATAATTTAAGTTCATTGGCCTTTTTCTCATGAGGCTTAGGTCAATCATTGTTTTCTTATGCAGTTGTTTCAAACTTTTAGCATCTTCATTTGACTTTTAGAACCTCCAAATGGGCCATGTAGCTCTTGGGCTTTTTTTTTTTTTTTAACACCTTAACTAAGCATAATTAGGGGGGCTGTCTAAAAATATACTTTTTTTTAAACCCAGCATTGACTTTGTGACAATTCATTACTATTGAATTACATAAAGACTCATACAGTAGAATATTCTTTTCTGTAGAATCTTTTTCTTGTAGGTATTCTTACCTGTTAACATAAATTGATACTTCCAGTTGCTTATTTACCTCTGCCTTGCATTACCGCTGATGTGTTTTTGTATATACTCTTTGGCTCTGCACAGTGTATTTATCCATCCCCTGCCCCAAATTTTCCAGACAAAACAAAGAAATTTAAAACAAAAGTAACTGGTGAAATGTAAAAGACATATTATGACTAACCAAGAGGTTAATATTAGAATTTTGAAATGCTAGAGATGGGTCTTTAGAGAAGATTTAGATTTATTATGTTTCAACACTATTAATATTAAAATGAAAAAGTAAACCCATGTATGTGGTGACTTATTTCTAATGGTAGTACTCATTAAAACTAATCTTTTTCTCTAAAACGAGGCTTAGTTAATTTGCTATTTATTCAAATGCTATTTGCTATTATTAAATTTATTTTAATAAATTATTAATTAATAAATTATTTAGTTATTTTTAGGAGCAGAATATCAATGTTATAACTGGAGTGACTAGAAATTTGTGTTTATCTACACAGATTTTTGCCTAGCAGCCAAATTACCAGAGTATATCTGTGCTCTAAAATGAGGCATACTGGCACCACCCCATTTCATTTTAAAAGCAACATTATATTTTAATAATTTGCAGCTTATGATTCACTTTGAATCCTAATAATTTGTGTAATTGTGAACTTTGTTTACTCTCTCTAAATTGACTTGTATTTGTTTATTTTTTCAACTTGCTTTCCATGAACAATTTGAATTCTAAAATTCCCTCAGTTTATATAATGTTATCTAAAAATTTATTTGAAATTCCTTTTCTCCATGAATCATCTATGGGGACTCAGGTTCAACCTTTTGAATTAATTTATAACTGAAATACATCTTCTTGGACCTATACTGCACTGACTGAATAAACTTCCCAGTCAGTTGTACAGTTCCCTCTTCCTATAATCCAACAAGGGTCCCTGAACACACCTTCCCATTATACTGATAAATATATCATTCCTTTCTGCTCTGGCAAATTATTTTCATTAGCAAGAGAAAATAAAATTTAAATGTTGAAAAAGCACATTACTGTGAAGCAAATGAATCCCAGAGGTTTAAAAACTCTCAGCATTTTTAGTTTATTAATGCTTCTGGATTTCCTTCAATTTCTACCTTGAATGGCTTAAAATATACTGTTGAAAATGAAAATATACTGAATAACGTTGATCTAAAATACAAGTTTTAGTGTTTCTTTTCAAAGATTTTCTAACATAAGTCTAAAAGATTATACCATGAGAATATCATAACTTTTTTTAACAAGTAAGGAAAATTAACGTTGAATTCCTCAAATAAAGGATGCTGTGAAAAAGAACAAAGTTTTTCTGGTGTTCATTTATTTCTTCTCAATTTTTATGATGGCATTTTCTGTGAAAGTTTTTTGTATCATTTTAGTTGTGTATCATTTTGGTACACATATACAACCACAGCCATCATTTTGCAACTTTTTCTCAATTTAAGAAAAAAACTTTCTAAAAAGTATTTTAGGGGGTAAAAAAAAAATTAATGGTAGACATATTTCAGAGAAAGCATTTATGAAAATTTTCACTGACAGTGAGGAGAAACTTAACAGTACATAAACCAAATATCTTAACATCGCAACATATGTAGACTGTCATGAAATCATCTCATTAAAAAAGATCCTCAGAATCCTTAGGAATTATTCCTCATCATTACTTCACCCACATTTGCGTTCCAGGATTTTGTGGATCTACATCTGTATGCCTGAAGCTAACTTCCCCTTCCTTTTTGTTTTCAGTCTTTCCCTTCCTCATTCTGCCTTTAGTTGAACTAAATGCCCCCTACCCGCCAAATCTTATTTTATACATCTAGTCAGTCTAATCAGATCGACTGTCATCTCCTACCTGAGTTGTTGCAATAGCTACTTAGTTGACCCCCTTCTTCCTCAAGGCACCAGTTTATTCTCCACACAGCAGAGTGATCTTTTTAAAATATGTCTGATTATGTCACTCTTTTGTATAAACTTTCCGACAGCTTCTTAGGTCTTTCAGAATAAAAGACAAATGACAGAGTCCATATTATTTGACCCCAGGTACCTATCTGACATTATTTCCTAACATTTTCCTCTTAGTCAACTCAGCACACTGGCTTCCTGGATATTCCTCAAAGCAGAACAAGCTGGTTCCCAGCTCAGGGTTTCGTGCTCTGCTCTGTCTGGAATGTTCTGCTCTCAGGTAGTGTCACTGATCTCTGGTGTCTGCTCCAATGTACCTGCACTAGATAGAGAAGCAGCCTCTGATGGTCCTCTATGAAGTAAATCCTCACTGAGCATGCTCTGTTACCTTTATCATACATGATTTTTGTCCCTCATGCTATCATTGGCTGGCATCAAAAAACGTTTATTTATCATCTGTTCCCCCAATGAGAATGTGTAGTCCATGGAGTGAAGGATTTTGTCTGGTTCCCTGCCCTAACTCAGCCCTTAGAACAGTGCCTCAACAGTGCCTCATGGTCTGAGCTCTAAAAGGAAATATACATTGAAGGAATGAACGTCCTGTTGGAGGCCCAAGAAGTGACTTCTGTCTGCATCATTGCCTCACTTGTGTTTTTGTGTAATTTAAATAACTTTTCACCTTTACTTTTTCATCTTACACTTATATCATATCACACTTAAGAAAACTGTTTACTGTTTGTAAGACCTGGTTCTCATCTCAGGTGGGTGTATTTCAAGCTCAACTTGCTGTCTCTTTTCTATTCCTGATCTGAGAAACAATACCACATTTAACTTTCGAAAGTTATGAGTGGATGTTCATGCTTTTGGACAACAAAGGCTCAGTGGTTGGGTGCCTCAATATAATAATGCTTTGCACAGCTGAACTGACTTATTTAATCACATGACTCATCATGTCTTAATCCGAATAGCGTAAGTAGTGTATACAGATGTTTCTAATGGGACACTAGGAATCCAAAGTGGGCATGCCAGGTATCTCTGGGATTGTCTGTGGGGAAAGATGAAGAGAAATGGGTCAAGTCAAGGTGTCTTCTGAAAACCTTTAGATTGAGATAGCTTTACTTCTTGGCATTGGCACACACACCATAAATTTATACCTCTTTTTTTCTCATTCTTTCAGTATCTGTCCTTAAACAGAGCACATTGAGGATTTGTGATTTAATGGAAAGTCCACCTCTCCAACCTTAAAATCCCATTCTTTAGCTTGCTCACATTACTTCTGGACACATACAACTGAAGGTATGAATAAGTGGTACAACTCTCCATACAAATACAAATACAGATATTTTCTTACAAACTTAATGCCCCATAGCTGTCCCTCTTACATACTATGTCCATATTTACAATTTGCACTAACTTGCTCAGCGATTTTATTCTAAATATCTTAAGAATAGGAAAAGAAGTCTATAATCTTTTGTATTGATAATGAAGGAACAGGTCTCTCGTCCTTGCCTGTTTCTTCTCATTTTTCTCTTTCCCTCTTCCAGACTGAATTATGAGATCTTTCAAAATAATTTTAGCATCTTATTATGTCACCAGTGAATATGTGGTCCTTGGAAAACTCTAAAGCAAGGCAAAGTGGGGTTTTATGACCTGATTACCCCCTTTCCTCTTTCTAAAATACCATTCACACCTTCTGCTCCTCTTCTCCTTATATATCCAGGGCCCTCTGTGTTGCCTTCTGGCTCTTCCAAGTCCCAGCCCTTTCCTTGTTCTCAGTAGCGAAATTTGTATTGAAGGAGTTCTCTGATAATGCATGCTAGAGTGTGACTGAAAATAAATTATTCTGGGAAATATAATTATTACCCCAGATAGTAAAATAGCCAGCTCGGTTTACTACGCAGAGTCCCATGTTAAGTGCCAGATCTGCATTCTGGCACCTGGCTTGTCTGTAACTATTGTGGGACATTGGGTGGATCATTTCCTCCAAAATTAAAAAGAGACTGGATTAGTTTTTCAGGTTACTTTCGGCTAGAACATTTTATGTGAAATCCATGGAATTGGATTGGAAGTTGTGAAAATGTTCTCTCTTTACTGCCACATAAGCATACACATGAGAGTGAATGGGAGAAAAAGATACTTCCTAAAAGAAAAAAATAAAACCAATAAAAATTATCACAAAAAACTTTGTTTATGAAGCTCAGAGGGCTCAGTTAAAATTGGAAACTTGTGGATTTTTTTTTTTTTTTCAGTTTTCTTAGCCCACTAGATATTTTCATACCTCTCCCCTCCTTCTCAGTCAGGAATTGAGCCTCCGCCTTATTTAACCGGAATGCGGAAACGAGAAGGTAAGGTAGGCTGCTGCTGGAGTCAGTCTTGTTAGGGTTAAGAAAAATAACCACTTGGCATTCTCTTCCCTGAAGCACGTATCATTAACATCCATAAATACTAATTTTTTTTTCACAATTTGGCTTTGTCCTATGAGCATTCATACATGTAGCTGCTGGTGGTACCAATCCAGAAGTAAAATGTGGAGTTGGATAAGCTGTTTGATAAACGTTGTCTTTTTCATAGTAGAGCTCCCCTTTTTAATGGATTTGACACGCACAGACATACGTTTTAGAACCCACATAACATATGGGTCTGGGCCATAGTGCAGTCTAGTCGTCGTGTTACGTTAGAAGGCAACGGGACTCCCAGCTCTAGGAGTTTTGGTGTCTTTGCTAGCGTTGGTCTTAAGGGGAGTGACATGGGCTTCATACAGTGCAACAAAGGGAGAGTTTGGGCCCAAATCTTGAGACACCTGTCGTCTTCGCCTGGGAACCACTAAAGCGTTTTAAAGCCTCAGCCAGATCACTCCTTCACTCTGCCGTCCCACCCCCAATCGTGCCAAGTGCAGTAGCCCATGCAGCGTGCTGCCCCCTGAAAAGGACAGCCTCTCTTCTGCTCCTCCTGGCCGCTCTCCTCCTGATAGCCCGCTGTGCACACAAACCAGGGAGTTATAAATTGTGGTAGCTTTTAGCAGCGATGGAAGCTTACAAATACTCATCGTTCAATACATTTTCTGTTGTGAAATATTATAGAGGATGTATATTCCTGTAACTAACAATAAATTGCATTTGACAGCCTGACTTTGTGTTGTCCCAAATATAGTTATAAATTTGTATTTTCTTGATTCATTTATAATATTTATTTGCTTCCAGAGAAGTCTGCTTTTATGTTGCCCTCATCACTTCTAATTCTTTGCTGGTTGTAAATTCTCTGTAATGTCAGACTATCCCTAGTCCTACATGTCTGTTGCTCAAACTATTCCACAAACAAAGGAAAGGCAATCCAATTTGTTATTGCTAATTGATATTTGATTTACATCTCTGTTCTCTTTGATATCCCTCTAATTGTATCCTGAAAATATCTCATTCCCACTGGGCTAAAACAATGCCAGATTGTAAAATATGACTAATTACGTGCTTACTCATATTACTATATTAAAGGAACATCATTATTATTATAAGTTTTTTATTTTGAGAGGCAACTTTTCTGACTGTATAAGATCAAATTTTAAGTATGATAATAGAGAATATATGGTAAAAATCTATGAATACATAAATAGTAAAAGCGTTTAATGTTTATATTTTTATTACTAGAATTACATTTCTTGTGAGAGGATATTTAAAAATAGAATGTGAATTAATAATTTTATTTTTTACATTTTAACTATAGAAGAATGAAAATATATTTGATCATTTTTAAACAGCTATTTGGCTATACATTTGATGTTTCATTTTAAAATCAGATATTAGTTACTATATTATAGAAATGATCCTTATGATTTTTTTCTCAAAATATTTACTTTCATTGTGATTTTGTAATGACACAAACCATATTTTAACTACTTATCTTTACAAAGTTGTTTTAAGCCCTTTAATTTTTTCCATTTTTTAATTAAAAGTAACTTACGTGCCGTAAAATTCACGCTTTTTAGTGCAAAGTTCTGTGTGTTTTGACAAATGTATATGGTTGTGTAAGCACGACCACAACTAAGATACAGAATGGTCCCTCCCTGCTCCAAATGCTCCCATGTGCTTTTCAGCCCATCCTCCTCCCATCCTCCTGTTCCTGGAACCACTGATATGTTTTCTGTCATTGTAGTTTTGTCCTTTCAGGTCTGTTTTTTGGAGTTTTTTTTGGAAGTTTTTAAAAAATTGAGTACATTTGACATATAACATTGTATAAATTTAAGGTGTTCATCCTGTTATTTTGATACAATTTACGTAGGTATAATATGATTGTGTTGATATTTATCACATTACATAATTACAGTACAATATTGTCTGCACTCATCATACTGATCTCTGTGACTTATTTACTACCCTTTGGTAAGTTTGTACCCTAAACAACACCAGTCTAGTCTCCCACCCACACCCTGTGGTAACCATGCTACTCTCTTTTTTACAAGTGTGAGTTTCAGATTCCCCATTTAATTGATAGCATACAGTACTTGTCTTTCTCTGTCTAACTTACCTCACTTAGCAAAATGTGCTCAAGGTCCATCCATATTGTCCCTAGTTGTCCCTAGTGGCAGGATGTCTTCCTTTCTCATGGCTGAATAATATTCCATTGTGTATATATACCACATTCAAGTCTGTCTTATAGATAGTATGAGCCTTCGGAGTCAAGTATATTTCACTTAGCATAATGCGTTTGAGATTCCTCTATAGTGTTCTGTGTATTTTTTTTGCCTTTGCAAGAATGCAGTTGCTTGTTCCTGTCATAATTTTTTAGCAGTTTTGAATTCTCTCATTTTTTATTCAAATATATTTTTATATAACCTTAAATTTCATTTTGGCTTAGAAATTGGCTTGACTTACAAACAAGAGACCTTACTGGTGCATCATCGCTGAGAATTATTTTGGGGGTCTTCACCATCGTACACGGCCCTCGTTCCTGCTTCCACCCCAGTCCCTCGCTTGGCTCTCCTACTTGCTTTCCTTGTTCTCACAGGTTACTGTTCATGTCTTTTCATCCCCTGTCGTCTGTTTGACTGATTGAAAGATGTAAGACTGATTCAGGTAGCTAGTTCTTAGAGAAGAAAGCGGCTCATTATCAGTTGTTTAATAATGTTCATTCATTTTTTTCATTTATTCACTTACTCATTCCTCAATAGTTGATCATCCACCAATTTCTGTAAATGGCAGAAGAAGTAAACAGAATCCAAGAATCCTAGAATTGAAAGGCACCTTTGAGATCATGAAATAAATTTTCCAACCTCTCTTCTGAGTCAGATGATAGATAGGGCTAGGATTTGTTATCCAGGAACCTCTGTCAAGTTGCCTTGTATAGGAAAAGGGAATTAGCAGAGAGGCATATCAAAAAGTCAGGTGGGCTGCTAAGAACAAGTTATTAGTTTGAGAGGGCTAGCTAGGCTGAAATGGAACAGAAACCAGAGAGGCAAGACAGGAATGAGAATAGACAAGAGGCCTGGAAAATTTTTCTGTGGGTTGGCTTTTTTACAGACAAGAAGCAGTTTAAAGACATCTGAATGTGAAGGAGGTGATTCCCTTGCCATAGTCTGGCTAGAGGTTTCAAAACTTCCATGAATGGAGAACTTACACAGCATTTAAAAACAAAAAATTGATAGAAAGTTCTTCCTTACATTGAATTGGAATCAATTAATTAGTCATTATTTCTAGCTCTGCCCTTTGGATTTATACAGAATATTTGACATAGGTAACTTTGCAAATGTCTGAAAAGTTTTTTATCTCCAATAAATCTTTCCTTTCTCAGGCTGAAGAAGTCAAGTTTCTTCAGTTATACTTTATATACTATATGGATTTATTTCACCCTTCACAGATCTGATCACTCTTCTCTGGGTATGCTTCTGTTGGCCAAAGTTCCCTGTTAAAACGTATCCAGAGCTAAATACCATACCTCCCATGAGTGTGGCCTGACTGACAAAGAACACAATTGAAAATTTATCTTTTTCTGTAACTTAATAGCAAATTCATTTTTAGGCATGTTACATTGTTACTAGAATTGTAATTAATTTCATCTAACTTGCAATTAATACGCAATTTGAATAGTTTATTTTAATAATAGGATTGGTATGTCTGTTAAATTTGTTTTTTTATAGTTTAGTTATTTAGCATGTCAAGATTTAAAAAAAAACTGATTCTATTATCTATGTTAGCAATTATGTCATCCATAATTTTGATTAATGCATTTTTATAGCTCTGTTCAATTGTTTATTAAAATATTGAGCAGAACAGCGTTAAGAATAGAGCCTTTTCTAAATTTAGTGAGCATGGATGCTTTGACTTTTCATTAATCCTTTGGATGTGATTGTATACCTACTATTAACATTTGAAATTAATCATAAATATCATTATAATAATGCCTAACATTCATTGAGCTATTAGTTTAGGCACTTTTGTAAGCAATTTGGGTATTAACTTAATTTTCATAATACTTTTGTAAAGAGGTACTGTTATTTCCCCATTTTACGAATGGGAAAGCTGAGTCACAGATTTCAAGAACTGTGAAGGATTTGTGATTTGACCCTCCTTGCATACTAGTATAATAAATTAGCCAGTGACTGCTTTGAGGACTCTTATAGAAGATGTAAGAGTTCTGGGTCAAAGACAAAGGACTTTATTACTCCTGGTACAGCAGGCAGCATGAACTTCATGTTCGTTTGGGTTCCTGCCCTCCAAGCCACACAGGGGCTCTGCAGCGTGGCTCAGTGCCACACTCTCAGTGTATCTCAGCTGTATCACAGATGAGGAGCCCCCAGTGTGGGAACCCCAATCTTTTATAATGGGCTGTAAGAAAACTTTCCTTTTGCTCCAGAGGGAGATGCGATTTCTGTCTTCAAAGGCTATCTGCTATCTAAGTAACTATGAAAAGACAGTTCAAAACAAAGCTGCCAGTGCTTCTCCTCACAAAACATGCAGAAACTGAAGAAACGCATGACATCTGCCTTTTATCTCATATATTAAGAAATGTCCCCAAAGTTACACAAATAGTAAGTGGATTTACTCCACGTTGGCCATGAGAGACTTTCTCCATGCTTTCTTGGTTCAAATGTTATAGAGATAATGCATTTCTTTGATCCACTCATCTAGTAACATGTCAGAAAAGGAAACAAGGTTTGGCATGGCTTATTTTTAACAAATCCATGTTAGGTTTAAAAAAAAAATTAAGAGCTCACAAACCATCTGTTTAGTAACCTGTTCTAGAATTTTGCTGAGGAATAGTGTCAAGATCACTGATCTTCATTTTTTTGAGTCTTTTTACCTTAAAAGAAAAAAAAAATAACATTTGCCCCTCGTATGGATTACATCTGCTCTCCTGTTGTTTGTAAGTCTTCTAAGGCTATCAACTATGTTTCTGTTTTTTATAAGCTGCTTTTTTTAATACCTTGAAATTATAGTTCATTGGTCCTGTGTACCTGAACTTATTTAAAGTGACTCATTGTCCTCTCTTTAATTCCTGAGCTTTGATTTTCGTATTAATCATATTTGACTCTCTGTTTTAATTTCAACACTTTCCTTTTTGGTGGAGAAGCTAAATACCCTAAGATTTAAGAACTTTGGCTTCATCTCAGTTATCTGATGACACAGTAGTCCCCCCTTATCTGCGGTTTTCTTTCTTGGTGTCATTTACCTATTGTCAACTGAGGAGGTCTAAAAATATTAAATGGAAAATTCCCAAAATAAACAATTTATAAGTTTTAAATTGCTTGCTGTCTGAGGAGCATGATGAAGTCCCATGTTGTCCTGCTCTGTTCCTGGGTGTGATCATTCCTTTGTCCAGCATCTCTAGGCTGTATATGCCCTGCCGGTTTGTCATTTGATAACCATCTCAGTTATCAGATCAACTGTTGGGTATCACAGTACTTGTGTTTAAGTCACCCTTATTTTACTTAATAATGGCCTCAAAGCACTTGAGTAGTGATGTTCAAAATTCAGATATATCACAGAGAAGCTGTAAAAAGATTTCTTTGAGTGAAAAGGTATCTAAGTATCAGAAAAAACACAGTATATATAGGATTCGGTACTACCCAGGCTTTCATGCTTTTACTGGGTGTCTTGGAACATGTGCCCCGTAAATAAGGAGGGACTGCTGTATATCATTGCCACCAAACTGTAGGCTCATTCTTCTTTACTATTTCCCCTATATCTAAATAAAGTTTTGAAGTGTTCTTCGATTTTTTTTTGGGGGGTGTGTGGATTTGCTTCAACCATTTTAAGCAATTATTAAAGCTTTGAGCCATGTTTCTGTACTATTCCTTGCCATGTAATATCTCTTCTGAGGTTGAATAATCTCTGTGTAACTCGGTGTTTTTACATATTTTATAATTTTTTCTTTATTAGTGTCTTCTGAGGCTGAAGGCGATCATAATTTCACATTCAGTAATTCATAGTTTTAACAGATATTTATCTGAAGCCGTTATTTTTATTTTAGAGTTTCATGCCAAGCCATATATATAGTAGGGGTTGGCAGATTTTTTTTTTCTGTGAAGGCATAGATAATAAATATAGGTTTTGTGGGCTGTAGGTCTCGGTCACAGCTATTCAGTAGTATGAAAGCAGCTACAGACAATACCTAAATGAATGAATGTGGCTGTGTGCCAATAAGGTTTATTTATGGATGCTAAAGTTGGAATTTCATATAATTTTCATATTTCACAAAATATTTTTCTTTTGAGTTTAGTTCAAACATTTTAAGCTGTGAAACCCATTCTTACCTTTCAGACCATCCAAAATCAGATAGTGAGCCAATTTTAGCCCATGCACTATATTTCGCCAAACACACACACACACACACACACACACACACACATTCACACACACAGAGTTATTCATATAAATATAGACATCTATTTTATCTGTTACTAAAATCCATGCCACATTTTACTTACTGGCTTAGAATTATGAGCTTAAAATCAACACTTCTAAGAATTCAGTGGCAAATTCTTTCATGAAATTCTTCCCATTTCACTGCTATTAAGTCCAAAGTAGTACTTCTCATTGCTTCTTAAGCCTTCAGAGAAATGATATTATTAATAAGCCAATAATTGATTAGATGTTGAACTTTCGTAATTTTTAGTATTGCAATGTAAATCTTGATAATAAAATACAATGACCAGTGAGTCATGAGATGGCTACGTAGTGAACCAAGAATAACATTCACATTAGTTTTTCAGAGATCAGGGCAAAACGAAAACATCAGCAAGGTCCCCAGGCAGGTAGAGTCCTGAATCAGCATCACGACTAGCAGAGGCAACTTCAGGTGTGGACAGAGCTTTGGCACAGCCCAGAGCTTCTCATCCTCTTCGGTATGTGAGGCTGTGGGCAGACCACAGTCCCTAGTACAGTGAGATGAGTTAAGTATCTGGCTGGAATGGGAAATTGGAAAACTGACCACATCGGGGCTATTTCACTAGATTTGCTTCTGTGCCTTTGGGTAAAGAGGATCTAATACTATATTTACTTATGGTGGCTCTTTAGATAGGTTTTACTGTTTATGTGTTTGGTATTTATTTATATTTTTTAAGATAACTAAAACCAACCTTACAGAATCTGTCTGAGGGAACGTTTCTGTGATTTTTGATGTAAACTTTGTAGATTATACAATCTCAGCTCGAGGAGATGGGAAGATAGATGAAAAGACAGAGAATGAGGAATAGTAACGTTCTTTTCCTTGATGTTCTTTCTTCCTTGCTATGGGCAACTCCGCAGTACTCAGTGAGATAGTAAACTATTTGACTTTTTTTTTTTTCCTTCACAATACACATCTTTTTGTCAGGAGGCCTAATTTGCAGGTAACAATTGTTGTTTTATGAAAGAGTTGTAAATTGAACATCATATGTTTTTTCTTGGAATTTAAAATATTTTTGCTTCCACCATTCAGCATCTTGAAGAGGCAGTTTGAGATGTTTGATTCCCAACCAACCTAGAATACCCACTCCCCCAACCTCACCCTCTGAGCTCATCTTAAGTTGTCCTTATTTTCTTTGACCTAAAAGCACTTATGTGAACTCTGTTTTTATCATGTTAAGGCTCAAAAAACAAACCTCTAGCATATAGTATTGAATTTCTTTGTGAAATAACTTAGTTGAGATGTATATGAATTTTATATTTCTGAGTTTTAGACATTTTTAGTTCATTGGCCTAGGTGGTTGCTATTGTGTTGAGTGAAAATTTTATTTTTATGATGTAGTACATGTTACTTTACCAAAGTCGTGGTCAGAATTGCTTTCAGAAGAGAGAGGTTTCAAAATAAAGCACAAAAAATACACCAAATCTCTATTTTAGAGTTAAGACAATAATAAATGAAATATTTATGAGTCATGGCTTGGCTCTATGAGAAAATACAGACAAGCCTGTGGTTTTATTACAGTACTTACAGTATTTGTGTGACCTAAAAAAAAAAAAAAGTACAAAAGACCTAATGTAGTCAGGTATGGGGGCTACTGAGATATGGGTAACTGATGAACTATTACGGTCTTCCACAGAGAGTGAAATTCTCTTTAATAAAATATTTTTGAAAATGTTAATGGAGGATGAGGAAATACAACTAGACGTAAAAAATATTGTTTGATGACATAGGCAATACAAATTTAAGAAAGACTTAATTGAAATACTAATAATATGTACATTTTTAGGCTTTATTTCCATAAATAAAGGGCTGTACTGTCATTTCTGTTTTTAAATCACATTTTTCAGCAAGAATAGTTAGTCATTTTAATTTAAATTTTAATATGTGGTGGTAAAAATTAAAGTTAATTTGGTGTGTTTTTTGATGTGGGGTTTGAATTCTCTCATGTGAAGTGCCTTAGTAATTATGACAAACAAAGCTACATATATTGTTAGTTGAAGAAATCATCTTTTATTGCTAGAAAATGAAAACATGTATTCAAATAAATTTAATATTTTTTGTAACAATATATGTTACTATTATGAAATACAGAAAATATCCTGTTGCCCTTGTATGCTTGAAATAGTAGGAAATCTAAAATGTTTTAACAGTGTTTATAAAATGTTATAGGTGATGCTGTTGAATATCTTAAATATGTGAAACATTTATTTGTGATAATTTTGCTGTTCATAAGAATCATTTGGGAAAAACTATAAAAATGCTGATTTCCATGTTTGATCTGGATTATTCTGATTCATTAATAGCTCTGGGGTGGGATCACCCTGCACGATTCATATAAGGTGGTATGAAGACCACACAGGTATAGAAACACCAGAGTAAAATATCACATGGCATTTGTAAAGCATTTTTTTTTTTAAGGAAAATAGGGAATTGAAATAGAACCCAAATTCCACTGGTCATCAGAAATAAGATTATGATTTAGAATATAAAATATATGACTACCTTAAGAATAAATTTATAACCTCTAAAGTTCTAACAGAGTTTTCACTTTGAGTATTTTTATTGATCCAATGGATATTTTGATTTTTCTGGTACTAATCTAGAATAATTCTACAGTTTTACGTATAGGAACAAATTGTAGAAAGGAAAGAATACTATTATTAGGTCAGTGCAAAAGTAACTGCGGTTTTTGCAATTATTTTTAACCTGTTAAACCGCAATTACTTTTGCACCAACCTAATAGCTTCCTTTAAAAAAAGATTGAGAGAAAGGCGGGGGCAGAGAGACAGAAAGAGAAAGAACGAGGTGGAGGTAGTTGTGTGATGTGTGTGCTTAAAGCCTGGAACATTAAGTTTGTCAACTTGTGTGTAACTCTTTCCTGTGACATTTAAGTTAAAACACAGATTTTGCCCTTTTGTCTTCATTGAGCTCAATTTACACATTATTATGGTGGTTGGCTTAAATTTTACACAGAATAAAATGAAGATTTGTGAATTATTTGAAGAATTTCAGACTTTTTCAATAAAACATATTTGAAGTCTAGACAGCTTTCCAAAGTTTGTTGATTGGCCATTTGGAACTGGGAATAATTCTTCCTGCAGAAAAAGAATGGTCTAAATAGAGATTAATTTGCAATGAAAAAAATTGGTGGAACATTTTGTTCTAATTACAGTATTTAAGACAGAAAGTTAGTTTATTTGTTTTAAATGCTTGTGGTTGGTACAACGTAGTTCATGAAACTCTTACCAGTCAGCCAAACACAACTTCTTGTTTAGCAAATTCTCCATCTCCTCAGAGAGTTTGCTAATCACCTGGTTTCTGAACTGAGTACCTCCATTCTCCTTCGGGAAATGGGTCATCTCATATTCTTTTGTGTGAGTTGACAGAAAGAATTTATAATTTGAGGTACAGTTTTGGGTTTGGGGGTGGGCTAGACACTTGAGCATGGAGTTCTAATTTTGTAAGATAGCTGATGAAGGAGGGACACATGGAAATAAAGTCAGGAGAGGGCAGTAGGATCACTGTAACTTTTGTTTGGCACTAATCACGCAGCCTGGACCGCGTGAGGTGCATTTGTAGCAAGAAAGGTGGTTTGGGCACAGGCCCCATGTTCAGAATGCAGCTAGCTGGAGTCAATGGTCAGTGCAGGAAGTGAGAGCCAGATGGCTGCTCACCCTCAGACCACTAACTAACCAGCCAAAACAAAGCAAAACAAAAAGGAGGGGAAACGAGGGAGTCAACCAATGCTATCTTTTTTTATTTTTTTTTTGCTGAATTCAGATATCTATCCACATTTTGTATTGACCTGACTCTTGACGCTTGAATAACAATATTAGCATTTCATATATGTAAAACATTTTACAGCTAATAAACCTCTTATATTATCTAATTGGATCTTTGAACTAATTCTTCAAGATGATTAAGGCAGCTATAACATTACATACTCTGTGCAAATGACGAAATAATAGAATTTATTTACCCAAGGTTATCTGGCTAGTCAATAGCAAAGCCACAGGTAAGTGGGTCATCTCCCTCTTCCTGGTTGAGTGTTTTTTCCTCTGTATACAGCACACTGCTTCTCATGACTGGGTATCACAGAGCCTCTCAGATGTTACTAGCTGCCCGGAGGGCAAAGGTTGTGTCTTCGATTTTATAGCTGTTTGTAGCACAGGTGCACAGTGGAGACCCACCAGCAGCATTTGTTAGCTGGGGTGTGGGCGGCACGTCATGGCAGGAGGAGGGCTCGGCAGAAGACAGATGAAGAGCACACCATGGGCTTAGCCCTATTCTGGCTGTGTGACCTTGTGCAGGTTATTTGATCTCTGAACTTAATTTTCTCATCTGGAAAATATGGATGAAAATTCTACATAGTGGTATTTTTTGTATGAATTAAAAATAATATTTATAAAAATGCCCACACAGTAGCTGCCAGATAGTAGATGCCCTCCTTTCAGAGGTGACTGTGGGTCTTATAACTGTCCTTTTTCCTAAATCCTCCCTGAACTTTGTTTTTGCCTGAGTGTTTTGTCTGTTGGCTTTGTTTTGTGTGTTTTTTATCTTAAAACATGGAGTACTAGGGTTTGGGGTGGGGCAGTCCGTTGTACTAAGGGAGGATCCTCATACTGAACCCCTGAACAGCCAAAAGAAAAGGAAACATGCAGTTTACCAGAAGCAAATATATTGTCTTCCTTATTTCTAGCCTGCTTTGGTCAGGAAGTTAAGTTATAAGCCGCTGATCCAGGAACATTGTGTAGAGTAAAAAGCTGACTTCGTGGAGGTTCTCAGAAGTCAAATACTATCTCTGCCTGAACCAGCATATCCTTGGAAACCTGAAACTTAAAAATTAGTTTTGACTTTGTTTGTGGTATTTACAAGTGAAGTTACAATTGTTTGTTCATGAAGTTCTCTGAAATGGTTACATGTGGCATAACTAGATGTTGCCCCGTTTTATTTGAAGATTGTCTCAGTTTTACAGTATTTTTTTTTATTTTTATTTAACCCCAGATCTTATTGATTGGCTTTAAATATGATGTTTTTAGATGAATAAATTCCTTATAATGAAGTTACATTTTCTGGAGAAATATGTTTTGTAAGCTGTCTTATACCAGGGGTGCCAAAAAAATGTATACACGTTTTAAGCGATGAATGCATTTTTTTGGGACCCTTTATTTGGCACCTTCTGTATAATAAATTTCTTTCTGGGTATCATTTTGACTCTCCTCTTAGAATTTTTCTTGAATTTCTCTAATGGATTTAGATAAAATGATTTCCATGTAATTTAATTTGGTATCTTAGGTAATTTATTTTTCAGGGTTGCTGCTCTCCTGTTCTGAGGGTCTCTTCCTGGATCTACCAAGCTGGGAATTTTGCTCTTAACTTGGCTAGTTTTAAATTTAGGAAGGCAATTTTCCTGGTTCTAAAATGGAGTAATTTTCTATTTTTATAACAAGGCTAATTAATTACCAGTTTCTGTTGGAATTAGAATTCTCTCCTTTGTGTAATGAATGGCCCAGGCCATTTTACTCTATGATGTGAGCTCTTCACAGAATACTGCATGGCCCTGTGATACACTGTCATGTATAGTATCAATTACCATTTTACATGCGCACATTGAGAAAATTAGGTTGAAAATACTGGATTTTTCCCTATAGATTTCAGGCACTAAGGAAGAGAATTTTGAGGATACTTTCACACTCACGTCTCTTTCCTCTCCTTCAGTTCTAAGAAAATACATTGTATAATTTAGTCCAAGAAGCACAATTCCCTTTCCCATTTGTCTGGAAGTAATTATTTACTGAGGAGATATGTGCCCGGCGGAAGAAAGATTTGGCAAGTGGTACATATTCTTTAGCTCGTTGATGTTGGGCGCACATGTTAGTGATCCCCTAATGTAAAGCACATGCTCAAAGCATAGTTACTGTGTGTGCTTAGTAACTGTTCTTAAATAATATTGTGTCATGGTAGAGGCTTCATTTGGAGTGGGAATAATGGATGAATTTAAACCAATATGCAAGTTATGTAATGGTATTTTTCAAGGTCTAGTCTAGCCCTAGAAATATCTATTTATAAAATATAGAGGCTTGGGATTCCATTGTACTTACTTAGAGGTCAACTTCAGTAAAATTCTAAAGTAAATATACGGTGAAATTAGCGTTAAGTAAATTAAATGTGAATTTAGCAATGAGAGAAAAATAAAAATAAAAGTAAACGCTTAGAAACAGTCACATTACCTGATAAGAATGTCAGTATATTTTGCTACTTCTTTAAAGTTTTTTTCCATATGCTTGCCACCTTTATTATTTATTTGACTAAAATAAATTGTATGAACCAGGTTGCCTGTTTAATAAAAGTTTAGCGTTACAGTATTTATTTTGGGCACATAGCCTCTTTTTTATTTGTACCTTCAGGCTTGGTCTTTTTAGAATTAATTGAGCTGACTACTTAAAGTGCTACTTAACTACAATTTAGACATGAAATTTAATTTCAGGACGAAGACCAGTGGCTGGCACAACGTGGGGTGAAGTTCTGAATGTATGTAAACCTGTCTGCTCCTCTTCCCCACTCAGAGTCCGCGCTCCTCTAAAAGCAGCTCTTTGCATTTTCAGTAGTTCAGTTTTTTGCTTTTGTTAATACTTTTATTGGCAAGATGATTTCCTAAGGGTTTTAAATAGTACTTTTGTATTCAGCTTCATATTATTCTTCCCATCATTAGACCTGATTATTCTTAGAGGACATATCCTAGAATTAAGGTGTTTAGGATTTTATCAAAATGCAAATTATTTAACAGTATTTTTAAATGTAAGGATTACATTGCATGTTTAAGGTAGTCTTTATATACAGAAATTCATTAGTATTATTAATTTGGCAACATCAAACAATCATAATATTTTTTAGTTTCCTAGTTTTGTATCGTAAATTTGTCTGTTGAGGGAGGTTATATGTCAAAATTGTTTTGTTGGCAAATTATAATTTATCAGCAGACCAGTGTTACTGAGAAAGTAACTTCTAAGGGTAAATAAATGCCTATATTAGTTTAAAGATGTTTGACTTAATTGCTACATTGAATCTTGTTAAAACTAGTTTACCTAGAACGATGAACTATATTTAGCAATATTTGTCTGCCTTGTTTTTAGGGGGAAAAATTGGACCTGACCATTTAACATAAGAAGCACTCACAAGATTATAATTTAAAAAAATAATAAACATGAGAATACCTAAACTTCAGGTATTTTGCTTGATTTTTTTTTTTTGAGGGACTAAGTACTCCTCATCCTAATTGTAAACTGTGTCTGATGGATTAGACACCAGAGATGTGTCAAATCTTTTGTTGCCTTAGAATTGTATTTACTTCAATAAAATGAGGGCATTAGAGAGAACTTGGTGAGTGTTTTGCTGTATAATGGTATTTGTTGACTTTGTTAATATATTTTAAAATAAATTTTGCATTTCATAATATAGTTTGAATTACATACATCATTGGTGAAAGTGGGGAGAAATTCCTTTTTAATGAGTTATTCTTTTATTCTAGTATTATGTGTTATCTGAATATATATGTGTTTAATGCATTTTGCCTCATCTTTGTAATTTACAACACTAGTGTAAATCAAAATGATATAGTTTTGTGGAGTATGATTGCAATCATAAAATGAGAACGCAGCATGTTGAAATACACAGAGTAAGCTTTTATATTAATAGTTTATCTTTATAATAAAATTGACACTACCTGAAGAGACTTTAGATTGATTTATGAATGAGCAAGTAGATGAGTCATTAAATTTTGTACCGTTATGAATTAAGGACTGTGTTAATCAATGGAGAAGCTGATAATGCTGTATGCTTTAAATGTTACATTTAATCCTAAATATCAGGTCAATGCATTTATTCACACTTTACCCTTTCTCTTACAACTTATTTATTATATTAAAAATAATTAAAGGAAAAAAATTCTCCCAAAAAAGTTTTAAAGGTGTATGTATATAATCTATTTGGTTATTAACTGATAAATATTTGTCAGAACAGTTATAGTCTTAATTTCATTTGAATGGAAATCTCGTATTTTAAGATACAGATCCCTTACATTGCCATGAGAACTTTAAGAATTTCGATTTTGAGCATTTGCTGCGGCATATGGTGCATTTTCTGTCTTATTTTGTACACCCGCCCATTAAGAAGGAAAAGTGAAGTAAGTAATCTAAAAATAACTCTGCTGTTGGCCTAACTTAACAACAACAATAACAAAAACGTCTTCTGTGCGTAAGTAAAGCTCCACATTTTCTGTCCTGTGGTGGAAAATCTCTAACGCATTTTTCCGCCTCTTCACAGAACGATTTCTTGTTTGGCGTCCTAACTGGGGCCGGCATGTTGGGCCTCGTGTGGATTGTGTGCTGGCCCCGTCCTGCTGCAGAGCTTGGCCGTCCGAAGGCCCCATCTCAGCCGAGTACAGCACAGCCACCCCTCAAGTTACATATGCACACACCTTTTCCCAAAACACATTCATTTTCACAAAAACTTAAAATCTTCAGTTGAATTTGAATTCGTTTAAATTCAATTAAAAAATGCCAATGGGATAAAACATACCTATTAAAACTAATCACAAGGGGTATATTCATGTCTTTAAAAGTTCAATTAAAAAATTTATCCTATTCAACTCATCTTTAAACTTTATCAAGCATCTTAAAAATAGTAACAACTTGTAAGATGAAATAAATTTAATGAATTTCTTTTGTCTTTCACCTTTCCTTTGGTGATTTTTGCTATTTTCTTTATGTTATTTACTGATCTTCAGATTATATTCTTCAGCATCTTCTTGTCATGCCCATTGGAGAACTTGGTGTAGAAACCAGAAGATAACGTTTCTTTTTCTAACTGAGATTTCAGGCACTGTGGACACTTGTGTGATAGCATGTTCAGTGCCTCAAGAGCTTGAGTGGGGGGTATCATCAGTGGGACGGGGCATTTGTGGGAGAACTGATTGGCCCTGATGTTGTTAAAGGCTTTTGCACTTAAATTCAAAGGAATTTTTATTCCTTCCAGCAGAGCGTTAAAGATTTAGGAGTGAGCATTTGCTGTGGCATATGGTGCATTTTAAATTTTAAAATACTTTTGAATCCTATATAAGCGTTCATTCACTGGTATGTTGGACCGGTATGAGCTTAGAACACCCATAAATGATATTTTAGCTCTTAAAAGATAAGACATGGAGCAGATAGGAAAGTAACTTTGTTAAAGAATAACATGATTCAAGTGTTAAACGGATTGAAGAAGAATCAGTGACAACCCTATTAGGGAGCCACTGTGGTCATCTGTTACACTACTGGCCTGCAAGGAGTCACACGTTCTAGTATCCACACCTTCCGCAGTGCCTCTCTGTGACTGACCAGGGGGATATATGCAGGTGTGATCATTCTGCTTGCATTGCAGCTTGCCTGCGTGGAGTGTTGCTGTCACTATGTGCTGCAGCCTGGTCTAGCCTCCTTGAAGACGGAAGACGACATGGAGAGGTCTAGCCTGTTCCGGGCCCACAGACCCAGGGAGCTCCACCCACGGCTGACCTACCAGGCAAACCCAGCTGCTGAGTGAGCCCAGGGCAGATCCGTACAAGATCCACACAACTAACTCACAGCATTGTCAGAAATAATACATTGTGATTTGCAGCCACTATATTGAGGTTTGGGGAGTTTGTTATGTAGTAATCGATAAAGGATACAGGAATTTATTCTAAACATCAGCAATATAGAAAAATCAAAAGAATGAGAGATACATACCAAAACCAAAGACATAATAGAGACCTTTAATTAAGCTTCTAATTTGCCTCTGAAGTTCCTGGTAGTTAAAGTGGAATGTAGTTAGTTATAGAATAATCCATTCTGGAAAAAAAAAAGGAAGAATAGCATTCTTCAGGAAAGGCAATGCCATTCCTTGGACTAAATTCTGAAAGAAACTTCTCATGTCAGCCCTTTCATGGGAGTCATGAGTGATAGAGGAGGCTGCATCCTCAACCACATTCCAGCAGCAGATTTTCTGAGGGATCTCTTGTGTCTATTTCTGGAAAGCCCAAAGATATGTCATCAAAGCACAACTCCACGAGCTTGATTATTAGAGGGGCTAAGATATATAGTACTCTATTTTGTTAATGCAGTTACCTATTTAACTTCATTCATTTCTACAACTTCAGTTAAATCCTTTGAAACAACTCCAAATTTATGTTTTTAATTCCTAATTTCTCCTTTGTGCTTCCAGCAGTGCTCTGTGTATCTTTTCCTGTATACTTTTTCTTCCCTGAGTTTTCTGGTTGGAATGCAAAATATTGCTTTCTTCCAAGAATGTTAAATTGTATTCTATCTAGCTCCACAATGCCTTATAGTTATTTATGTTCAGCTCCAAGAATGAAACGAATTAATGATGGTTGGTGGACTTGAGAGTCTGCTTGCCTGAAAATATAGTTATATCATTCTAAAATTTTCTCTAAATGTATTAGAGAATCAGAGATTGAAAACAGTAACCAAATAGAAAGACTAAAATCATGGAAGAACTGAAATAAACATGAATAGAGGTCTCTACTTTAAGCAATTGAAAATTTATAAACCTTGTGTGAAACGGAAAAGAACAGGACCTGTACAGTTGTTTTGTTTTGTTTGTTTTTTTCTTCTGAATAATTGAATACTAAATTTCCATTTAACTTCCTAAATATTATATTGGCCAATGTACTTTTCTTCATCTCTGACTTTTCTTCATCTCTGGTATCACTGTCAATGTCTAAGACACTGTCAGCTCTCGTTTGGCCTAATGCAATAGTCTCCTGAAATATGTATTAACTACATATTTGTGGGGTATGGCTTTTTCTGGCTTTTTCTATTTCATCTCTTCCCCTGTTATATCAGAGCCTACCAGAGTGCAGACACATGGTAGTTACTTAATATGTATTTGTTGAATGAATGAATGAATTCTTCTTGGATACTTACACCTCTCTAGTAGGTTCTCTAACATAGTAGCCAGAATGATGTTTATAAAACATTTATTTTCATATCATCCCTCTGGTTATAATGGCTCGTTATTTTTTTTTTTTTTTTTTTTATGGGAATGACCCAATGTCTGTTGGTTACACATTTTGGAGTCATGAATTTAGAAATACACACAGTGGCTCATACGAGTCTGGGTAGTTTGAGAAGTTACCACATGACAGCACTGTATGCAGAGCCGGCCTTAAAGCCCTTGGGGAGGGGTCAGTCTGTGGGGTGGCTTGTGTCCTGGGAAAGCCAGGTCCTTTGGAGAGAGAGCATCCAGCACTGGACCAAGGAATCTACTGGTGAATCAGAGAAGCAGAGAAGCAGTTGCAAGGAAGAAAACAGCCATTCTTTCTGGTTCATAATGCCTTTCTTCACTTTTATTTCTTTTCTGAACTTGCTTTTTTGTGAGCCATAATAAAGACAAATCATAAAAAGAAATACATAGAATATAGAAGTGACAAAGGGAAAATAAGGTTAACAAGATTAGAGTATTATTAAAATTGGAAATTGAATTAAAAACTTGAAAATATTTAAGACATTCAAGGTGATAGCTATAAATGAGCACAATAGGGAACAAAAGATTGGGAATACAGTTCCAGAAAATAAGGGTAAAAGTTAACAGTTAAAAGAATAAAAATGTGACAATTAGAAAATAGAAGATGAAAGTTAGATAAGGAAATAGAGTATAAAAATAAGCAAAAATAATGGTAAAGTATGTGAGATTAAAGCTTTTAAATGCTTAGGGTAATTATGATTAAGAATTAATGTGGATGAAGAGTGATTAGAGGTGACGTGAGGAAGTTTGTATATGGGTTGTCTTCGCAAGAGAATTGTCTCCTAAAGCTTTGGGTCTTTGGTCTCTCATTCTTTAAACACATGCCTTCTACACTCTACATACTCTGATCAAGTCCCAGACTAAGATTATCCTTTGGGAAATACCTGTGGAAGCTGGGACAGCCCCCGCCCCCCACTTTGTTTTACATTACAAGGATTCAGAGTAGAACTCAGAAGCTATAGCAAGAGCCTGCATTCAAATAAGTCTCCTAAGCCCGGCAGGTGGAAATAATTTTATAGTCTCAAGGGAAAATTTTTACTTCGGTTTAACAAAGTAAAATTCTATTTACTTTGGTTTAACAAAGTAGATTCTATTTTGGGGAGATCATCCTATATTCCCTTATTTATTACCATAATATTATAATAAATGCTTCATGAATGTTTATAATATAATTATATGTATTCATTTGATCTTTATAACTACCTTGTAGGACACATACTTTTGTTATTTCCATTGAAAGAGATCTTAAGCATCAATTACTGTAGTCTTCTATTTTATTGTTGGGGAGTCTGAGTCCTTGATAAGATACTTTAACCAGTGTTTATTGGTCAAGCTGAGAGAAAAACCTGGATCTTCTGATTCCCACTAGAGTTCTCTTTCTACCATAGCTTGTTACCATATTTCCACCTACTATTTTTAGGTTCACAGTGGTTGAATGTTTAGTAACATTTAAGAATAAGGATGACAGAAAAGAATGTGAAGTTTTAATAGAAATTGCACTGTCATTCCAGATTATGAATGAATTAATAGAGAATTTATACCAGTAATACTGTCCTTATGCATAGTTTCTTATTCTGTGTGAAATTTGTCATCATTAAAGCATGATTTTCAAAATGGGAAAAATTAATGGTTTTCAAAGTGACTGAAGATAGAAAAAGTATGTGATAGAACTGTGAATAGACAGGTATAGTAAATGACCTGTTATATATTAGCCTAGAATTTTTTTTTTCGACTACTCCTTTACCTATGCAGAAACAAGCTTTGAAAAGATCTTGACAGATACAAAAGTTAACAGATTATTTCACTACACCAAAGCACAGTTATAGATATTTGCCCAGGATGCTACCTCAGAATGGATGAATGGGAAGAGGAGAGGTTTCCCAAGGAGAACCCTAAATTGTTCTGAGCAGTTTGATTTGTGTACAAAGGTTGGAGATGAAGGTTGTTCTGGCTTTTTAGAGCAGTTATTCTCAAGGTGGTTGGTTGGTCACTTCCTGTTGGGCAAGGAGAGTCCGTTTTAGAATTAAATGAATCTCCAAATGCAAGTTCATTTTTCATTCTTCCAACCATACTTGGTATAGAACTGATCTGTATCATTCTTCCTAAAGCAGATGTATAGAAAATGCATGAAAACATTCCTGTATGATGACATTTCGTTATCATTTAGTTCTTTTCTACTGGAAAGTGAGCACATGAGATGAATAGGTAGGTGTTTGGGCAGCAGAGTCTCAGAGTATTTTGACCAATTTAGTAGCTCACTGAGAAAAAAAAGGGAGCTTCTGGTTTCATGCAAGTTCAAGTTGATCAATGTGGATCAAATGTCACATGCTAGAAGAATAGAGGGGATAAAGCAGTATGGCCCAAAGCTCACATGCTAGGAGAACCCAGGGGACAAAGTGGCTAGAGAAAGTTACTGGATTGTCTAGGGTTTTGTATATGAGCTCAATAATTTGCATTTATCCTGAGGACAGTAGTAAACCATTGAGCCATTTGGAACTAGAGGATTGTATGCTCAAAGTTATGAAAACAAGTTTGACAAGAAGGGAAGCAGAGACATCAGTTTTGGAAGCTGTAAAATAATCGTGGTTTAAAAAACAAAAAAGAAAGGAAAAAGAAAAAGAAAAAGAAGGGCCATAACTAAATAAGCGTTGGTGGGAACGATCAACAGATGCGAGAGATGGTAAGGAGGTGACAAGAGTGGACAGAACAGCTAACAATCATTGTGAACTCGCTGTGGCTGATGGCTATGGGCTGGTCAGTCTTAAACACCTCATGTGTATGAATTAATTTAGTCCTACAGCAGTCTTATGAGGAAAGTATTATTTTTATTTTCATTTCACTTATGAGGAAACTGAGGACAGAAAAGCTAGGTTACTTGTCCTCAGCCACAGAGCCAGTGAGGGCAGAGCCAGAATTTAGACTCTAGTAATTTGGCTTAGAGCCCAGACTCTGCATATCAAGTTGATAGGCACTCGAATGATAGATACGATGGCGAGGGAAGAGTGTAGGATCCTGGCAGATCTCTAGCCATTTCTAGTCTAGGCACTGTTACAGGAATAAGTAGGAGGTGACGCATATTTGGAGTGTGAGGAGTGGAGAAATGAAGGGGAAGGAAGATGATAAAGTCAGTTTTGGTGGTTTTGAGTATGAGGGGTCTGTAGGAAATCCATGTGAATATATCTAGTGATACATGGATCTTGACTGTAAAAATCTAATGCGAACCCACAAAAATATGGTGGTTAGATTAGCACCCAGAGGGTGTTATGAAATTGATAAACGTATCTATGGTACTGTATTCAGTTTTGAATGTCATATTCTAATTGAAAGTAAAATTTATCTATGGTTTCGAAGGATTGAGAAACAATGTCATAAGAAGATTGGAATAAGGAACTGGGTTGTTTAATGCATAGTTGAAGAGACTTCGGGACCTTTGATAGTGTACAATGTTTTAAAGAATAGTTATGTAGAACAGGGAATTTATTTTATGTAGCCTCAGTCGGCATAGGACCAAATAGATACAGGTTATTCAGATGCAGATATGCTGAGAATAAAAACATGCCCAAAACAGGAAAGGATTGCCTTCTGAGGTAGCGCCTATACAAAGACATCTTTAAATATTGACTATAGTGCCACCCAGTAGGGTTGTTGTGGAGGTAATTCCTGTTCTGCATGGATTATTGAACCATCAGAACTTGGTAGCCTTGTAATGAAATGTTCTAGGTTGTTTCATAATTTTTCTATAAATTATTATTTTTTGGTATTAATAGGTCTATTCAGAGTTTTTCTTTACAAAACTTGAAATCAAAGTAAATTATTTTTCTTGGAATAAAACACACCAGCCATTACCATCTAAGATATAGTTGCAGAAAATTTGCAGGAATTTTTTAAACATATTAATACCCCTCTTATGATTGTTTTGGTTGTTTTAGCAGAATGCAGTTGTTTAGTTGCAGAAATTATTTACCGTGTCAATGATTCCAAATAAAGACAGTGGAGTTTTTTATTCCACTTAGAGCAAAATGTCAAAATACAGTTTCTCATTACTGGTCTTACAATCTTTGTATCTACTGTTTTTGGCCTCTGGGAGTTTTGTTACCAGCAGTGAAATACAACCTTCATGTTGTACTGTGTAGGATAGATACTGTACATTCCTGGTCTGCTTTTCCATTGATCTGGATTGCCATGTGGGAATCCTATTCAGCTGATCTTTATTTCCTGAGTCAGAAATTCTGTTTTACCCACCTTTGGGGCTTTCCGCAGCTGTTCCCAGAGGCCCGGTAGGTCCTGCACATAAAGGAGAAGGTTCAAAGGCATAGAAAGCAGGTTCAGGGCTGAAATGTTTACACTGCATTTTCAAAATTTCTACAAACAGTTTTTAACCTGATGGCTCAGCATGAAAACTTAGCAGATCTAAAACTTTTTATGTGTTTTAGTGTAGGTATCATTTGAATACACATAATTTTAAGGAGTGTTATGGTACTCATTAGTCATAAATTTGATACAGAAATGACTTGGTGTATATGATTTTTTCAGTTGAAATAATTAACAACATTGTAATTAATTTTGTAACTTTACTGATCTTTTCCCACAGATTTATTTGCCTGTTCTTATTCTGCTTTATTTTGCATCCGACAATTAGTATTGAACTGAGGTAAAAGTCAGTTTACAATCAAAATAAGAAATTAACAAGTCACTACAAATTTTATGATAAACATATTTCTAATGTTTTGCCACTTTTTACGTGGTCAACTACATATATTACATAGTAATAAAATGATGAATTTTTTTAAAAAAACAGGTAATGAGAGTACCAATATGGAAAAGCCAAATATAAATTTATCACTTATTTAATAAAATATGTTTAAATTAGAAAAAGTAAGTTTTATCATTACAGATTGATTTATAGTGTGGTGTTTGCTAATTTGTCAGTAGATTATTTGAACATCATCTGGTTCCATGTAACTACTTACATATTATACATTTATTCATTATAAATGTTACTTATCTAAGCTTTGTGAACAATCAAAATATTCAGTATGGAATATAAAAGTTTGGCTAAATTCATGTGTTTATTCTAAGTACACAAATATTTGTAGAACATTTTTAAAACTCATCATAAAGTATTTGAGTGTTTTACCATACGTGCCATTTTCTTTTTTAATGATTTTTATTAAAAATATAGCTAACATAAAATATCACATTAGTTTGGGGGTACACCATAGTTTTTCAACATTTGTGTACCTAAAGAAGTGATCACTGTAAGTCCAGCAACCATCTGTAACTGTAGTATGCTATCACAATATTCTTGACTATATTCACCCATGCTGTACATTACACACCCACAGCTAATTTATTTTATACTTGGAAATCTGAACCTCTTAATCCCTTTCACCACCACCCCATTTTAATTTTGCAATTAGAGTTGACATTCAATGTTATATTAATTGCAGATGGACATAAGAAGTGATCCCGCTGACTAGTACCCACCTGGCACTATACCTAACTATTACCATATTATCGACTATATTCCCTGTCCTTTACATCCCTATGATTATTTTGTAACTACCAATTTGTTCTTTGTAATCCCTTTACCTTTTTTCACCCACTGCCAACACCCCTCTAATCTGGCAACCATTAAAGTGTTCTCTGTATCTATGAGTCTGTTTTTGTTTTGTTTGTTAATTTTGTTCTTTAGATTCCACATATAAGAGAAATCACATTGCATCCATCTCTCTCTGTCTGATATGCTCCACTCAACACAACACCCTCCAGGTCCATCCATGCCACTGCAGATGGCAAGAACCCACTCCTTTCCCTGGCCGAGCAATATTCCATCGTATACATGTACCGCCTCCTCTTTATCTATTCATCCATTGATGGACACAGAGGCTGCCTCCACATCTTGGCCATTGTAAACAATGCTTCAATGAACTTTATGGATGCACATTTTCCCTCGAAGTAGGCTTTTTGTGTTTCTTCAGATAAATACCCTGAAGTGGGATTATTGGGTCGTTCTTTGTCTCTTCTTATGGCCTTTGTTTTAAAATCTGTTTTGTCTGATACAACTATTGCTACATCAGCTTTTTTTGTTTGTTTGTTCCCATTTTCATGAAATATCTTTTTTCACCCCTTAACTTTCAGACTGTGTGTGTTTCAATCTGAAGTGAGTCTCTTGAAGGCAGCACATGCAAGGGTTTTGTTTACTTATACATTCAGCCCTCCTATGTCTTTTAATTGGAGCATTTAATTCATTTACATTGAAAGTAATTGTTAATAGATGTGTAGTTATTGCCCTTTTATTCATAATTCAGATTTTTGTTCTCAAAGAAGATCCTCTATCATTCTTTGTAATACAGATTTGGAGATAATGAACTCCTTTAGCTTTTTCATATCTGGGAAGTTCTTTATCTGTCCTTTGATTTTAAATGACAGCCTTGCTAAGTAATCTTGGTTGTAGGTCCTTGCTTTTCATCACATTGAATATTTTGTGCCAATCTTTTCTAGCCTGCCAAGGTTCTGTTGAGAAGTCATCTGACAATCTTATGGGGGCTCCCTTATAAGTTACTAGTTGCCTTTCTCTTGTTGCTTTTAAGATTCTCTTTGTGTTTTTTTGTCTGTTTGTTTGTTTTTAATTCATTAAAGTTTATTGGGGTGACAATTGTTAGTAAAGTTACATAGGTTTCAGGTATACAATTCTATAATACATCATCTATATATCATGTTTTGTGTTCATCAACGAGACAAATAACAAGTGTTGGAGAGGCTGTGGAGAAAAAGGAACCCTCATACGCTATTGGTGGGAATGCAGACTGGTGCAGCCGCTATGGAAGGGAGTGTGGAGGTTCCTCAAAAAATTAAGAATAGAATTACCATATGACCCAGCAATCCCTCTCCTGGGTATCTACACAAAAAATCTGAAAACATTTATCCTTAAAGATATATGTGCTCCAACGTTCATTGCAACTTTATTCACGGTGGCCAAGACATGGAAACAACCAAAGTGTCCTGCGATAGATGATTGAATAAAGAGGATATGGTATATATACACAATGGAATACTATTCTGCCATAAGAAAAGAATTGTCTTTTTCTTTAACCTTTGGCATTTTCATTATGATGTGTCTTGGTGTAGGTCTGTTTGGGTTCATCTTGTTTGGGACTCTCTGTGCTTCCTGGGCTTGTACGTCTATTTCCTTTGTCAGTTAGGAAAGTTTTCAGTCATGGTTACTTCAAATAGGTTCTCAATCCCTTTCTCTCCTCTCCTTCTGGTACCCCCATGATACAAATGTTATGTGCTTGATGTTGTCCCAAAGGCCCCTTAAACTATCTTAATTTTTTTATATTCCTTTTTCCTTTTGCTGTCTGATTGGGTGTTTTCTGCTACCTTGTCTTTCAAATCACTGATTTGATACACTGCTTCATCTAGTCTGTTGTTGATTCCTTTTACTCCATTCTTCATTTCAGTTATTGTATTCTTCACTTCTGACTGGTTCTTTTTTATGGTTTCTATGTTCTTTATATGCTTACTATCTCTTTGTTGAAGTTCTCACTAAGTTCCTTGAGCATCCTCATAACCAGTGTTTTGAACTCTGTCTCTGATAGGTTGCTTGCCTTCAGTTCATTTAGATCTTTTTATGGAGTTTTCTCCTGTTCTTTCGTTTAGGATGTATTTCTTTGTTTCCTCATTTTGGCTGCCTCCCTGTATTTGTTTCTATGTATTAGGTAGATCTGCTGTGTCTCCCAGTCTTGGCCGGGTGGCCTTATATAGTATGTGCCCTGTGGGGCCCTGCCACAGTCTCTCTGGTCATCTGCTCTGGGTGCTCCAGGAGTGTCTCTTGTTGGGTTGTGTGTGCCCCCCTGTTAATAGTTGAGCCTTGACGGCTATTGGCACATCACTGGGTGGGATTGACCCTTAGTCTGACAGGCAGTGGGGTTTGGCCACCTCCACAGTTTACAGGCTGCTGTGTGGATAGCGTATTCCACTGAGTGGGATTTGCCCCAGCGGGCTCTGGTGCCTGTTGGGACCGCTCATTGTGTGTGCCTCTTGTGGAGCTAATTGGGCGGTGCTCTGCCGTGCTCGAAGGCAACCTCCAAGTATGTTGCTTCTGGGGGCCTCTTGGGAGGGGCTCTGGTGCAGGCCCAGGTCAGTCACTGCCTGTGACTGGCCGCAGAGTAGTTGGCAGGAGCTACAAAGTGATCTGCAGTTGTTTGCTGCCTGTGGTAAACCTGGAGTCACATGGGAAAGGCCATGCTGTGAACCGAGAACATCTATCACCGGTACGGGGCCTCTGTTAGCTCCATAAAAAACCCAGGACACCCTGAGGCCTGCTGCCGCCTGCCAGTTCCCTTAAGGTTCAGCAGCTGATAGAGCCTTGTGAGGTACACAAGTTGGGTGAGGCAGGGTCTCAGGGAGTCACTAGAGTTTGAAGAGTTGTGGTCACCAGGTTAATGTAAATTTTAGTTTGGTGCCAGTGGAGCCTGGAGCTACTCAGCAAAAGTCTCAGAGCACACCAAGGCCAGTTGCTACCCATCTGGGGCCTGCTGGAGTTTGACGGTTTTTCAGGAAGGAGTACAATGTGGTCGAGGCTGGCTGCTCACAAGAAAGTGCCTTCTGTGTTGGGGGAATTAGGTGGGGTGGGGCCCCAGCTAAGCTCACCAGGCCAGTCAGATTCAGATTCGTCCGTGAGAGGGTGGGCTCAACACAGGAAAGATGGTGCCTGCCTGCAAGCTGCATGGGAGAAGGATCCCACACAGCAATAATAGTGACTGTCCTCTAGCCCTTGTCTTGAAGCCACATGCTGTAGTCTCTCCCCCATATACCTTTGACACCTCCCACATCCCCGTCCCTCCATGGAGCCCAGGGTAAGTGTCTATGAGCAAGTGAGTCTGTGCATGGGCTGTTTAAGAGGAAGTCTGGTTATCCTGCGGCCTTCTTACCCACCTGAATGGTCGGAATCCTCACTGGTTTTCACAGTCAGATGTCGTGGGGGCTCCTCTTCCCAGCACCAGTACTCTGGGCTGGGGAGGCTGGTGTGGGGCTGGGGTTTCTCACTCTTCCAGGGGGAACCTCTGTGGCCGAGATATCCTTCCTGATTCTCAACTGCCACAGGGAGGTTTCTGGCCCATTCTGCGTCTTCTCCCCTCTTAGTAGTCTTGACGTGACTTCTTCCGTATATTTTTAGTTATAGGACTTCTGTTCAGCTAGACTTCAGATGGTTCTCCAGGTTGATTGTTCTGTAATTTAGTTGTAATTTTAATGTGTTCATGGAAGGACGCAGGCACAGTGTTTATCTACTCTGCCAAATTGGATCTCACCATTTTCTTATTAAACAGATTTTTGACATTATAACAGAATTCATGCTTCAGGGAAGTTTACATACATTAAAAGATTTGTTGACAATATGAAATTAGTCTTCTACATGGAATTATGGGAGAATTCACAAAATGAGCATACATGCTTAGCAGCTGATTTATCAAAATATTTTTGACTTTTCTTTATGGGCTTCTTTTCCATTTTTATCCGTGTGTGTGTGTGTGTGTGTGTGTGTGTGTTTGCCTGTAAAATTTGCAGAATGTAAACATAGCCTCTAACCACAAAGTAGTTATTGATATATTATTTGGCTCTAGGGAGTAAATAGGTTTACGAGGGAAAAAATACTGGGAATTGCATAACACAGTCTATCCTCCCTCACTTCTACATACAAACATAATTGTGTTGTATTATTAAATGACCTCGGGTCATTTTCATAAATGCTATACATACCAATCTCCACATTTGAAAGGTGGTACTATAATAGCATATTAAAAGCGATTTACTTTTATTCTAATCATGACAATCAAAACATGATGATTTTGTTAAAATCATCCTATAATTTAGTTTTCTAATACAAATTCTTTTTGGGGATAAATGCCAGATTTCTGGGGTTTCTTGTAGTATCTGGAGATTTATTCCTTATTGAGTTGCACTGATGTGTTGCCTTTTTTAAACTTTCAAAGGACTGATTTTATTCTGTATTATAACATGATACAATCTATTGTTACAGATCTGCTTTCCAATAGACCTTGAGATCTTCATGGTTAAGGATGATGTTTTATCTGTCTTTGTCCAAGACCAAACAGTGCATTTATTTGGCAGTGAGCTAATCCTATGGTTGGCCTGTTAAAAGCAGCTTCAAAATAGGATACATTTTCTTCCTCCTCCTATTCTTTTTCTCCTGCTTCTCCTCTTCCATCATTACCACCATCATTGTCATCACCACCATTGCCATCTTCTTCTTATATGTTGAGTATGTGCAAGAACTGTGATAATTTCTACAATTCATGATTACTTTAATCCTCACCACAATTTTATGTGACATATAATTTATGGGTGATGAAACACGGATATAAACATTAAAATAACTCACCCAGTGATGTACAACTGATAATCAGGGAAATCAGAACTCGGACCCAGGTCTAATTCCTAATTCTGTGCTCATGACCACTACTGACTTCAACCATGGAATGACAGACTCAGCCTTTGGCAAGTCACTAAACATGCATGATCCAGTATTTAATTTTTTTAAACCATCAATCACATTGCCTTATATCTAACATGGAATTAAACTTTGAATAAATGTGTGAATGAATGGCTCTCATATTTGCATTTTATTATATAGCCCATTGAAGCAAAGATAATTTAATTTATTCAGTATTTTAAAACTAAGAAATGCATCTGCATATTTAGTAGCGAATGAATAGCAACTTAATGACTACACATATTTTTCCGTCTTCTTAAATAACTCCATACATAAGTAGAGTGTGATTCTTCTCTTCTGGACTTGGATCACAGCTTATGTAATGCAAGTTAATCTGAAATGTGAACCCATTGTGGTGGCTTCCAGGAACTTGGGTTTCCCGGCCTAGAAGTTTTCAGGAGAGGAAATACTGATGGCTGTGGGGAGATCAAAGATCTTGAAAATCCCTTGAGAAGCCTAATCCTCCAGAAATTTTCTCCATGTTATCTGACGTTGCTGGACTTCAAATCCTCACTATAGCTTGGATCCGCAGTGTTCAGTGAATCAGGATTCCTGCTCTCCTCCCCATTAACCTGCCCCCTGACACAAATAAAGCCCAGCCATTTTTCATTTTAGAGCACAATTTCCAATAGAGGGGTTGCCTCTTGTGGTCTCAGATTGATAACATGTCAGTCTGGGCACATTCCCACCACACTGTTATCCTTAGTTCACAAAGTACTCATTTGTATGTACTCTAAAAGGTGTACATGTCAAGCAAAAGAAATTTGGTTCTAGGGAAGAATGTTACCTTTCTGTAGTGAGATTAATACAAAGAAATAACAGTTCATTTGAATTTCATATGAATCCCTTTAAAAACCTGCATGCAAGGAAGGTACTGTGGGAGGTATTTGGGGGACTTAAAGATGAAGAGGACAGAGCAGCTTAAAATATAATGGGAGAGATACATGTGTAAGTAGCTAAGTAAAATGCAAGACCAACTAAATTACGTTCTATTAGAAAATCAGCAGCCTGTGAGAATGTTCTATTCTAATTTGAGCTTCAGGAAATAAATATGAGGTAGATGACACCTGACCTGAATTTCGAATTTTGAATAATGCCTGATCGGTTTATTTATGTGAATATTCAACGCATAATAGCACACCTTGTAAATAGAACTTGATGTGTATGTGTATATGTATGCGGTCTGTACAGATGTGTGTGTGTAAATACATAGTCAGTGAGATTGGCATGTACTACTCTTATACTTTCATGTTCATAAAATGTGAAAATACAGAAGGCTTTATAATTTTTTCTCTTAATTGATGTTATTGGAATATTATTTTGACTTAGGTGTTGGGTTTAGACCTAAAACTACTTGTAGTCGTTATGAAATAATATAGTAACCTGTAGAGTCGTATAGTGACACATGGGCATGTGCTAAGGTGAAATAACTGACAGACTTTGGGAATAGCATGGTTATAAACAGACACAGATAATTTTGCAGTGAGAGCTCCTAAGTCTAGCACTTTAGCAGCTGCGCTGTATTCAGATAGCAATTGGTTTACCCTGGATTAGTCTGCTTGAATAGGAGGAAGCTGTGTGGAGGAAGACCTGACTGGCCATGTCTCCCTACCCATGTCATCTGGAAATGAGACACCAAAATAATTCTCTTATTTACCCTTAGTAGGTCTGTTAGATGCTTTTAATTCTCTTTTTCCAAATCTCTTTACTTTTTTGTTGATGCCCGTTTGAGTTGTCCATTAATATTATGGATTAACAAATTACTATAAACTTAGTGGCTTAGCACAACACATTTATTATCTCATTGTGTCTTCAGGTCAGAAATCTGGGCGTGACTCATTTGGGTACTGTACGCCAGGGTCACTTCCAACTCGCAATCACAGTGTTAGTTAGGACTGCCGTCTTACCTGAAGATTCAACTGGGAAAGGATCCACTTCAAACCGTGTGTGGGTTTTGGCGGGATCAAATTTCATGTGGGTTGTTGGACCGAGAGCCTCAGTTTCTTGCTGGCTGTTGACTGACTGCTGGCTTCCGTCTCTTGCCGTGTAGGTCTCACCCTAGGTAAGCCCATTTTATTAGAGTCAGCAGAGAAGAGGGCCAGTAGAGAGTCTGCCAGCAAGATGGGCATTATAGTCTGATCTGACATAATTGGGGTGATGGTATCCCATCACTTCTGCTGTGCCCAGTTTCTTAAAAGCTTGTCACAGGTCTTTCTCACACTCATGTAAGGGTATAAATACCAGGAAGAGGAGGCATTGGGGCCTCTTCAGAGTCTGTCTGTTGCAATACCTAAAATTTCCTTTGGCGGGGACAGACCTATTCTATAATGATACATAAAAAATGGAAAATACAGAAGGGGTACACTCATCAGCTATTAATTTTACTTGTCAGTGAACAATTTCAAATGACATCAGAGCTTTTCCTTTTTTAATATCCAGAGAATATAAAGAGACTAAGAAGGAACTGGATTGATGAAATAGAAAGAAGTGATTGTCAACAAGGTAGAACATGCAAAGGACAGATGTTTTCCAGTTTTTGAATTGTATCTAAAATATTCCTTGCTTTCTTCCAACTGCATAGAGATCAGTGGAGGTTGTGTTCAGAGATGTTCTGTCATGAGATCATTTGTAATTTATAACTTTATCATGATTTAAAAAGAATTTAAAATCATGATTTCTCCTCCCTCTCTATTTCTCTTACCCCTTTCCAGAGTATTCCTTATTTGATGTATCACAGTAGCTGCGTGTTTGTAGTCAGTACTAGAAAGTAAAATAAATAAAATGAACATATTTCTTGTTAAATATGAGTAACAAAATAGTAACAATATAAAATTTAAAGCTGGTTTTGGCAATGGAAATTGACAGGTGCAGGTCATAGGTATCTGCGTATGATGGAATGCTAGGGGCAGGCCACTGGGTGAATGATTAAGTTGGTTTGAATAATGATCAGAAAACTGCATGTGGTAAGCTCTCTTGTTTGGTCCCTTAAATCCCTTCAAAGTATAAGGATATTCCGAGTCATTGTTGTTTTACCACCAGAGACAGTAAAATACCTCCATGTCAGTGTGGAACCAAACCTAAGACATTTCCTCCAAGTCCTAAGTGCTGCATTTCTCCTCCTGCAGTTAACTTAAGCATCCGTGGTTGATCACGGCCCAATATTACCCCAAAATGAGCAGAATAGTCATCATGAGCAGGGGATTCCTCTGCCCCGCCCTCTGGTTCAAATAGCAACTACTATTAAGTGATCCCTGCAAAGTTTCTTTCTCCACCTTCAGTGACTCATCTCTTGTTTATGAAGCAGATTCTTAGACTTGGCCTTTCTTATATTTTCAGTGTAAATATTCTATTAAATTTATTGTTAAAATTTTATTTTCTATTTAGCTCTGAAAGTTTCTTTTTACCCTCAAATTACTCCCTAGTCTGGGATCAGCACTCCAAAAATGGAATTTAGAAAACTTTCTTGGTTAAATTTATTTAGTCTCCCATCTGTATGGCCCTGAACATGTCCATTTCAGTGTTTTCTGACCTCAATTTAAAAATCCCCGGGGACTCAGGGACCATGACTATGTACATCTTTTTGTGTAGCACTTCCTACAATTAGACGTTCAATAAATGCTTTCTGATGATGAAAACACAGTTAAACGTCCTCTGGGGAAATGCAGAATTTTTAACAACCAAATACAGAATCATAATGTTAAAGACTCTCTAGTATTCTGAAATGGCTTCCTTCTTCTTAGAAATTTTAGTTTTATGTTTCTTTTCATCCTCTCCATGTATTATTAGGATGATAAAAAAAAACCAAAACACTCTTAGTGTTTGTTTTGTCTGAGATACCTTAGATGTCTGACTGACAGAACCTTTTTCCCTTTTGTCTTGGTTGTGTTGGAGATCTCACATCTTCCACTCTCATTTGTGCTTTCCATTCAGGAAGATGGGGAGGAAGTGGAGTATGTTAGAATTATACAGCAAGAAGTCATTTTAGGACTAACACAGCCCAGCATTCTTAATTGAGCCTTATAGAAAGATGCAAATTGTCAGAGTTTAAACAGATACTTAGTGGAAAACCCCAGACTAAATTTCAAAGGTTTGAACTGCAAACCCTATATTTTATAGTGAACCAGGATAATATTATTATCTTGCATGTGTTACTTGCAGTTTATTGGGACCTGGAGACACAGTTGATACCAACTTGTTTGTGTATCTTTCCCATAATCATACACACTGATTATTGGATATTGAAGTGGTATTGCAAATCTCAGTGTTTTATCCACTGGACAACTTTGAGTCAATGCCATATGGCAGACCTTATTTTGACTGTTAAGTAAGTTGTGACTAAAAAAATATGTTTTTTCAAAATTATAGTAAAATTGCACCTGTACTACCCATATGTGTGTTTTTGGAATATTTTAAGTAAGTACCTTTTAATTTGACAATACATAACTGCAAGTCACATCATCCTACTTTTCCTGTGCTTGTGCCTGTCCGATTCTCTGTTACTACTGATTAGCAGTACAGTAGAGGCTGAACTTCACCATTTAACCCTAACTGCATTCTCCTCTGTTGTTCAAATAGCACAAAGTTTACATACTTTCACTTTTCTGTCATTAACTATAGAATTTAAGCTTTGCCAAGGTAGGGACTGTCTTATTCTTCTATCTTTTTCTACATAGTAATTATTTTGCTTTTGAACACATTTTAGGCATTTAATAAAATTTTTTTTAAATTATTTTTTAAGCCTAAGTATATTTTTGGATGTCATTAAAATGTAGTAAAAAATAATAATAATACTTTTCTTGAGGAAAAAAAACAACAAAAATAAACTGTTCAAACTTTTGGAAAATCTCTCTCTAGAATACACCAGAAAAGTTAGCTTTTAATTGATCTAATTTTCTGTATTTATTTGTATATATATTTAATTGGATTTCATGAACTCGTTATTTAATCCACTTGCATTTAATGGTTTTTTTCCTCAGCATTTTTGTAGATTTTCTTTTCTTTTCTTTTTTTTTTTAAGGAAACAGGATTAAGAAAAAGAAAGTGTCTGGGCAAACCATCCCTACTATTTTATCACCACAAAACAAAACAAAATTCCTAGCTAAATATTAATAATTGAATACTATTGGTATGAAAAGATTACTTAGAAAATTTAAATTTCTGCCATTCTGAGATTTTTATTTTAATATATTTTTGTGTTGATTTTTTAGTGTGTGGTATAGGTAGTTTTGTAAATCACAATCTATAAAAGTAAAAATACAAAAATATTTTCATAAGCCAATATACTAGAGACAAAATACAAAGAGATGGGAGTAGGTATATGAAAAAAAGTTGGGGATTTATTTTTTCTGGGAAACATTTTCATTTAATTTTTAGAAGGAAATGTTGGCATTGTTGTGCTAGATCATTATAAGCTTTATTTCTAGTACGTTTTATCATAATGCACACTGAGTGTAAATAAACTCTGGTATGCTAAACCTAATAGCAATTAAACTGGAAGTATTTGTATTTCATCACTGTGAACTTCGCAACAGTGTTTCCATGACAACCTCCATGCTGGTTAAAACAACCAGAGGTAATCAACAGTTTATGTAGTATTTCTCTTGTAAGAATGGAATTTGTGTTGACAGTTTTGGCCTTTGATGGCACTTTTGTTCTGTGTGAAAGTATCTGTTTACCAGATCATATCTCGTTCACTGTCAGGCTGAGGTAGAGTGACTGCTTTTGATAAAGCTGCATTAGAATTTCTAGTCTGTGAAGCTCTTATACTCTAATTATCCCCATCAGTATAGAATATTCCATTTGCTTCAGTACTCTACAAATTATACTTGGTTGAGTCTAAGTATTACGTGTACTAAATTGGGAAGATCTTTATTTTGTTGGACCCTTTAGAAATGGAAATTACTCTTAATTTTACTTCTTCATTAATGCCCCCCTTCAAAATGGTGCGAGTGTGTACGCGTGCGCGCGCACACACACGCACACACTTCGAAAACAACCTCTAAGTGACCTCTTTGGAAAAGGCCTTGGGACAGTGTTAGTGATTTTCTTATGTCACTCACTTCCCTAGAATATTTTAACTACATCAGTAGAGTTTGCTATCAAAGATAATGCAAAAAGGAAAAGAATAATTTTGTAGTTTCAAACAAAAATTGCCAAGGTGATCATAAAACTGAGGACTTTCCCTTTTACTCTTAAATAGAGGCACATTAAAAACCTATCTACTTTGAGGTTCTTGAAATAAGCATCCATAAACATGTTCTTATAAAGACTGATATTGAAAAATTCTCCAGAGCCGTGTGCATTGTGCAGGAGAGGACAGATGTCATTCACTCAGGGGCATTGAACTTGTCCTGTTCTGTAACTGTGTCGTTGGTCACTTGTCAGCAGTACCAATACCTGCAGATGGGACTAGGTGGAAAGGCATAGTAATATTTTTATGACTTATGTGTGGAAAATAAGCTCATTAGCTTCTAAAATAAAACTTGAAAGTTTTTGTGGATAGAATGACTATGAAGATGTCAGGCTTTATGGTATGTCTTCTCAGAAAAGGAAATATTTTAGTTTTCATTGGCTTCACTAAACTAATATTAAATCATCACTCACCATGACCAAAAATTATCCTTGCTTTCCTTATAATTACCTATTAAAATGTATTAACATCAATAAAGTTGACATTTCTATAAAATAATATATGATTTTATCTTATTTTTAAAGAACATAATCCTGATTTTCCTAATTTTCTTTGGTCTTTGTCTTGACATAATCATCCACTTAGTTGGATAAGCCAGAAGCTTGGAAACATCCTTGAACCCTTCTTCTTTCATTCATTCATTCATTCACTGCTTCTTCTTATGCACTCCAGGCACTGAGGATACAGCAGAAAACAAAACACACAAAATCCCTCCTCTTATGTGGGCTGCAGGGTCATGAGGTGAAGCCAACAGTAAAATGAATCAATAAAAGATAAAGACTGTGCGATGATGGTAAGTGCCATGGAGAACAATAGAATAAAAAAGAGAGATTGTATGTGTGTGTGTGTGTGTGTGTGTGTGTGTGTGTGTGTGTGTGTGTGTGTGGTGGGGGGCAGGCAGTGGATGGGATTGGCAATTTCAAATAGGATGGTCAAGAAGACTTCATTGAAAGGTGACATTTGTGCAAAGGTCTGACAGAGGTAAAGGGAAGAGCTGTGGTGTGATCTGAAAGGAAAGGTCACTATGGCAGAGGAAGTGGTATGAGAAATGGGCAACAGGCCAGGGTGGCTGGTGCAGAACAAGCAGGGCAGTTGGTAGGAGACAGAATTGGGGCCTGAGAGATAGAGAACCTTGGGGACTACTCTAGGTCATTGCATAGAAGAGTAACGCTGATGGTTTAGCTCTCAAAGTCTCTCTGGCTGCTGTGTTGAAAATAGCCTGTAGAGAGGTAGGGATGCAGGCAGGGAAGGGAGCAAGGATGAAACCAGGTAGGGATTTATTGCAAGAATCCAAAGGAGAAATGGCAGTGGCTTGAACAAGAGTAGTACTAGTAGTGGAGGTGATGAGAAGTGATCGAATTCTGGATATTTTGAAGGGTTAGCCAATAAGATTCCCTGGTAGATTGAATGTGGTGTTTGAGGCCAAAAGAGGAGTAAGTATTGGCACAAGGTTTTTGACCTGAAAACTGATACGATTATACGATGGTGTTTCTTTTTTCTGAGTTGGGGAAGACCATAGAGGGAACAGGTTCTGGGGAAGAACACCAAATTCAGGTTTGGACATGTTTGAGAGATCTATTAGACAGCTGATAGCGATATTAAGTAGGCAATTGCGTATAAGAGCCTGGAGTTTGGAGCAGAGATGTGAGCTGTAGAGAAACACTTGTAAGTTAGCATATAGATGTTATTGGAAACTGTGAGGCCTGTAAGATCACCAAAAGAGGGCACCTCTGATGACTTCTTTACCGAGTTCTGGCAGGATGAGTACCTCACAGTGTAAGCTGACCAGTCCCAGTGTATGCCTGTCTCGGAGTAACTAGGGGTGTACCCTTCGCCTTCTCTGGGACACCTCTTAGGAAAGTAAAGTACATGATCACTGATGAATATCTTTTGTGGTCTCTATTCTTTTTATCTACTGCCTTTTCTCTAGTTCATAAGTCCAGTGGCATCCCACCAGATTTCTTACTTTCCCTCTATCCTCACTTGTCCCACCAATTGTTATTTTCAGAATAATCATTCCATACATAAATCCACTAATGCCATTCTCCTTGCTAGACTTTTTCTATGGCTTCTAACGTTTAAGAAGCAAAATATACTTTTTAGTGTTGAATTTCAAAAATCTGTATCTTCATGCCTCTCTGTCTAGCCCCATCTCTGGCCATTTGTCCCTTCTTTTCACTTATGAGTTAAGAAATTGCTCGTTATCTAGCTTCTTAGAAATGAGAAGTGTTTTTACTACTCTTTGGCAGCTGCTACTCAGTACAGAGCTGGGCATGGGTGGGCCTGCTCTCATCACGACTGCCCCGCAAAGACCTTCCCTACCCAGAGGGAATGGGGATGGGTAAGCTGGCACCCCCACCCACCTGCCGCCACATAAGTGGGGTCGGCAGCACAGAGCTATGGAAAAGGAGACTGCCAACATTCACTGTTTCAGAACCCTCCCCGAAGCTGGGGAAGGTGGACCCTGATATTCAGTGGCCAGCTCTTCTGAGAGAGAACTGAGGAAGATGGGAGGAGGCCCCGGCCATAACCCACCTGTTCTTACTGAGCTTTTGTGGATTTTGTTGAATAGAAGTTTCCTTGTTGTTACACTTCTTTTCATTACTCGATAGAGACTTTGAACAACTGTCTTTGCTAATTTTGACCAGATTGATAAATGTCTTTCCTAGTAAGAGTCATCTCCTAGTCTCTCATACCACTATTCTAGAAGTCTTTCCCTAAACCACATACTTTAATGCTTTTCTTAACATACCATAAACATTTCTGATCTCAAATAAAACTCGGTAAGTATCATTGAATGACCATCATATGAACACACTATTAAAACATACACCACAGTTACTTGATTCTTTCCATGTTAGATTGCTTTCAGTTCTTCACGATTATAAATAAAGTTATGAACACTTTTGTGCATGTATTTCTGTCCAGTTGTTGAATATTTCATTCTGGCATATTTCTAGAAGTAGAATTGTGGAGTAAAACATGCAGAACATTGCCAGCTTTCTTTCCAGAAAAGTTATACCAATATCTGATCCCTTGAGCAATGATTACATATTTTAATCATTTACACAGAATCAAATATTATTGCTTCTCACTTTGCTGCTGATTCGATGACCAACTGGAAATTTAACTTTAAGAAAAGCATTTTAATCTTGCGCTTCTGATCTTCAGTGTCATTTTTTTCAACTTACAAATGAAGTCTATTTTGTAGATAAAGACAAATTTTTTTAACAGAAGATAAAGAAAAGCTGAGTGGAACCAGAATAACAAAACAAGGCGCTATTTTCATTGCTGTCGGCTATGCAAGGTGTGTTATGGATTTTGTCTTTGTTATTATGAACAGTATACGTTTTAGAATATATATTCACTACCGGTTCAGCTTCTTTCACATTTTCATTTTTTAAAAGTAAGTCTCAAGAGAGAGAAATAAATTTTTACTAACTTAGGTGAAAAATATGTAAGAGAAATATATAGATATCTAATACATATAGCTTATTGGTAAATGTAAATTGAAAGTAGATTTTATATTTAAAAATATGAAGCAGTTGAGTCAGTGACCCAAGTGGTGTTATATATTAAATCAAAGAGAAATCTGTGATGTTTTAAATCTGCCTCTGATTTGAAAAGTTGATTATCTGCAAAATCTATGTTATTCAACCTACAAAACGCTGGCAGTGCCATGGGTTTGCTCGGCTCTCCTCCAGTGTGAACCTCTGTTATCATTCTGTTTCAATCACTGATGGTTAGGTGCCATGATATGTATTTAAGAAATTTTAAAGGTAATTATGACTTTTTCACAACATTTTACTTGAATTCCTTTCATACACCTAATATCCGCCTCTTCTTTCTCAGTGTAAAACTCCAAACAAGATACACCTACCAATGACATAACACAATTCAGGACTGACATAAGAAACCGGGCCATCAAGGTTTGGTACTATAGGTTAAGGTGCTATAGGTTAAGGTGACGGTACCTTAACCAATGTATTAAACATGCCACATTCTCTATACTTCTGTCTGTCTTCACTCTCATTATCCTAGAATAGTAACTTATGTTTCATTTTCTGTGTATTTTATTTCTGAAGAACTACTACATACTGATGCCAGTGCTAGCTTAACCCACTGGACAACAGTACTTCACAATTTAAGATTTGCTAGCTTGAAATGATTGATTTATAGTCTCAATTGTTAGCTTCATTTTATTTTCAGAATTAATAATTTCAGAAATTGACAGTTTGAATAGAAGGTAGTATGGTATAACCTAAAATTTGATTATGTTTACACAGTGTTAAGAAAATATTTTTGTATAGTAAAAGATTATAAATATAATAAAAGTTAGCTTTTCTTTAATGAAACGTTTTCAAGACGGTAAATTCTACTGCTTCTAGAAATGGGTAATAGCCTTTCGGGGATATCGTTTCCTTTTTTGAGGAAATGGGCCTCAGATTGTCTTCTGAGAATTGTAAGGACATTTAGGTAAATGGATGTATGCTAGCCATCAGAAAAAAAAGAACATTTAAAAGTAACACTAGAAATAACATCAAACTGTTATAATGAATTATTCGTGCAGTCTCATTTGGCTATGTCTTTATTACTACAGTCGAGGCTAAAGATCTTTACACAGTATTTTCTGTCACAACCACAGCGTCATTCCTTAGTGAATCAGAGATCCTGTGGTTCCTTAGAGACTATACACGGCCACATACTTAAAAACCTGAACAACTGGTTCATGTCCTCTGAAAATGCAGAGGGTTGTGAACCTCATTTATATATTTTAAGTTCTTGGTTTGAAAACAAAATAGTTCTTGAAAAACTTAATGAGTTTTATGAGTCTGCCTTTCATCAAGATTTATGATTTATCCTAAATATTAATAAAATAACAGTACTCTTGTACTGAAGTATTTGTTAATTGATATTCATATCTCCATTTGTTATGAGTATATTTGTGTCCTAAGGAGGATAGTAGAGGGCCTTATGTATAAGTTTTAAGGATAAGGAAATAGAGATTAAGATAGTTGAAGGCATATTTAAGAAATAGCTTAATTCATTATTGTAAAGTGAATTTATAAATAAATGACTAACATTCAGATTTAGAGAAAATTGGTTTCTTGGGCTTGTTGAAAGTCTCACAGGATACATTTTGGGTTCTCTTTGACAAGTATTATGAGGAAGGAACTTTTAGGCCCTAATGTTTTCTTTACTTAAGTTTAGATGATTAGTGAGACATATTTTTAATAAACTTGTGTTCATGAAGTGCGCACAAAGGCAGGTGTTCTTGGTATGACTATTGGATACATTACATTGTAAACTTTCGACTTTTGTTCGATTCTACTTAAGTTGTACCCTGGCTGAAATTGAATTGTAAAAGTTCAGTTTCACTTGAAGAAGTTAAGAAATGTTAGTGAAAAAATGTCTAATTTTCAAGTATTTTAATGGGGCAAGGTGTGAATGAGAAGTTTATCTTAAGAGTTTACAGATAAGCAGGGAAGGAGGCTAAAATAACCCATGTTGTAATGGATTAGAGTTGGAGACATTGACTTTAGATTTAGCTTACTAAAATCTTGAATACAGATGCAGATGGTTACATATAGAAATATTTACAGAAGGTATCTATACGTTGGTTAGTATACACGCATTTATTTCCTTGCTCTGTCAGTTGGGAGGGCCTCAGAGCAGCAGCATAACGCACAGTGCCCTATGTTGCTTTCTAAGCCGTACAGAAGATCGGGGCTCACAGGAAAAATGGGGCTTATTCTAGGATCGAGGCACAAGATGAACCTGGAGCTCTTGTAATGCCAGGAAATGAGGAAATGTTCAAATACAAACACAATGTATAAAATAAATATCAATATAAGTCCATACCATACTTAATATAAGTAAATGATTGAATAAATCAATGGGAAAATAGACATTCCCTGTACAGAAGAATTCCGATTTGTGCAGAACCTCTATTCTCAGGAAGGGGGAGCATAACTCCCTATTCCTTAGCTCTGGGCTGTGCTTGGTGACTTTCTTCCAAAGAGCACAATACGGGAAGTGGGGAAAGAGTAACTTTATGTTAGAGAAACCCAACAAACCCTACTCAGCCAGATTGCCAAGGTGAACACCAGCAGTAGTCTGTCATGTTCATAGTACCTGTTCTTGGTATGATGTGATGATAAGAGCAGTTTACATCTGTGGTCTTCTCCCCAAAAACCCATAACCCCAATCTCATCATTAGAAAAACACCCGACAGGTCCCAGTTGAGGGACATTGTACAAAATACCCGACCAGTCCACCTAAAAACTGTCAAAGTCACCAAAAACAAGTAACGTTGAGAAACTGCTGCAGCCCAGTGGGAGAGAGCCTAAGGAGACAAACTGGTTTCCTGAGTGGGATTCAGGAACAGGAAAAGGACATTAGGTAAAAACTGAAGAAATATGACCAAAACATGGGCTTCAGTGATGTGTTAAAGAGTTAATGTGAGCATTTCTGCATTTGCTTAGTGTGGCTGCGTGTGTGTGTGTGGGGAGGAGGCAAGGGTTGTGGTAGTACTGAATAATAAAAACAGCTAACACTCTAGAACTTACGACAGGACAGTCATTCCTTTAAATACTTGACCTGTCTTACTTAATTTTCTAAAGCAACTCTTTGGTAGGTGTTCCTATTCTCATGTGAGAGTTGAAGAAATGAAAAGTTAAGTGACCTGCCAAAGATTAAGAATTAATACTGAGGCTCTGCATTCTCTTCTCCTAACCATGAGGCTTTACTGACAATGGTTATCTGGGGGGAGCTGCCTCTCTGTCCCCAGGCTCGGCTTCTGCCCAGGTCTGTCGGGTATAAAACATAAGAAGACTTCTTTTTATATGTCAAATGAAACTAAAAATTTTATTCCTCTAGATTATGTTATGTGATTATTTCAGGCTCATTCTCCTTATACTTCTTATTGTTTTATATGTCAGCTACACTGAACTTACTCTGCAAATTGCTGGAATCCCCAACTCAGTTTTTAGTGACCAGGCAAACACTCTCTGCCAATATACCTCAGGCAAAATAGTCATTATTTAACATTGCTTTTGTATTACCGTATTTTAAAGTATTTCTTCTTCTCTTTTTAACCCATCCTTTCTTACAACAGCGTTCGTAATCCTCAAATAACAGATACAGTAACTGAAGTCTAAGAACATGAAATCAAGCTTGTATTACCACTTTATGTATGAAGAGCTTCAAACATGTCAACCTGCAGACTTCTGGTGTGCTTTTCTTCCACACAGAAATAACATAAATTTAATTCCCCACAATTCTTAGGTTTCTAGAGCCCTGCAGACAATGAACTCAATTTTATTATTTTTATAAAAAATTTCATATTTACATAATTGCAACCTGAGTAGAGGTGATGCTAATAGGCAAGGACAAATATCTGCCCAGAAAAAGCTGTGTTCTGTCAATTGAGGTGAACTCTGCCGTGGGCGTGAATCTGGAGGGTGCCTCGCGATCCAGTTTCCTGATCTCCACGCAGTGAGTAGTGAGGGCCTAGTGAGACTTACTTATTTTGGGAAACAGGAGAATTGCCAGAGTAGTTCTTGCTTTATGAACTGTGCTGAAATTCTGTGACCTAACCCACAGTAAAGCAGTCCATCCCTTTCTACCTATAGCCCATTCCCTCCCAGCCGGGATGTGCCGTGCCGCTGGCAGGGAACTCAGCAGTCCCAGTTACCCGTTTGTATTCTGCTCCTACTCTGGCCGTGCCTCACCTATATTCACGCCATGACACGCCCAGACAGTGATGGTTGGGGACAGCACTTAGGGTTCACTTGTTCTGGTGCTGGTTGGCCTGGGGGCTCCGGCTGCCCCCCTGGCTGCCTCAGGGCACCTGGGCATATCTGTGTATATTTGTGACACAGAATGTACTTCAGCACCCTGTTCTGTGATGTGCAATGGTGTGTTTTCTCCAAGTGTAGTTAGTTTCCACACCAAGTCATGTAAGATGTTTACAAAGATATTTACGCTGAAACCTGGATTATACTTTCATAATAGATAACATAGTTTCTTAAACAAACTGTTTTGAATCTTGCTGTTGACCCATTGGATAATTTCATTATTCTGGGGGGGAAAGTATCTCTTAAGTAGCCCAATAATCATCCATTTTCCCCACCTAGGTTCTGAATTAAATGAACCTGAATTAAATGAAAGAAAAGAGAGGCCCATATTTACAATAAGACAATTCACTCTTCCTTCACTGGCAGAAGGTAGTAGGCACAGAGAAAAGACCAACAACTCACAGGGTTATGTGAGTTCAGCATTTCCCCGTACTGTTACATGGTTTGCCGTAATTAATTGTGGAGAGCTGTGAAAAGTAAAACACTTTATTTAACAACAGAAATATAGGACTTTATAAGGATCTCTTCCTAGAGCCTCTCAAAAAAGGTGTTATTTCCCAAAAGAGTACCTCAAACGGAAGTTTTTCCCACTAATGACCGACCTAGAAAATGTATGTGTTTTCAAAATAATTTCACAAGTCAGGTTCTTCTATTTTTGGTAGATTGACAGTTTTAAGCACAGATATTTCAAAAACAGTATTGTATGTAGATAAACACCAATTTTCTTACTGTTATTATAAATTCCAAATATTCATTAGAACTTAAAATATATATATATATATATAAGCTATGAATTTGTTTCTTTCCTTTTTTATAAATTAAAGTTTATTGGGGTGACAATTGTTAGTAAAGTTACATAGGTTTCAGGTGTACAGTTCTGTGATACATCATCTATAAATCCCATTGTGTGCTCACCCCCCAGAGTCAGTTCTCCTTCCATCACAATATATTGGATCCGGTTACCCTCATCTACCACCCCTCTTCCCCCTTACCCTCTGATAAGCAGTGAATTTCAAATGAGGGCGTGGATGAAATTTCAAGTATCCAGGGACATTTCGAATAATTTTCAGAAGGTCCACTTGAAGTAAAAAGTCTGGAAAAGTAAAGGCTTAAATATTACCTGGTATGATACCATTTATGTTAACTTAAAAAATTTCTTCAAAAGGAATTGGTTGGCATTTGCTGCAATATACTCAACTCAAGGCTCTCAAGTCTGTTTTCTGGCACGTGGTTGGGTGTGAACAAGTTGTGTGTCCCTCTTTTCCTTCCTTCATGTTGATTAGTAAATCATGTATAAGGTGAGATATTAGACAAGTAGTGCTATTAATGAAAGATAAAATTAAATATAATTGAGCAGTATCCTTAAGGACATAGCATTCTGAAAGAAAAATTAAAATATTATTTTAAAAAAGCCCACTTTCAATTTTAATGGAGAAATCGAACTGTGTCCCAAAATATGCCAAAAATTATGGAGAATCTTTTTACCATTAAAAATTATGCTTTGCAATACTACTTAAAAAGGCATACTTTATCAGAGTAATACTGTAAAGGAGTATGATTAAATTCTCTTAAGGTTTAGATTCCTTTCATAACTTGCCCTTGCTCCTAAAAATGGAGAGATTTAAGTTAGCGTATTGGTCAGGATAGGTTAAGTGTGTCTTGCCCTCTACACAAAACCGTATCACACTGCAGAAGACAATTGTGATTGCACCTGGAGAAGAGAAACAGTAACTATATTCTATATACAAGAGACTGTCAAAATGAAAAAAAATAGTACCTTACAGCATCTTATAGTTTGCCAAACCCTATCACATATATTATCGTATACATGTATAAAGCTCAGAGGTTAAATAACTTGACCAAGAGTAAAATAATAAGTGGCTGATTTGTGCCACAAATCCAAATCCTCAGATACCACAGCCAGTGCCGTTTTCTTTATAATATTCCACCTAAGGAGCAGATGTATTTTGTGTAAATTTTGAGTATTCAGTCAGGGACAATGAGAAGTTTTAAAGAGCTAGACTTTTGTTGGATTTAAGAGCTTTTTAACTGCTAAGATTATTCAACTATATAACCATGACAAGTAATGATGATTAGAAATTGTTAGACAGGCTAGATGGGCATCTGTCGAGCTTCATGTTGGACTGGATGACCTTTAAGATCCTTTCCAATTCTGAAATTCCATGACTCTTGGTGATAATGATGCTGCTTCAGCTTGTTGCCAAGTAACATGACTATTGTTTTTCCTGCCTGTCGCAGAGCCATGTCGACAACTATCATCTTTCCTTATATGCCATGACACATTTATATCATAGTGTTATATGAACAATTAGCACTCTCAAAGTTCCTTACCTTTACAATGTTCAAATCTATTCTAAAGATACTGCCAAAATTTCATTTTCAAAGATGTGCAAATAAAATTCCTTTGATGAATGATATATCCTAAAGGAACATCCCTCCCTTTTCTTTTCCTTTCAAACTTCATCAACAAAACCCTCTTAAACCTACCATGGCCTCAGCTTATAACAGAGGAACTCTGATTCATCCACTCACTCATTCTATAAACATTCATTAAAGTTTCATTGAGGGGAGCACTCTTCTAAGCTAAGAAAGTACAAGATGAGATCTGGAATCTTTCTTTAAAAAAAAATTAAACTTATTGGAGTGACATGGGTTAATAACATTATATAGGTTTCAAGTGTACACTTCTGTTATACATCATCTATATATGGTATTGTGTGTTCACAACCCAAAGTCTAGTCTCCTTCCGTCACCATATATTTGACCCCCTTTACCCTTTTTATCCTTCCCTCCCCTCATCCTCTTTGGTAACCATCACACTGTTGTCAGTGTCTATGAGTTTGTTTGTTCCTTTCTGTTTTATATCCCACATATGAGTGAAATCATATAGTTCTTATCCTTATCCGTCTAACTTATTTTGCTTGGCATGATACTCTCAAGATCCATCCATGTTTCAGACAGTACTATTTCATCCTTTCTTATGGTGGACTAATGCTCTATTCTGTATATGTACCACATCTTCTTTACCGAATCATCTATCTAAGGACACTTTGGTTTCCATGTCTTGGCCACTATAAATAATGCTGCAATGAACATAGGGGTACGTATATCTTTATGGATAAAAGTTTTCAAAGTTTTCAGCTAGCTACTCAGAAGAGGGACTGCTGGGTCATATGATAATTCTATTACTAATTTTTTTGACAAACCTCCATACTCTTTTCCTTAGTGGCCATAACAATTTACATTTCCATCAGCAGTGTAGAAGCTTCCTTTTTTTCCAAAACCTCTCCAACACTTGTTATTTCTTATCTTATTGATAATATCAATACTAACAGTTGTGAGGTGCTATCTCATTGTGGTTTTGATTTCCATTTCCGTAATAGCTAGTGAAATTGAGCATCTTTTCATATATCTGTTGGTCGTATGTATATCTTCTTGGGAAAAGTGTTTGTTTAGGCCCTCTCCATTTTTAATTGGTTTGTTTATTTTTTGTTGTTGAGTTGTATCAGTTCTTTATATATTTTGGATATTAGCCCCTTATTGGTGATGTTTTGTTGATGGTTTCTTTTGCTGTGCAGAAGCTTTTTAGTTCGATTGTAGACCCATTCATTTATTTTTGCTTTTATTTCTCTTACCTTCAGGGTCAGGCCAGTCTTAGACCAAGATCCTTAAGTTTAGCACCTACGTTTTCTTCTATGTATTTTATTGTTTCAGGTCTTATATTTAGGTGTTTGATCCGTTTCAAGTTAATTTTTATGTATTATGTCAAATAGCAGTCTGCTTTTATTCTTTTCATGCTCTTTTCCCAGCACCATTTATTGAAGAGGCATTGTTTCCTCCATTGTAAGTTTCTGATTGTTTTGTTGAAAATACTTGCCCATATACATGTAGGTTTAATTCTGGGCTCTCAATTCTGTTCCATTGATCTGTGTGTCTGTTTTTCTGCCAATACCATACTATTTTGATTATTATAACTCTGTAGTATACTTTGAAGTCAGGGAGTGTGATACCTCCAGCTTTGTTCTTTTTTTCTCATAATTGCTTTGGCTACTCGGGGTTTTTTGTCATTCTATACAAACTTTTTTTTTCTTTAAATTAAAGTTTATTGGGGTGACAATTATTAGTAAAGTTACATAGATTTCAAGTGCACAATTCTGTAACACATTATCTATATCTCACATTGTGTGTTCACCACCCAGAATCAGTTCTCTTTCCATCACCATATATTAAACCCCATATATTACCCTCTTCTAGAACGCTGTTTCCCCCTCTGCCTTTACACTCTGGTAACCCCGAAACTATTCTCTATGTCTATGAGGTTTTGTTCTTTCAGTTGTTTGTCTTGTTCATTTGTTGTTTTCAGTTTGTATACCACATGTCAGTGAAATCATATGGTTCTCTGCTTTTTCTGTCTGACTTATTTCGCTTAGCATTAGCATCTCAAGATCCATCCATGTTGTCACAAATGGTCCTATGTCATCTTTTCTTACCACCGAATAGTATTCCACTGTGTATATTTACCATGACTTCTGTATCCATTCATCTATTGAAGGACATTTTGGTTGTTTCCATGTCTTGGCCACCCTAAATAAAGCTGCAATGAACATTGGAGCACACGTGTCTTTATGTATAAATGTTTTCAGATTTTTTGGGTAGATACCCAGGAGAAGGATTGCTGGGTCATATGGTAATTGTATTCTTAATTTTTTGAGGAACCTCCACACTGCCTTCCATAACAGCTGCACCAGTCTACATTCCCACCAACAGTGTATAAGGGTTCCTTTTTCTCCACAGCCTCTCCAACACTTGTTACTATTTGTCTTGTTGATGATAGCCATTCTAACTGGGGTGAGGTGATATCTCATTGTGGTTTTCATTTGCATTTCTCTGATGATTAGTGAGGTTGAGCATTTTTTCATATGTCTATTTGTCATTTGTATGTCCTCTTTGGAGAAATGTCTCTTCAGGTCCTCCGCCCATTTTTCAATTGGGTTGTTTTTGTTTTTTTGTTAAGTTGTATGAGTTCCTTGTATAATTTGGATATTAGCCCCTTAACAGAAGCAATCTTTGCAAAAATCTTCTCCCATTCAGTTGGTTGCCTCATTATTTTGTCGATGGTTTCTTTTGCTATGCAGAAGCTTTTAAGTTTGATATAGTCCCATTCATTTATTTTAGCTTTTACTTGCCTTTGTATTCAAATTCATAAAATGCTCTTTGAACCCAAGGTCAATAAGTGTAGTACTTATGTTTTCTTCTATGCAGTTTATTGTTTCAGGTCTTATGCTTAAGTCTTTGATCCATTTTGAATTAATTTTGGTACATGGTGACAGATAGCAGTCCAGTTTCATTCTTTTGCATGTGGCTTTCCAATTCTGCCAGCACCATTTATTGAAGAGTCTTTTCTCCATTGTATGTTTTTCACTTTTTTGTCAAAAATTATCTGTCCATATTTATAAGGGTTTATTTCTGGGTTCTCAATTCTATTCCATTGGTCTCTGTGTCTGTTTTTCTGCCAATACCATGCTGTTTTGATTATTGTTGCCCTGTAGTGCAAGCTGAAGTCAGGGAGTGTGATACCTCCAACATTGTTCTTTTTTCTTAGGATTGCTTTGGATATTCAGGGTCTTTTGTGGTTTCATACAAATCTGATGATTTTTTATTCTATTTCTTTAAAAAATGCCATTGGGATTTTGATGGGGATTGCATTAAGTCTGTATATTGCTTTGGGTAATACAGCCATTTTAACTATGTTGAGTCTTCCAATCTATGAGCACGGAATGTCTTTCCATTCATTCCTTTGTGTCTTCTTCAATTTTTTAAAAAAATGTCTTATAGTTTTTAGCATATAAGTTTTTAACATCCTTGGTTAAGTTTATTCCTAGGTATTCTATTATTTTTGTTGCAATTGCAAAAGGAATTTTTTAAAATTTCTTTTTCTGAGATTTAATTGTTAATATATAGGAATACAATGGACTTTTGTACATTGATTTTGTAGCGGGCAACTTTAGTGTATTCGTTGATTGTTTCTAATAGCTTTTTGGTGGCGTCTTTAGGGTTTTCTATATATAGCATCATGTCATCTGCAAAGAATGACAATTTAACTTCTTCATTCCCAATTTGGATGCCTTTTATTTCTTTCTCTTGCCTGATTGCTCTGGCAAGGACTTCCAACACTATGTTGAAAAGGAGAGGTGATGGGGACAGCCCTGTCGTGTTCCTGAAGGTAGAGCAAAGGGCTTCAGTTTTTCACCATTAATTATGAGATTAGCTGAGGGTTTGTCATATATGGCCTTTATTATGTTAAGGTATTTTCCTTCTATACCTATTTTATTAAGTGTTTTAATCATAAATGGATGTTGTATCTTGTCAAATGCTTTTTCTGCATCAATTGATATAATCATATGATTTTTGTCCTTTATTTTGTTTATGTGATGTATCACATTGATGGATTTGCGTATATTGAACCATCCTTGTGCCCCAGGGATGAACCCCACTTGGTTGTGATGAGTAGTCTTTTTAATGTATTGTTGCATTCAATTTGCCAGACTTTTGTTTAGAATTTTTGCATCTGTATTCATCAGAGATACTGTTCTGTAGTTTTCTTCTTTTGTGTTATCCTTACGAGGTTTTGGCGTCAGGGTAATGCTGGTCTCACAAATTGAGTTAGGGAGTATTGTCTCTTCTTCAATTTTTGGAAGAGTTTGAGTAGGACAGGTATCAGATCATCTTTGAAGATTTGGTAGAATTCACTGCTGAAGCCATCTGGTCCCGGACTTTTGCTTTTGGGAAGGTTTCGGATGACTGTTTTATCACTTTCTTTCCTGGAGATTGGTCTGTTTAGATTTTCCCATTCTTCATGATTCAGCCTAGGAAGGCTACATGTTTCTAAGAACTTGTCCATTTCTTCTAGGTTATTGAATTTGATGGCATATAGTCCTTCATAGTTGTCATGCGGGGTACCCTGCTCGCTGCGCCATGTGTCAGGCAAGGCGTCTGGAGGGGTCTCTGGTCCTGCTCCCCACATAAGAACGCAGGATATGGTGAGGCCAAAAAGGAACACCCCCGGAGACATAGATGGGGGAGTCATACCACTATATTCTCGTTGGCGGCATCCGCCTCTCTGCAATCCGCTCTTGCTAGCTCAGCCACCATCTTCTTGCGAGCCCCCATTTGCTGCTAGCATAGCCATGGCAATTGTATTAGTGGCCAGTGGCTCACTGGTTACAGCCAACTTGCCACAACTGATGGCCATCCAATCACAGTTGATGACCATTTATTACCCTAGTGAGCACCTTTCCACGTGAGGCCGAGAGCCTGGAAACTGCACTTCTGGCTATGTCCCCACAATAGTATTACTGGATGATCCTTTGTATTTCTGTGGCAACCATGATAACTTCCCCCCTTTCATTTCTGATTTTGTTTATTAGTGTCTTCTCTCATTTTATCTTAGTGAGTCTAGCCAAGGGTTTGTCAGTTTTGTTAATCTTTTCAAAGAACCAGCTCTTTGTCACATTAATTTTTTCTATTGTCATTTTGTTCTCTATTTCATTTAGTTCTGCTCTGATTTTTATTATTTCCTTTCTTCTGCTGACCTTGGGTTTCATTTTTTCTTTTTCTATTTCTGTAAGGTGTAACATGAGGTTATTTATTTTGGATTTTTCTTGTTTCCTGAGATAGGCCTGTAATAATATAAATTTCCGTCATAAAACTGCTTTTGCTGCAGCCCCAAAATTTTGGAAGGATTTATTTTCATTCTCATTTGTTTCTATGTACCTTTTGATCTCTCTTCTTATTTGTTCTTTGACCCAGTCGTTCTTTAAAAGTATATTGTTCAATCTCCACGTATTGGTGGTTTTTCCTGCTTTCTTTTTGCAGTTGATATCCAATTTCAAAGCCTTGTGATCAGAGAATATGCTTGGTATGATTTCAATCTTCTTAAATTTGCTGAGGCTAGTTTTATGTCCCAATATATGGTCTTTCCTTGAGAATGTTCCACTAGAAAAAAATGTATAGTTTGATTTTTTAGGATGAAGTGCTCTATAAATGTCAAATATGTCCATTTCATCTAATGTGTCATTTAGGGCTGCTATTTCTTTATTTTCTGTTTGGATGATCTATCCATAGCTGTCAATGATGTATTTAGGTCCCCTAGAATAATTGTGTTTTGGTCAGTTTCTCCCTTTAGTTCTGTTAGTAGTTGCTTGGTGTATTTCGGTGCTCCCTGATTGGGGGCATGAATATTGATGAGGGTTATGTCTTCTTGTTGTATAGTCCCCTTTATCATTATGAAATGTCCATCTTTGTCTCTTGTTATCTTTTTCACCTGAAGTCTGTTTCATCTGATATCAGTATGGCTACACCTGTTTTTCTCTGGATACCATTTGCTTGGAGTGTCAATGTTCACCCTTTCACTTTGAGTCTGTATTTGTCCTTGTAGCTGAGCTGTGTCTCTTGGAGGCTGTGTATGGTTGGGTTTAGTTTTTTGATCCAATCTGCTACTCTGTGCCTTTTTATTGGTGAGTTCAGTCCATTTATATTTAGGATGATTATTGATATGTGAGGATTTCCTGTCATTCTATCTTTAGTTTTCTGGTAAGACTGTATCTCCATTGTTTCTTTGCCTTTTTGTTGTTGTCTATTATTTCTGTGTGGTGGTATTCTATGATTTTTCCTTCTGTTTCTTCTTTTATTACGTTATATATTTCAGTTCTGGATTTTTTTGAGTGATTACCATTAATTTTATGTAAAGGAAGTTTGATATTTAGAGTATTCCATTTTCTTAAACATGCTTACTTTCTCCATTCTCATATTCTGGTTCAGGCCTTTACTCTCCCCCCTTGTATGTTTTGGTTGCCACAAATTATTCCTATTGATGCGGGTCGAATAACCTCCTTCAGTATTTCTTGTAGTGCAGGTTGTTTGTTAGAAAATTCCCTTAGCTTCTGTATGTCTGGAAAGGTCTTTATTTCTCCTTCATATCTAAAGGATATCTTTGCTGGATATATTATTCTTGGCTCATAATTTCTCTCTTGCAATAGTTTGAATATTTGGTTCCACTCCCTCCTGGCTTGTAGAGTTTCTGCTGAAATATCTGATGATATTCTAATGGCCTTTCCGTTGTAGGTTACCTACCGTCTTTTCCCTGGCTGCCCTGAGGATTTTTTCTTTGTCGGTGATTTTTGACCACTTTAATACAATTTGCCTTGGAGAAGGCCTGTTGGGATTGACATCATTAGGTGTTCTATTTGCTTTTTGGATTCGAGGATCCAGTTCTTTCCACAAGTTTGGGAAGTTCTCGTTGACTATTTGTTTGAGTATACTCTCTGTTCCCTTCTATCTTTCTTCTCCTTCTGGTATGCCCATTATTCTTATATTGCTCTTTCTGATGGAGTCAGAAAGTTCTTGTAGAGTTCTTTCATTTCTTTTAAGTCTCAAATCTCTTTCTTCTTCCATCCATGTCATTTCCAGATTTCTGTTTTCCATGTCACTGATTCTTTCTTCCATATGGTCAACTCTACTACTTAAGCTGGTTATTTGATTTTTCATTTCTTTTATTGAGTTCTTAATCTCCAGAAATTCTATTTGGTTCTTTTTTATAATTTCAATCTCTTTGGTAAAATGTTCATTTTGTTCTTTGGTTGTGTTTCTGAGTTTATTAAATTGCCTGTCTGTGTTTTCTTGCATCTCGTTGACTTTTTTAAGAATTGCAATCTTGAATTCTCTGTCATTTAAGTCACATATTTCCATATTTTTATGTTAATTTTCTGGAGACTTTTCATTTTCTTTCTGAGCTGTCTTGTTGCCTTGGTTATTCATGGTCATTGATGAATTATTATTTCTCTTCCTAGACATCTACAAGAGTGGGTTCTGCAACAGGTTGATAGAAAGAGTTCTTTCTTATGTTTTTCCATAGGTGTTGATAGAATGTTTTATCTTCTCTTTGACTGCATCCTTTTATTCTCTCTTACACTGTAGTGTTATCTTTTCTCTGCACTATTCTGGCTTCTCACACAATGGTAGGTTCCGTGGAAGGGGGGATTCTCCTCTGTGAACAGTTCACCTGGGTCATAAGGTGCCACCTCCGTGGATGGATGTGGAGAGCTTCTGAAGTTCCAAAGCTTTTCCTGCAGCAGATTCAGAGACCGTGTGTTTCACCAGGTCTGTTTACTCCTGCAGGGATCCGCCTAGATAGGTGGGGACAGGGACAGGGTGGTTGGTGAGAGGTGGCTTAGAGCAGTGGCTGTGACCACCACCACAGCCAGTCCTGTTTCCACAGCTCCCTCCCCTTTGCCAGAACTAGTTGCGCTGTGAGTCCGCATCTGCAGACCACAGTTCTCAGAACTGCAAATATTCTGTTCTTTTGATCTGATACTGCTACTGTTCCATTTCTAGCAGATGGGGTGGGGTGAGCTCTGGGAGGGTACGGAGGGGGTGGCTAGGCTCAGTGCCTAAGGCTTCCATTCTTTGCTTGGCAGTGAGGGCTTAAACCACAGTTTTCAGCCTTCTTCCCTCAGTCTTTGCTCCGAGGTCTCTGCCATGAGCATTGGGTTCAGCCATGTTATATGCTGTCCTTCAGCCCTGTGGGCCATAAGCGGAACGCTAGCAGTCCAAGTTCTTCCCTCTCCTGCAGCTATGGTAGTTCTGGAATGCAGTGAGCTCGGAGCACTGAGCGAGGTCTGCGTCCAGTCCCGTGCTGCGTCCCTTGCCTGCGTGGCCCCGTCTCTGCACTTCTCCTTTCCCTCCTCCCCTGCTTGCGCTATTTGCCCACCTTTAGGTGGTTTCAGTAGTGCACCTCTTAGTCTTGCCTGTCTGCTGCAAGTCTCCTTTGTGGAGTTATAGTTGTTCAATGGTTGTAAATTCCAGGGGAAATTTCAAGAGGCTCACCTCATGCTGCCATTTTGATGACGTCACATCCACAGTGTAGTTCTATACAAATTTGATGATTTTTGTTGTCTTTCTTTGAAAAATACCATTGGGATTTTGATTGGGATTTCATTAAAGCTGTATATTACTTTAGGTAACATCGTCATTTTAAGTGTATTGATCCTTCCAATCCATGAAAATGGAATATCTTTCCATTTCTTTGTGACTTCTTCAATTGTTATCGAACAATGTCTGATAGTTTTCATTTTATAAGTCCTTTACATCATTTGTTAAGTTTATTCCTATTATTTTATTCTTTTTGTTGCAAATGCAGATGGAATTTTTTTCTTCTAAAATTTCAGTATTAGTATATAGGAACGGAACAGATTTTCGTACATTGATTTTCTGTCCTGCAATCTTTACTGTATTTGATTATTGTTTCTAATAGTTTTTTAGTGAAGTCCTTAGTGTTTTCTATATAAAAAATGTGGTTTGCAGAAAGTGACAATTTTATTTCTTCCTCCCCAATTTTATTTTTTCATCCAGTAAAATTTGGATGCATTTTACTTTTTTCTCTTGCCTGACTGCTCTGACTAAGTTTTCCAGTACTATGTTTAATAACAATAGTGAGAGTGGGCATCCTTTTCTTGTTCCTGATCTTACAGGAAAAGCTTTCAGTTTTTTGCCATAGAGTATAATATTAGCTGAGGGTGTATCATCTATGGCCTTCATTATTTTAAAATACTTTCCTTCTCTACACATTTTATTAAGTGTTTTAATCATAAATGTATGTTGTATCTTGTCAGATGCTTTTTTGCTTCTATTGATATGATCATATGATTTTTAACCTTTGTGTTGTTTACGTGGTGTATCACATTGATTGATTTGCAAATGTTGCACTATCCCTGTGCCCCTGGAATGAACCCTATTTGATCACAATTTTTTTAATGTATTCGATTTGCTAGTATTTTCTTTAGGATTGTTGCATCTATTTTTCATCAGAGATATTTGTATGTAATTAACTTTTTTGTTTGGTGCTTGCTGGGTTTGGTTTCAGGATAGTGGTGTCCTCATAAAATGAGTTAGGAAGTATTGCCTCTTCGATTTTTTGGAAGAGATTGAGAATGGTAGGTATTAATTCTTTGAATGTTTGGAGGAGGGAAGCCATGTGATCCTGGACTTTTACTTTTTAGGAGGTTTTGGTGACTGTTTCAATTTTATTACTGTTGATTGGTCTACTTAGATTATCCAGTTCTTCATGATTCAGTCTAGGATGGTCATATACTATTGTAACAATTTGTCTGTTTTCTTTGGTTATGAAATTTGGTGGCATATAGCCTTTTGTAGTATTCTGGTTGTCTTTTGTATTTTTGTAGTGTCCATTGTAGCTGCTCCTCTTTCATTTCTGAGTTTGTCTTTTCTCTTATTTCTTTAGTTAGTCTAGCCAGGGTTTGTCAATGTTATTAATAATATTAAAGAACCAGCTCTTTTTTTTTGTATATTTTTGTATTGTTTTGTCCTCCATTTTGTTTAGGTGTACTCTAATATTTATTATTTCCTTCCATCTACTGACTTTGGGCTCTGTTTTTTGTTTTTTTCTAGTTATTTAAAGCGAAATGTTAGGTTGTTTGATGTGTTTTGGTTCTTTGTTTGTTTCATGAGGTGGGTAGGTAAGGCTATAAACTTCCCTCTTATTACTGCTTTTGCTGTATTCCAAAATGTTTTGTATGCTCTATTGTCGTTTTTATTTGTCAATATGTATCTTTTGATCTATTATTTCTTATTTGACCCAGTCGTTGTTTAGTGTTAGTAGTATGTTGTTAAATCTCCACATATTTGTTGTTTTTCCTGCTTTCTGTTTTGTGGATGATTTCCAATTTCAAAACATTGTGGTTGGAGAATATGTTCACTATGATTTCAGTTTTCTTATATTTTTTGAGGCTAGTTTTGTGTCTCAACATATGGTCTATCCTTGACCATGTTCTGTGTGCACTAGAGAAGAGTATATATTCTGGTGTTCTGGAATGAAAACCTCTGTAAATATCAATTATGTTTTTTGATCGAATGCGTCATTTAAGGTCGATATTTCCTTATTGATTTTCTGTTTGGATGATCTATCCATTGTTTTCAATAGGTTATTTTGGTCGCCTAGTATAATTGTGCTTTTGTCATTTTCTCCCTTTAGTTCTGTTAGTAGTTGTCTTTAGATATTTTGGTGCTCTAATGTTGGGTGCATATGTATTAATAAGTGTTATGTGTTCTTGATGTGTCCACTTTATCATTATAAAATATCCATCTTTGTCTCTTATTACCTTTTTAATCTTGAAATCTATTTTGTCAGAGATAAGTATGGTTACACCCACTTTTCTTTGCATTCCATTTACTTAGAATATCATTTTCCACCCCTTCACTCTGAATCTATGTTTGTCCTTGCAGCTGAGATCTCCTGAGGGCAGAATATAGTTGGGTTTTGTTTTTTGATCCATCCTGCTACTCTGTGCCTTTTAATTGGTAAGTTCAGTCGATTCACATTTAGGGTGATTATTGATCTATGAGGATTTCCTGTAGCCATTTTATCTTTTTGTTTTTTGGTAGCTGTCTCCATTGTTTTTTTTTTCTCTTGTACTTCTCTCCATTATTTCAGTTTGGTGGTATTCTGTGATTTTTTTCCTCTCTATTCTCTCTTTTTAATATTATGTGTCTCAGTTCTAGATTTTTTTTTGTAGTTACATTAGGTTTATGCAAAAGATAGTTCCATATGTACAGTAGTCTTTTTTATTCTGATATCATCTTATCTCCATTCACCTGTGCAAGGTAAGTCGTTTGCCCCCCTCTCTTTTTATGTTTTTGTTGTCATAAATTATCCTTTTTATGCTGTGAGGTTTTTTTCAAATTGCAATAGCTATTTTATTTTATTTTTAAATGTTTTTACCTCCTTTAATCTTTATGTTATATTTAAGTTTTTAATGCCCTTTTGTGAACAACAGTTGCAATTACCTTCCTCTGTCTGTTAGTTACTCATAGTTTTCTATCATTTTGTCTTTTTGTTTCAGGTAGAAGAGCACCTTTCAGCATTTCTTGTACTGCTGGTCTTGTGGTCGTAAATTTCCTCAGCTTCTGTATGTCTGGAAAAGCCTTTATTTTTCCTTCATAGCTAAAGAATAACTTTGCTTCATATCTTATTCTTGGCTGGTGATTTCTCTCTTTCAATAATTTGAATATTTGATTCTACTCCTTCCTAGCTTGCAAGGTTCCTGCTGAAAAATTTGATAATGATCTAATGGAGTTTCCTTTATAGGTTATCATTTTCTTCTCTCTAACTGCCCTGAGAATTCTTTCCTTCTTGTTGTTACTTTTTGACAGTTTTGATATAATTCGTCTTGGAGAACACCTTTTTGGCTTGAGATAATTATGTGTCTTATTAGCTTCTTGGATTCATGGATCCAGTTGTTTCCATAGGTTTGGGAAGTTCTCATGGACTATTTGTTTGAATAGGCTCTCTGTTACCTTCTCCTGCTCTTCTTCTTCTAGTCTACCCATTATTCTTATGTTTCTATTTCTAATGGAGTCAGATAATTCTTGTAGAATTTTTTTCATTTTTTTTTTTAAACTCTCGATTCTCTCTCTTTTTCTGCCCGAGTCATTTCTAGTTATCTATCTTCTATGTCTATTTCCTAAGCTCACGAGTTCATTCTTCATATCCTTTATTGAGTTTTCATCTCCAGAATTTCTGTTTTGTTGTTGTTGTTGTTGTTTGTTTGTTTGTTTTCCAGTTTCAATCTCTTTGGTGAAGTACTCCTTTTGGTTGTTGATTTTATTTATGAGCCCATCTAATTGCTTTTCTTAGTTTTTTTTAATATCTCATTAAGCTTTTTCAGAGCTGCAATCTTGAATTCTCTGTCATTTAAATCACAGTAATCCATGTCTTAAAGTTTATTTTCTTGAGATTTTTTTCATTTTCTTTCTTAATTCCTTTTTTCCTTTTAACCTTGGTTATTCATTATGTTTGATGGATTATTTCTCCGCATGGGCATTTGTGGGAATGAAAACTTTTCTTTTTTTTTTAAGTGTTTGACACGTCAGTGTTTAGCAGGTTGATATGTAGAGGTCCTCCTTTTGTTTTCAAGTAGGTGGTGCTGAAGTGCAAGTTTTAATTTTTCTCTTATGTGCAGTGCAGGGGTTTCAGGGATCTCTGTACAGCAGTGTTGCCTTGGTTGTGAAAAATGCCCTTTATTCCCTGAGCAGATGGGCATCCCCTTTATGTTCCAGTTGACTTGGTCCTGGGGCACCACTCCCGTGGAGTGTGAGAAGCAGACTATGGATTTCCTTTTTGTTCCCAGCACTGCATTTCTGTAGCCAAAAACTGCAGTAGAGTTGCTCTGTGTTGTCCCAGCTGCCTCTGCCAGGCTGTGCTGCAATGGGGAGGGGAGGGGTGTGTGGGGGAGGGTTGAGGAAGCAGGTTTCTGTGTCTGAAGTTCTGTTCTTTCCAGTAGGTTTAGCCACAGTGAGTATGGACCACTTAGGCTGGAAAGATTGTTTTCAGTGCTTTTGTGATTTGCCGAGTGAGGCTGGGCAGGCCACAGGGAGACGCTGTGGGAAGATTTCTGCTTCGGTGTCATCCTTTGTCTGGTGATGTCCCAGGCTGTGGAACACTGTGACCCTTTGCACCGCTGTTCTGTTCCTGACCCTGGGCCCAGCTTTAATGTGTGCTGGGTGGCCCCATGACTGTGTGTGCCCTTCCAGTTTGCCCAGTGGGGTTTGCACCCTGACCATTCCCTGCGATCTCTGACTCTTGGGTCATGGCATGTACTAGACTGTACATGACTTTTGTCTCTGTCCTTACCCCATCCAGTCTCCGCTGTTTGCTCAGATACATCCAAGTTCAGATGTGTCAGTGTGCAGATTTCTCAGTTGTGTTTGTGTGTTGAGAGGGAATCCTTTGAATTTTAGCTGTCCAATTTGCTGAATCTCCAAAGGGAGAGACCTGGCTGTCCTCTAACACTGTCATGCTACTCACGTCACTCTCCAAGATTCAGAATCCTACTAGCTCTCTAGGTGATAAAGCAGAGCAATCAATTCATGCCAATTCGACATGTATTTATTAAGCAACTAATAGTAGGGTTACATAGTGCCAGTTCAGATCCACCAGGAAAAATGACTGAATTAGTTTCTGAATCCAGATAAACTGGCTAAGTCTAAGAGCTACCAGGTTTACTTTATCTTACCCTTTGGCTATAAAACAAGTGAAAGTTACTACTCTACAGAATCTGTCCTGTGTCGGATATAAACATATGAAAGGCAGGAATGCATACACATATAAATGATGATATTTGCTACTATGAAATACTTTATTCTTAACTCAAGAAAACTCAGTCCGTATGTCAAAGGTTTTGAATGTTTCCATTGATTTTTGCAGCCAACTTATGGTGGCAAATGATGAACAAATGTGTTTTGTTCCAAGATGAATGTTCATTGATAATTTGCCTATGTTGAAGGGAAAGATGTGAGTAAAATAGTAAATAAGTGTGCTGGAACTTAACTAATTCATCACTTGTGTGAGTGATTCTTTTGTTGAACCAGATTATAGGTTTTGAATATTGGAAGAATATTGCCACAGTATTTTTGTGCCATTTATAGGAAAGTTGCTGGCCTGTCACTTGTGGGCCGAACCATAGGGTAGTTCACAGCATAGCAGCTGCCTTCCATCAGAGTGAGCACATGACAGTTATAGAAATGACAACCCATCCTTTTGCCATGTTCTGTTCATTAGAAGCAAGGCACTAAGTCCAGCCCCCAATCCAGGGGGAGAGATTTTATGGGGTAGAGATACCAGAGGAGGGGCCCCTTGGGAGCCGTCTTAGAGGCTCCACCTCAAGTACAAACCCTGGTAAACTGCTTTTCTTGGTTCATTCCTTATCTTGTTGAAAGACATGGATATCTATCACATATAACAAAGCCAAAAAACCTGAAAGCCACTTTCAGTTTTCCCTCTTTAGTTCCTTTACGTTAGTCAATCACAGTGAATGGTCACTAATTTATGAACAGCTTTGAAATATGTCCTGTTTGTTTCATTTGTATTGCTGCAGTCCTCGTTCAGATTTTCGTTCTTCCTTGTTTGGATTACTTTGTACTCATCCTTATGCTCGCAGTTTCTTCAGTTTCTCTTATCATGCAGTTAATGTTTGACACCAGTTGTCCCCCAGTTCCACCTCTGCCCCCGGGTTTTATGTAGCCTGTGGGACTGTGTCTTTGGATTCTTAGTGCTGAACACAGTCTCTGGACGTGATGTACATGCAAATTTTCGACTGAATAATCAGGCATTAAAGGCAGAATGGGAATCAGTACTAAGAACTCCTTACATATTCGTATGTCCCTGAATCCTCCGTATGTTTCTCCTGGAATATTGGATGTTTCTCCTCTTGGGAAAAGTATTAAATCCATCTTTTATTCTAGTAACGCAGAGCTGCTCCTCCTTATCTTTTTTTTCTAAGGTCCAGGTTTTTACCTACTACTTTTTGAATGCTGGTCTTGACTTCTTCCCTTCCCCTTGGAACACCACCATCGTCTGACACATTAGAAATAAACAATTGCCAAATACATAATAAGTGATTAACACAAGCTTTTTCTACAAAAACTAATAAAAACACATTATGTAGTTTCACTATGAAAACAAGCTAAATGAATAGGTATTCTGCAAGGTTTAGTAAACTCAGATCTTAGTTTCTTTATATAAAAGTACTGTCTAGCACGCAGCTCCTATTTTCTGCAGTTAGAGAAACGTCAGCAGCCCTAGACCTTTAACAACCACCAATAATTGCTCTTGTTATGAATTCCCACTATGCTTTGATTATTTTTTGTCTAGCTGATAAATTGCATTCATCAAAGAAATAAAATAGTAATTTTTTTCCATTTTTTTCAATCAAATAAAACTAAATATTAGCTGGAGATTCTTAAGGTAACAAGTGAGACCTTTGCCTTACTTGCTTTATATAAGTATATGTTGAAAACAAATTAAAAATATTGTGTGTGTTCTCTACTTTTTCTACTTTAAAATATAGCAGAATCATGGATAATATTTGAACTAATTTTAGTATCCTTCTCTTGACTGAAAAAAATAATTTCCTTTGAATCCTTTGAAATACTAAGGATGTAAACATATCACAGTGAAACAAGGTGCAAGGAACTCTGGTTTGAGGACTCTTGGTGTATATCTATAAATATCATCAGAAGCATTTTTAAATTGGAAAGATTGAGGAATTAATTGAGCACCATTTAATATGCAATTAGATTTTCTAGCAGGTACTAATTAAAAAAAATAAACTGCAAAAAGTTTGAATAGCTATATTAAGATCACTTTCCCCACTGATAAGCTTTAAATGGTGAATTTGGCTTGTTCAATTTTAATCTAATTATTAAAAACAGGTAATACACAACACCTCGAAGCCTGCTGTGCCTCAATTACTTTAAGGGTATGAAGAGATAGTCATGTTTTTACACTCCCCACCCTAACAAAATAGGGGATGGCCTGGGACGGCTGACCCTCCATTTGTCCCAATGTGCCATGTAATTGGTGTTGGTTTATATGTATGTATTCATTAAGCGTTACCTTAGGTATCCATTTCCCCTTTTCAAGAAGCAATCACAGTAACCATTTTCTTGGTATTTTTCTAGAAATAGTCGATGTATATGTAAACATACGTATCTCGATATGTCATTTTTCACAGATGGTAATATAAACATAGACACTTTGATATATTTTGCTTTCGTAAGTTGTTCCTTGTTAGTAAATATAGTGCCGTTCTATTTTGTTCTTCATGGTGTTGCTTATTAAATAAATATATCATTTTTATTCACAAATGGTAAATTTTTAAGAGGTTTTGTTAATATCTGCTTAAAATAGGTGTGTATTCTTTATATGATGTCTACTTCAACTAAACAACTTTTTAAACTTCTTAAAATTGCAGTGGTTTATGTCACTTTACGCTGTTGAGGTTTTCCTAGATATCAATTTTCTCTCCTTGGCTGAACTATTGTGTTTCTAGCTGGGCTTTTATTGTACAAGCAGAATGTTTTTGATCAGATTGTATTTACATGACAGCCTGGAATTGTGGCATTCCGTCAAGTACATCGTACACATTTAAAATATTGTCTAAATATTTATTCACATGATGGATTACTGTGGCTCAGAAAAAGCAGTTACAACCTATTGAGTAAATAATTTTAGTTTTTAAAAAATTGGAAAGGCTTTGAAGGGGTCATAATGATATCTCCGTTGTTAGAAACAGCCACTGAACACCCTTGCTTTTTCCTCTAAATGGTATTTTAATTCTTAAGTGTTTTAGCAACAAGACAAAACAGGGGGGAAAAACAAAGGAAAAGTTTAAGCCAGTTGCCTGCAGGTATAGATTTTCTTTCTTCCTTCTCATGCTCAGCTACCATCTCCCCGTCATGGAAAAGCAAACAAACAAAATGACAGTCAAACAAACAAAATCATACTATTGCAGCAAAAATTTAAGGTTACTGGAGGCTAAAACAAAATTTTAAAATATACGGTTGAAATTGCAAAAAGATTTAAAATAAGTGGATGTATTTCACTCAAATTTGAAAGGATAATTTTTGTAATAAATTGCTGTTTGATTTAAATTTGATTTTTGTAAAACTTCTGTTTGAGAAGTACTTTATTATTTTTAGATCAGTTCAAAAATTGTGCACTTCATGCTGCTTCTGTTCTTTCAAAAAGGAGACAAGATTTTTGGTCTTAATTAATTTTAATGTGTGTGTGTGTGTGTGTGTGTGTGTGTATTTTCTTTTTTCAATCATGTGGCGCCAAGTTGTTTTATTTATAATTCAAAGGTTGTTTTACCTTTATAAACTTTTTGTATTTGAGATTAACTTGTTATTTCTAAAGAAAATGAGGAAATATCTTGCATTTTCTTTCTCATGTAATATTAAGATTATCTAGACATTGTAGGTTTGTGATTATAACATCGTCTGACAAGCAAATTAGACCTTAGAAAGAGCATCGAAGTTGGAGGTTGGGGCATACGGTGCCTCCTGCAAATATAATGTAACTCAAAAATAAGTCTTTCTGTTCAATGAGGAGTTCTTTACTTCAGCGTGCAAGGGGAAAAGTAGCCTTTTAAAGAAAATTGTAATCTTAGTAGAAAAATGTATTTGTCTAAATTGAAGCTGTAAGTAAGACTAAGAAACTCATAGACACAATTTCATTATTTTTAAGATCTAAAAATAAAATTTGAATATAAAAATAGTTAAGGAAAACAATTAAGGTAGCAGAAATCCAACAAAGTTATGCCAGCAATTATAATTATTAATCCTGTGAAAACCTTGCTCTATAAAAAAAACACTATCACTAAGATTTAGTATCTGGTATGTTACAGTATGTCAGCATGCTGAAAAAAGTACTGTTCTGAAATGACCAATTGAACACAATTTTTGCATGTCAACATTCCTACGTTAGCTATTGAATCGAGGACTGATAGGTAAAATAGGCCGGTGTGTACACATCTTGGGAATTCAACATGTGTATGAAGATGAGGGCAGGTGTATCGATCAGCTGTAATTCATATTGTCATTTTGACCACACACGTCTACAGATGGTGGAGTTGTGACAGCCGTCAGAGCACTAATACCTTTGAGACAGCTGTTGCAGATAAACCTCTTTTACATGCTTTAGGTCAAAAGTAGTCAAACCTGTTACAGCACCTGCTTGTGCATATGCAAATCTGTTGTTTTGTCATTTCATTAAACAAGAAGCGGTAACAGTCTCTTGTGGTTGTAAATAAGTCTGGAACATTGCCTACATGAAATGAAATCCAGCAAAAGACAACTGTGATTTCTGTTGTGTAGTCCTGGGAGGTTACTTCTGTTTGGGGCTTTGTTTCTGGAAGACTGCCCGTAATTCCGAGGGAGGGTAGAGAGGCAAGTTTCTGTTTGGAGGCAAGAACAGGGAAGGTGTTTGCTGTCTGTCCCTACTGTGGGGTAGTTGTGAAGTTGGCCATGCCCAGAAGCGACTGACTGCTACGCGGGGCCCTGATACACTGCTCACCTCAGTTTTCATCTTCTGCTGAGCCTGCAGCAGGCTCTCCAGGCACTGGAGCCCACACGATGTCTACTTTGGTTTGGAGCCGATTGATCCACAGAACGGAACGCGCTTGTGGGATCTTCCCTTGCTACAGAACGACATAAATGATTGAAATGTTTTCTTTAGGAAAAAAAATATAATTTGTTTATAGACTACTGCTTATGTGGAAGAGATTGTCAAAAAGCAATGCAGGCAGTTTCTTGGAAACTCTCACTAATGTTTAGGAATTATAGTCTTGTTCAATTCAGGCACATTAGAAATAAAAGTAGGAAAACAATTTTTGAGGGAGGGAGAGGAAAGGAAAGTCCTTATTTACTGTATCTCTTTAAAAGGGTAGTGGCGTATAATAAAATGGCACCTCAGGATTTTCAAAATGACTAAAGATTTTACTCTGTGTTGCCATAGATTGCCGTGGGGAAGAAAAGGGAAATACTAGAGCTGATGAACAAATGTTGCATGATGTCATTTTAGGTTATATTACTTTGCTGTGAAGTTGTTCCTAATTTTCCTTTTTGAAAAATAATGCCAAATGCATATGACACAGAAAGTAATGTTACAAAGGTGTTAATTGTGTTAATTATATTGAAGTGTGTTTATTCTGACATGGATTTACAATAAGCAGGAGTAAAAAGTATTGTTTTCTAGCTTTGGGGGGGAAATTAAAAATTCTTCCCTGACCTTTTAACCTTGTCAAATGATTTCCCTGCTCTTGACATAGTGCATTATATTTGCAAAGGTTGGAAGTTAACTCTTCAAGGTACCAGACATCATTTTTATTGGGATATTAATTCTCAGAGGTGCTAATCTCATCAAGATTTGTGGGCATTTTCTTTCATAGGCCATTCTGATTTGTAGCTCTTTCTTTTCACAGCAGTATTAAATACCAAACCTTCTCTGATATGGAAGTTCATTAGAGATATGTCTTTGATGGCAGCACTTTCCTGGCTTCAGTTTCAAATACCTTGATGTAAAGCTTAAGAAGCCATTGTGTTGTAAGCTCTCCTTGATGTGCCTTATTTAGATCTGCATAGTAAATCAAGGAAAGTAAATAACAAGGCAGCAGATGGAAGCATGGAGATAAGGCCAGTGAACAATTGTATTTGTATTTTGTTATGATGTTGACAGGAGCTAAAATTCACTAATCTAGTTCAACTGATCTGCATTTCAAAGAAATCTCATTTAGCAGCAACTTGAAGGTTTGTAGGATAAAGTTCTTTTATTGCAGCTTTTATTGCGTTCTTTGCTAATTTATCTGGTCAAGAGTTAGCCTTGCTTACTTAGAGCTGCAAGAATGTTACAAGGAGTCTTAAATACTATGAAAGCATTAATGTCTAGACTATGAACTAAAGGTAATTACATATCCAGCTCTGAATAGGGTACATTTAGAAAATACTGTGGTCCAAACTCAATTGTCAGGGCAATATAGATAAGGTAGTATTTTTTTTTTTAATTCCTTCTCCTGCTTGTTTGCTCTGACATTTTTCCCCACTTCATAAATAAGTTAATATATAATCAACTGCTCAGAAATTATGCACAAAATGAGTAGATCTCCTTTAAATGTGAATCTATTGAAGCTGATATTGGTTGTGCCCTTTTGAGAATGGAAGATTATTGGTTTTGAAAGTCTGATATCCTTATTTGACTTCGGTGGTTATAAACATGTATAATACATAAGTGAGATATGCTTAATGTGAACCTAAGCGTGTTGTAATAAGCATATTCTGTAGACAACACGTACACATAATATTGGTATTTTCTGATTTTGATTATGTTAATGGCAATTAATTATTTTGAAATACTGGTAGAGAAATGAAATATTATGTGTACATTTATATATATAAACAAAATTTCGAGTAAATTTTGCTTGCATTGGTTTCAAAAGAATAGACTACTGGGTTAGGACAGTTGTTTATACTGAGCTCAAGTCCTATCTCTGACACTTACACTCACTGAGATCTTGGATAAATTACCTTTTACTATGAATCTCTCTTGTAAACTATGGGGGGTGATTCAGAAGTGCTTAGTCTTCCTTCCCAGTTAGAAGGTCCTGGGCATTCAATAACAACTCACAGGTGCCATGCTTGAGCCAAAGTTTATGTAGTAAATTATCTTCCCTAGAATAATTCAAGTATAAATACTCCACTTTTAAAAATTTACTGCCAATACAATTACAATTTGGAATATAATTTTGTACTTCTTTTTCTAATTCTTATCGACTCCTCGGGTGACCCCAGTTTTTTGGGTATGCAAGTTTTGATTCCACTTTCCGTGAGACACAGAGAATTACTTTAGTTGTCCTTATATCATTTAAAACAAATTGTCATATAACATGATTTTCACACAAAAAACCTATAATTTTGTTTTGGGTTCTAAATTTTAATGTTGATTCAGAACTTCAGAGTAGGTATTTAAAACCAAGTATTTTATTTGACTTTGTCTAGTCCGTTTTCTACAGACGTAGGTCAAATAATGACTTGCTTGTCCCCTCTCAGACATATTTTTGAAAAGTTTATTTAGAACTTGAAAATAATGGTAGTGAAAATAATTTCGTGGAATTTGATGAACATAAAAGATTAAGAGAATTTAACATAACTGTCTTTCTTTGAGTTATACCATAGCTTTGCTTCTACCTTGCTCACCATTCCTTGTCAAATCATTCAGTACTTCCTTTAATAAAGGTAGGCTGTTAAGAAAGTCACAGTCGAATAAAACATATTCTCTGTTTTCAGAGAGTTTTTAATTAAATGTGAGAAATCAGGTTTGTGGACCAACGCATTACATGGTAGATTAAGTGAACAGTTTTCAATAGGACGTTGTAGAGAAAATGCTATGTGAGTCGATTATTTAGGGTAAGAAAATAAGTGCTTCGTGAAGGTGATGGTAATTGAATTGAGGCTTGAAAGGTGTGGTACAGTTTGAACAAATAGAACCTGAGAGGAGTGAGACATTCTAGGTGGAACAAATTTAGACTTTAAAGGATGATAAAGGCAAACTGAAATGTTCAGATTGATTCTGGAATGCAAAAAAGACTTAGTGGAACAAAGTAAAGGAGAGGCAGATTTGATACCAAGATGAAGTGCTTTAGGTTTAATAAGTTTTGGTTTATTGGATAAGTATTGAAGAGCCCCACCTTCTGTTAAACACTAATTGATGCACTCTAATAAAAGGCACCAGGCAAATATTTTCATGTTTTGAAGTCAAATTTATTAAATTTAGGTATAAATGTGTTTCACTCCTCCCCCTATAGCAGTCCAATAGATTTTTAAAAATATTGTATATTTGGACAACTTTGTTAGGTCTGCCATATTCTGCAAAGATTAATGGGGAGAGAGATGTCTGAAGATATTTGGTAGATGTGCGGGATATAAATTTGCAATTGTCATTTGACAAATGGGGAAAAGACTATCATTGTAGAAGAGACAGTGTTGTTTTAAGATGCTTTGTAGAGATACCTAGTATTTTTTGGTATGTATTTAAGAAAACTTAGGTGTTCTTGAGTAAAGAGAAGGTTTGAGATAAGATTCTGAAGGTATATAAGCCATTATTAATTTGAAGATGGGTCAGAACCAGAATATTCAAGTAAAGATGTTTAAGAGGCAGTAGAGAGTAAAGAGCTGAGCAAAAGAGAGGATAGAAAACTGTATTCACAGGCTATTTTAGGTAAAATTAAACAGCAAGCATTTCTCAAAATGTAAATGGATTATATACCAAAAGGTCTTTGTATTGATTGTCCAGAACTCAGACTGACTTTCCCTGATAAAACCATATTATACATGGTGGTAGGTCACAGGCTAACCATCAATTTAACCTTGAAGTTAAAAAGGGGTGGTCAGTGTCCCTTGTAGAGCTTGCAAGTATTATTATTATTTTTTTTATTTTTTTAAAGATTTTACTGGGGAAGAGGAACAGGACTTTATTGAGGAAAAGTGTGCACTTCCAGGACTTTTTTCCAAGTCAAGTTGTTGTCCTTTCAATCTTAGTTGTGGAGGGCGCAGCTCAGGTCCAGTTGCCGTTGCTAGTTGCAGGGGGCGCAGCCCACCATCCTTTGCAGGAGTCAAACTGGCAACCTTGTGGTTGAGAGGATGTGCTCCAACCAACTGAGCCATCCGGGAGCTCAGCGGCAGCTCAGCTCAAGGTGTTGTGTTCAATTTTAGTTGCAGGGGCCACTGCCCACCATCCCTTGCAGGAGTCGAGGAATTGAACTGGCAACCTTGTGGTTGAGAGCCCACTGGCCCATGTGGGAATTGAACTGGCAGCCTTCGGAGTTAAGAGCATGGAGCTCTAACCACCTGAGCCACCGGGCCAGCCCCATTTTTTGACATTTATTATTTTTAATATAAAATTAATTTTTAATTTTAAAAATTAGATCTCTCTCCCTCTCGCACACACACAGACACACATACACACACACCCACAAAATGTTTTTTTCCAAACTCTCTTAAAAATTCACATTTGCCAGGACTAAGCCTGCATTTCTACACATCAAATGCAGTAATCTGATGGGGGTTAACACCACCCTTTAGACTTTTCCTAAGTACCCTACAACTTTCCTTTATCTTGCACCAAGTTGCTTTATACTTTTGTTTGGGCATTTTACTTTGTGATCCTTATGATGTATTTGATGTTTATGATATTCTTTCTATAAATATTTGCCTTGAAACCTAACCTCTAGACGCAACAATTTTTATAAGTGAAATATGGTTGTATTTAAAGGAGATATTACTATAGTGGGTTTGGAATTTCCCTCTTGTCTGCTGTTGCCTTTGAATCCTCTGTAGGACTTCCCTTTTTTCTTAACTCTTTCTTGCTTCTTTGGTCTGGGAAGAATACTATCAAATTTACATTTCAGAAAACAAGCAAACAAATGAAAAAATGTACAATATACTTAGGTTGTGTTGTGGAGTGTGGATTAGAGGGAGTTAAGACTAGAAAAAGGGGGATGAGATACGTTGTATATTCAGTAGGAATGTTAAACCTGCAGGTCAGGAGAGAGGTATGGACTGGATATATAAATTTGGGAACTATTTGCAACAAATGGTGATTGATGCAAGAAATAGAGAGCAGATTAAGAAAAGAAAAGGACTAGAAAGGTCTTGGGTAAACTGACATTGAGGAGGTACATGTAAGAATAGAAACGAGCAGAGACTTTAAAAGCTATGTCTGAGAGGTAAGAGAGGAATCAAGAAAGAATGGTGTCATGGAAGCCACAGGGAGAGTTTTAAGAAGAAGGGAGTGAAAAATAAACTAAATGAATTAGAGGAGTTAAGGTAACCAATAATTAAGAAGTCACAATGGATTTGTCAGCTAGGAGGTGATTTCTGTGCTGATGATAAAATGTGTAGCTTCAATGATGTGAGGATTAGTAAACCCTTGACCATCTATGTGAATTTATGAATGTTAAAAGAATAGAATCTTGAATAGGAGATTCAAGATGGAAGAGTAGATAGAACTGTGTGTGCTTCCTTCTGTGAACACATTAAAATTACAACTAAGTTGTGGAATAATCAACCTGGAGAACCATCAGAATTCTGGCTGAACAGAAGTTTAATGACTAAGGATAGAAAGAAGAAGCAAGGTTGAGACAGGTAGGAGGGGTGGAGACACCAATTGGGTTGGCCCCAAACCTGCATGTGGCAGTTGAGAATTAGGAGGGATATCTCACCCCCTGTAGTAATGAAGATCCCCAGTCCCACACCAAATGCCCAAGCTCAGAGTACTGGTGCCAGGAAAAGGAGTTCCCACATAATCTGGCTGAGAAACAGTGGGGATTCCGACTATTCGGGTGGCGCAGAAGGGTGACAGAAACCCAAAGTCCTCTTAAAGGGCTCACACACAGACTCTTTCACTTCCAGGCACTCACCCTGGACTCTGGCGGAAGGGCAGTAATTTGGGGGGCATCAGAGGCATATGCAGGAGAGATAGGTGTACGGCTGTGGATCGAGGGCTTGAGAACCGTCACCATTTTTCCTGTATGGGTTCTTCTTCCCATGCAGCCAGAAAGCAGGCACTATCTTTCCTATGTTGAACTGTCAAATCTGAGTCTGATTGGTGTGGTGAGCTCCAAAGGGGTCCTGCCCCACCCAACTCCTCCAACTCTGGAGGCACTTTCATGCGAGCAGCCGGTCCCGCCCACGTTGCACTTATTCTTGGAAAACTATTGGAGTCCATGGGCCACAGCCAGGCGGCGACTGGCCTCAGTGTGGTCTCAGACTTTTGCTGAGTAGCTCCAAGCTCCACTGGCACCAAACCAGAGTCTACATTAAAATGATGACCAAAGCTCTTCCAACTTTAGTGACTCCCTGAGTCACTGCCTAACCTGACTCACATACTGCATGAGGCTCTACAAGTGGCTGAACCTTATGGGAGCCAGCAGGTGGCAACAGGCTTCGGGGTGTCCTGGCATTTTGTGGAGCTACCCCAGACCATAGTACTGGTGGCAGACATCCTCAGTTCACAGGGTGGCCTCTCCCATGTGCCTCCATCTTTAGCACAGTCAGCGAACAACCATGGATCGCTTTGTAGCTCCTACCAGGTAGTCCCTGGCTGGTCACAGGGAGTAGGTTACCTGGGCTTACACTGGAGCCCCTCTGAAGAGGCTCTAGAGCCAACATACTTGGAGGTTGGCTTCAGACCACAGTAGACCACCACCCAATTAGCCCTACAAGTGGCACACCCATAGGGTGATCTCAACATGCACCAGAGCTGACTGAGGTAAATCCCATTCAGTGGGTAAACACCTCACATGGCAACCCATAGGCTGTGACGTGGCCAAACCCCACAGCCCATCAGCCTGATGGTTAGTCCCACCCACTAACATGCTAATAGCAATCAAGGCCCCACTATAACAGGAGGGCATACACAACTCACATAAGGGACACTCCTGGAGCACCCGGAGCAGGTTAAAAAGGAAAAGAAAAAATAATCCACAAAAATGAGAATGGTTTAAGAGACCTCTGGGACAACATCAAGTGTACAACATTCACATCATAGGGGTACCAGAAGGAGAAGAGAGAAAGCAAGGGATTAAAAATATATTTGAAGAAATAATGACTGAAAACTTTTTAACCTGGTGAAGGAAATAGACATACAGGCCCAGGAAGAGCAAAGAGTCCCAAACAAGATGAACCCAAGGAGGCCCACACCAAGACACATCATAATTAAAATGGCAAAGGTTAAAGACAAAGAGAGAATATTAAAAGCAGCAAGAGAAAAGCAGTTAGTTACCTACTAAGAAGCCCCCATAAGACTGTCAGCTGATTTCTCAACAAAAACTTTGCACACCAGAAGGGGTTGGCACAAAATATTCAAAGTTATGAAAAACAAGGACCTACAACAAAAGAGTACTGTACCCAGCAAAGCTATTATTTAAAATCGAAGGACAGATAAAGAGCTTTCCAGAAATGAAAAAGCTAGAGTTCGTCACCACCAAATCAGTATTACAAGGAGTTTTAGAGGGACTTCTTTAAGAGGGGAAAAAATACAAAAGATTAAAATTATGAATAATAAAATGGTAATAGCTGTATATCTATCAACAAATACTTTAAATGTAAATGATTAAATGCTTCAATCACAAGACAGGAGAGCTGAATGGGTAAGGAAACGAAACCCTTACATATGCTGCCTCCAAGAGACTCATTTCAGATTGAAAGACACAGAGATGGAGAGTAAAGGAATGGAAAAGTTATTTCATGAAAATGAAAAAAAAAAACCCGATATAGCAATACTTATACAGACAAAATAGACTTTAAAACAAAGACTATGACAATGACAAAGAAGGACCCAGTAATCCCACTTCTGGGTATTTGTTTTAAGAAACCCAAAATGCAACTTTGAGACTTTGAGGGGACCTGTGCATCCATATGTTTATTGCAGCATTGTTTACATTGGCAAGATGTGGAGGCAGCCTGGGTGTTTGTCGATGGATTAATGGATAAAGAGGAGGTGAAGATATACATATATATATCTCAGTATATATATATCAGTATATCAGTATATCAGACAGGGAAAGATAGATGCACTGTGATTTCGCTTGTATTGGAATCTAAAAAACAAAATGAATAAACAAACAAAACAGAAACAGACTCATAGATACAGATTGTTTGGGGTTGTGGGTAAAAAAGGGGAAGAGATTAAGAAGCACAAATTGATTGTTACAAAGTAATTATGGGGATGTAAGGTATAGCATAAGGAATATAGTCAATAATAGAGTAGTAACTATGTATGGTGTCAGATGGGTACTAGATTTGTTGGGGTAATGGGTAGGAGAAAGGTTGGAGGCCAGAGTGAAAAAGGTGAAAGGATTAAAAAGTAGAAATTGGTAGTTACAAAATAGTCATGAGTATGTGAAGTAAAGTATAGGGAATATAGTCAATAATATGGTAATAACTCTGTATAGTGCCAGTTGGGTACTAGACTGGTAGTCAAGGGGATCACTTCTTAAAGTATATAAATGTCTAACTTCTATGCTGTACACCTGAAATTTATATAAAATAATACTGAGTGGAGAAAAGGTGAAGGGGAATAAGAGGCCCAAATTTCCAGGTATAAAAGAAATAAGTCATGGGGATGTAATATACAGCATGGGAAATATAGTCAATAATATTGTGATAGCATGGTGCGGTGTCAGATGGTTGGTGGACTTACTTCTTTAGGTATATAAATCACTTCTTTAGGTATATAAATGTTGAATAACTATGGTTTACCCCCGAAACTCATATAATATTGTGTGTTAGCTATATTTTTAATAAAAATGTCAGAAAAAAGAATAGAATCTTGTTCACTCTAATCCTTACAATATACTTTTTTCATGTAACAGCATCATAGAAAACAAAAAATGAAAATAATTTGTTGATAAAAGGAAATAATCAAATGATAAATTATAATAAATTAATGATGCTTGGTTGAATATATAAAGTTATTACCCACCCTTGCACACTTTTGCAAAGGTAAGGGATAGCTATTAATCATTCCAGTGAGTATGAACCACAGCTGTACCTGCCCATGCAGGATGAGTGCTCAGCCTGATTAAGGTTCACATTTATTGAGTGCTAGCGATGTGTCAGATACTGAGATGAGTTATTGACCAGTTTGTCTGATTTAATGACCAAGGGTTTTAGTTGACAACATTAATAATTCTTTGTATATTATGCTATACATAATTTTGATGACTTCTCTGAATTTAACTGTTTATTAAAAAAAAATACTGGTACCCACTATATACCAAGTTCTAGGGAATGGGAAAAAGATGATTAATACATAGTTTTCATTTATCTACCTGTGTAGTTGACAGAATCTGGGAATAAAATTTCAGTGTAATATGGTAAAGTGGCATGATGATAGTATTATGAAGACTTCAACTAGTTCATTATGTAATGTATTTTTTATGGTTAGGATTATAGTGTATTTGGACTTTGCAAGGTAGAGTTTGTTTTTTGTAAAAAAAATTGTTTTATCGATGGAAACAGTAAGATACAGGTAACTGTGTATATAAGTGGGTCATTTTCTGTTATAGAAATTGTAGTCCACTGATTGTGTGTGTGTGTCTCTGTGTGTGTGTGTGTGTGTGTGTGTGTGTGTGTGTACGCCTGTGTATAGAGAGAAAAGGGAGGGAGAGCGAGAGGTCAGTTCCTTATCACAAAGAATGCATTTATATATCTATAATGTAATTTTAGCAACATTCAAGCTATATTCTGTGAAGGGTCTGGCATATTTCTCTGACACATCTGGTAGATATGTGTGGCATTAATTAGCATAGGTATTGCTGTAAATGGCATGTCAGTCCAGGACAACAAAAAGTATTTGTTGCTGATGTCAATCATTCATACTTTGTCAGTTCAAAAGGCTTCTCTAAAGGAATTTTCATTGATCTTCACTGACCCAAAATACAGCAAAACTATTTCTGTGTTTCAGAAACCAAAGTAGAAGTATCCATGTTTGAAAGCCCTATGGAGATACTCATATAGGAAGTACACATTGATAAGTTTTAATGGTAAGATTATTGAATTAGGCTAAGATTAGTTGAATCTTTTGAAAAGAAAACATAATTTTCTATAATCCTAAAATGTAGTCTTGATTGAGTTTTCTCCTTCAATAGCTTTAATTTTGGGTAGTCAAATTTGTGTTTTTATTTCACTTTGAAATAATTTTGACGTATGCCAGGTAAATGATCACAAGCACTGCTTGTAATGGTTAAACACTGAAGGGGATCACACAGGTATCAACTTGTGATCAGATCGATGACTTAAGCAGTACTTTTCTGCCCATATATATTTTGATTTTTGTAGTTAGCTATTCTGATACAGATATTGATTGACTTCATTTGTTTACTCTTTTCTTACTATACTTTAAAAAATAATAATCACAGTATAATAGTCTTAAGTTCTGAGCAAAAATTGGCTTTAAAGTACTGGCAGACACATTTCCCCAGAACATCTATATTTTATTTCTAAGTTTTGTCCAAATGCTCCCCCTATGTTCTAATTTATTATTTAATGAAAAGCAGTATGAATGACTTTAAGCTAAGGCAAGAGGGTGTGGTCCAGAGTATGGCACAAATTGAACACATTTATCTTAATGTTTCATTTTAATGAGGCAGAAAATATCCATTATTAGAATTGTACATTTGATAAAATTTGTGTATTACAATTAATTCTCTTAAAATTATGAATGTATATAACAAAAGGTCAGACAATCCTGCATCACATTTCTTGTAAAGGATAAGATATGTTGCATTTTGTTTCTTACAGATGTTAGAGAATTAGCATGGAACCAAATTTAGAATGTACTCTAATTTGACCAATGTGCCTTGTTTGAATAGCAGTTCCCCACCTTAGTGCCATGTTGGAAATTCTGGCTCCAGATTTCTTGCCTTGCCTTACAGACCTCTGCCGTCTGTTTCTTGTCTGTCTCATGCTCTTGAAATGATCATTTTTTTATTATTCCATTTAAATTTTTTAAAATGGATTTTCCTTTACAGTTTTCTAATCATCTTGTAATTCTTTAGCCTTAAGACATTAAAATGAATGAGTAAAAATATTTGATACCTAATCGTCTCTGCAGTCCATTCAAACTCATGGATATGCAAAATTGTGTTAAAGTCTTTTAAAAATACATTTGAGTAGGCTTTTGTAGTCATTTGGATTTTGAATATTAATTTTCTCTTGCTATGCTGCTTAGCCATAAAAATGAAAAAGAAGATAGATGTGGGTTTCTTTCAGTGGTGTTAATTTAAAGTACTTGATTTATTTATTATAATATTCAACAATGGCAATTCCTATTTTCTCTGTTCACCTTGGATCCAACAGAAAATAATGAGAAGCCCCCACCCCCAAGCACAGTAAGAAAAAAGTTTGATGCGTTTTGTAATAATTGATTAAAAGTATAATTTCCCCCTAGATCAAACAAATAATAGAAGTCTGTTGAAGCTTTGTCCTGACCTATTCTGGAAGTAGAAGAATACCCTGGAGAAAGGAGCATTGTAAGCACAAAGAATAAGACTCCTCAATCCTGGGAGAGAGAATTAAAGTCTAACCCTCCAAATGTAAGTCATCTGTACTCTATACTTTTCATCCCTCAGTTTTTGTGGCTATTCAGGTATTAGTAGAAAAATACGGTATGACAATATTATTGGGATTTTTTCTTCACTATAAATTTTATAGTGTTTTGCTTGGTAACTTTTATATTTCTATTATGTATATTCTGTTAACATTGTGTTAACATTTGCTAACTAATAATATAAGGTGATATTTTGCAATAATAATATTTAATGCAAAATAGATTAATTTTATCTACTGACAGAGAAATGTTAAGAATGTTGAGAGTATTCTGATAAAAACAAGGTAACTTCCTTTGATTTAATATATGTAATTGTGCCATCATACTCCCTTTTTGCTCTAAACTGTGGTTCTTTTTTTTTCTTCACATCTGAGAATAAGACTATCTTTTTGTTTCGATTTAAATCCACATTCCAGTAAGAGATATTAAATCCTTTTTTTTTTGTATGGTGAAACTGAATTGGACTGAATTCATATTTGTAATTTACTACAAAAATATAAATTTTGTCATTTCAGTGTACTGGAAAGACAGATTTCCTGTTAGGAAGAATTTAAAAGAGGTGTGTTAATAGTTATATAGAAACACAGAACTCAGTTGCTGTTCAGAAATTGGGAGAAAGAGTAGTAATTAAAGGCAATGTTTGTTTTAGGAAAATTATTTAGAAAGAAATTTCTCGTCATCACCACTTTTATCTGGAAGTTACCTGGTGCATCATCCTTGTGATAAGGCACTTGATATGTGATGTAATGACTTAACTGTCAGACCTTTGACTTAACAATTGATACTTTTTCATTTCTCCTGGAAAGAACTCAGTGATAGAGTATTGTTTTGATTTTAAAAATTTTGAATTATGCAGTAGAAAATTAATGCTTATTAGAGTTGAATACAACCAAAGCATACATTCCCCGAATTATCTCCAAAATTGAAACATGAATCTTTACAGGCTTTGAAGGTGGTATTCTTACTGATATACCATCTGTAGTGACACAGAAGTCTGCAGGGAGAAATCGCCATAATTTCTAGGTTGATGTTTAATCTCATTGTTTGGAACTTTCTGATAAAGCCACAAAACACTATGGCCATTCTTGACAATAAATAATTGTAAGTTAGGATTCTTGAATTTAGCAGAAACTATACATTAAAAAGTAATTTTGTTGGTTTTGGTCTTAGAGGTTCAGTTCAAATTTTTCTATCATTGAACTAGATAGAAACACTTTGGTGAAAGACCACAAACATCATTACTTTTACTGACAGGAAGCAATTGCTCTTCATTTAAAATTCAAATTTTATTGTTGAAAAGTGTGATGATACTTTAAAATGTTATTTAAGTTTGATGGGTTAGCAGTGAACACTCATTTATTGGTTTGAGGTTGAAGGATTGGAAAATATTGTCATTCACAGAAAAATTTTGCTGTCCCTCTGCTCTACAGCAATGATAATAGCTAAAGTATAAAATGATAAAATGATTGAATCTCATAAATATAATGTTGAGTAAAAAAGCCTTAACACAAAATAACAATACTATATGATTTTTTTTATGCAAAGTTCCAGAACTAGACTATAGTGTTTAGTGATGTAAGAAGTGACTACAAGAGAAGTAAATAGTAAACTTGTAGAAATTGGAGTGGAGGCTCCCATAGTTTATGGTATGTCAGCAACATTTTATTTATTCATCAGGCTGGTGGTTGCATGGATATTTGCTTTATGAAAAGCCATTGATGAGAAACCAGATGCTTTTCTGCTAAGATCAAGAACAAGGCAAGGATATCCCTTCTCACCACTCCTATTTAATATACTGGAAGTCCTAGCTAAGGAAGTAAGAGAAGAAAAGGAAATAAAAGGCATAGAGTTTGGGAAGGAAAAAATACAATGGTCTATTTGCAGATGGCATTATTGTCTATGTAGAAAGTCCCAAAGAATCAACCTAGAGAACCTCCTGGAAATAATAAACAATTATAGAAAGGTTGCACAAAACAAGATTAATATACAGAAGTCATTTGCTTTCCTGTATGTCAGCAATGAACATCTGGGACTTGAAATTAAAACTATAATACCATTATGTTAGCACCAAAAGGAGAAACACAGGTATAAATCTAACAAAATGAGTATGACATCAATACTAGGAAAACTACAAAATTCTCATGAAAGAAAATCAAAGATCTAAATAAATGGAGATATATTCCATGTCCATGAATAGGCATACTCAATATGATTATGATTGAGTTATTCCTAACTTGATCTGTAAATTCAACACAATCCCAGTCAAATCCCAGCAAATTATTTTGAGTATTGATAAACTGATTGATTCTTAAGTTTATTTGGAAAGGCAAAGACCCAGAATAGTGAACACAGTTCTGAAGAACAAATTCAGAGGACTGACACTCTCCAACTTCAACACATTTTATAAAGCTACATTAATCAAGACAATATGATATTGATGAAATAATTTACGTATCATTGAAACAGAATAGAGAGCCCAGAATTAAACCCAAGTATAGTCAACTGATTTTTGACAAAGGAGCTAAGGCTATTCAGTGGAGAATGACATTCTTTTCAAAGAGTGGTACTGGAACAACTGGAGATCCATATGTAAAAATCATAAATCTAGACACAAACTTTATAGCTTTTACAAAAATGAATTCAAAATGTATCATAGAGCTAAGTGTAAAATGCAAAATTATAAAACTGCTGCAAGATAAGATAGAAAGTCTAAGTAATCTTTGGGTTTGTGATGACTTTTTATATAAAACACCAGGAGCACAATCCATGAAAGAAAAAAAAATGATAAGTTGGACTTCATTAAAATGAAAAACTTCTGGCCTGAGAAAGACACTTGTTAAGAGAATGAGAAGACACGTCACAGACTGGAAGAAAGTATTTGTAAAATATGTCTGATAAAGGACTTGTATCCAAAACATACAAAGAATTCAACAATATAAAAACATAACCCAGTTAAAAAATATTTAACCAAAGAAGATCTAAAGATGGTGAATAAGCATATTAAAAGATGCTCGATATTTATTTAATTAGCAAATTTCAAAATTAAGGTACTATACACACCTATTAGAATGGCTCAAATGCCGAATGCAGACAATACCAAATGCTGCCAGTAATGTGGAGCAACAAGGACTGACGTATTGCTGGTAGGAATAGCGTCACTTTGGAAAATAGTTCACCAATTTATTAACAAAGCTAAACATACATAAAATACAATACATACCATGTAGTCCATATACCATATGGACTCATATACCATATAGAGCAATTGTGCTCTGGGGTGGTTACCCAAATGAGCTGATAACTTATGTCCATGCAAAAATTTGCACAAGAATGTTTATTCATTTGCACAAGAAGCTTTATTCATAACTGCCAAAACTTGGAAGCAACAAGGAGGTCCTTCAATAGGTAAATGGCTAAACAAACTGTGATACATCCATACAAAGGACTGTTATTCAGTGACAAAAAGAAATGAACTATTAAGTCACAAAAAGGCATGGAGGAACCCTAAATGAATATCACTGAGTGAACGAGGCCATCAGAAAAGGGTACATCCTGTACATTCTGGAAAAGGCAAAACTATAGGGACAGTAAAACCATTAGTGGATGCCAGGGCTTCTTATGGGGGAGGGAAGGATGAACAGGTGGAGCTCGGGAGTTTTAGGGGAGGGAAAATATCAGTATGACATTATTTACCTAGCATAAACTTACCTTTACTTTAAGATAGATATTTCGGTTTTGAATTTAAACATAAATATTTTTATAATATAACCACAACCTGTTCTATAGTAATGAACTATTCACCTTTACTGAATCATTTGTAGCTTCTTACCTTAAATTTTACTACATTTCATGCAGTTGTCTATCGTCCTCAGAAACACTTTTTCACTTAGGTGGGACTTTAATTCATTAATTTTAACATTAGTATGTTACACAAGAAATGAAAAACACAGATATTCTTTGTATTCTTTCTTTGAATAGAAATTTTCAAATATACTTTCAGTTTAAAAATAGCAGATATGGACTTCTTTCTAGTTCTTTTAAATTTTTTCTTTTCCTTCTTCCTCCCTTTTTCTTTTTCCTCCTTACATTTTTCTTTCTTTCTTTTCATATTTTATTGATTAATAGTCCATGGAGTGAATATAATTTTAACTGGTTGACATTAACAAGAACAGGAATTTATTATTCATAAAAATGAAATATAAAAATGTCCCTGTCTTGAGTCTCTGGATATAGCTAGGCTCCACAGATGTCTAGGGAGAATGTTTATTTGTTTGTTTGTTTGTTTGTTTGTTTTTCTGAAAACTTGGCATTTGTAAAATATCTATGATTTTCGTTTGTCTTGGACAAAACCCAGATTACGAAAAAATTACATTTTGAACGTATTCAACAATGAATTATCTTTGTAGTAACTTTTCCTTTGCCATATTGAAATCTGGGGCATAAAATCAGATTTTGTTTGAAAAACAACGATGTTTATTCATAGTGCCAGAATGAATTTTATTTTTTCTAAATTGAAGAGACAGACACAAAGAAATACTTAGAATTTATCTAAAGCCTATTTTATACCATGGAGGAAAGAATCTCATTTTTGCTTTGTGTGTGTGTGTGTGTGTGTGTGTGTGTGTGTGTGCACGTGCATGCACATTTGACAGACCTGGGTTCAAACATTTGCTCTGCCACATGTGTTTTTTTTTCAAATTGATGTTGCATAAGTTTTGCACATGAAAAAACTTTTCTTGTAGCGTTATATGAGGTTAAATAATCAAATATAAAAAAATACCTGGCATGCAGCAGGCACTTAACTAAGGGTCATGGTCCCTCTCTTGCCCTTTAATCCCTCTGTATGTAGGGGTGTGTGTGTATAAATAAATATGTGTGCATGTTTGTATGTATATGTTTATATGCACATCTATGTATATTTATCTTTGTCTCTTTCTCTCTCTGTATTTATATCCATCTGTATATCTCTCTCTAACTGTCTTATACCTCTATCTATATATGTATATGTATACACAGGGTGCCAAAAAATGTACACTCATTTTAAGAGATGTTATCTTAAAATGTGTATACATTTTTTTTGCACCCCCGGTATGTATATGCATATGCATTATATACAGCAATGTGCTATATGTAGCCATTTATTCGATTTGTTAAGTTCCAAAGCAAAGAATTCTTCTGAAAAGCGTATAATGCTGGAGTTCAGGAAATATGGATTCTATTACTACATGGAAATATTTAAAAATATATTTCTTTGTGCTTTAGTATTTCTATAACTTTATGTTAACCTACCTGGAATGTTTATAAATTCTTAATAGAAGATCTAAAGAATATTTATGCTTTTTAAAGCAAATACTCAGAAGGAAATAGAAGTTCTTTTTACCTTCAACATGTATTTCAGAGAATGATACTCTACTACATTTTGATTAAAGTTCAAAAAGATATCCATCGATCAACTTGAGAATATGTATGAGAGTATGGTAAACAGGATAATTTATTTATTTATTAAATGTCTGAAAAGAGATGTGTCAGTTTTAACTAGACAAAAATTCATGGTAGGAGTTGAATCTTTTTGGAAAATTGATGTTCATATGATTTAGTTTTTACTAAATAGCAACATTCTAGTCTTGGGTCAGCTTTGTACAACTGTCTTCATAACTGATTTGAATCTTTGTAGAACAGTAATTCAACAAAATGAGGTGTAATACTCCATGTTCTTTTGTAATGATGTAGGCTTTTTAGCAAAAGCAAATTGTATATCTTGCCTAAATATCTTATCTGAATTTGTGTCTTGTGACTGCTGAATGACTGCCTCAAGTCTTAACGAATTAGCTGCTCTCAGATACTAAAGGGAAGTTTGTAACACAGAAACAGAATGCTTAAGTGCAAGGATAAAAATCTATCAAGCTAAGTGTCAGAAATCCTTACTTCGTGGTTTTAAGTGATTATAAAAATAAAAAGCAAACTGTATAGTTAAAAGTTGTGTTTTCTCTATACTTCCTCAGGTTTTAAGGACAAGATGGGTCCTTAAAACTTCTTGTTAAACATAAAATAAATAGGTGGTAATCTCCAAATGTCTTCAAAGAACTAGTGTGTTATCCATTGAGTCCACTTCCAAGTTAATGATGCAGAGTGATATCTGGGACAGGGGACTGAGTATTCCTGGATCAATTAACTTTTTTAATGGGTGTATCAATGATCTGGTTTTGTAGAGTTGGCAGTTCTACCCATGCAAACATGACTACTTACGTGCTCCATTTTCATTATAGTCCTCTGGAACAACGAAGGAACAATCAACTGGTCTTGGTTCAGGTATTAAAAAGTAGCTGGATGGTATGTATTCTCCATAGATATTGACCTAAGGGTCATTTCTGCTGAACTCTCTTAACTGTTTAACGATTTTATTATTATACAACTTAAAAGGCCTAAATTATCTTTCTTTGCAATTAAGCGTGTACTATTTTTCTATATATGGAATATATTTTATGTTTGTCTGAAAGGTAGCAAATGTATTAAGACCTCAAATCTTCACCTAAAATAAACACTCATCAGTCATCCCAGATGAGCTATAACAAAAGCATTTGTAAATCTGGGCAAATTGGTTACAAATGCTTTTCACTGAAAATTATTTTAAAGAGTCCCTTTACTCTAGAATCCAAAATGATAGATTTAAGATTTTTATTTTACAATTTTGTAAACATACAGAAAATAACACAATAGGTACCCAAATACCAAATTTGACATATATTAAAAGTTTTGCTGTATTTCTTCAGATCCTACTCATTCTTTTTAAGAAAAACAATGCTACAAACATAGTAAAACATATATGCTCTCATCTTACCCCTTTTACTCTCTCTGGAGATATTTACTATACTGAGGTTGTATTTATATTCTTCCACTTGTTTTTGTGATTTTAAAATTTATATAAGTGGCATCATATGAAATCTATCCTTCCGAAAAATTTTTCTTTCAAAATTGTGTTTAGGGGATTTATCCATGTTGATATACACAGGTCTGAATTTCTTAGATGTTTAAAAAATAAGCTTTTATTGAAGTACATATTGTACATTTATGATTTTTGCAGTTGCATTTAGAAAACTTGATGAACTTTCACAAAATGAACATATATGTGTAATCAGTACCCAGCTCAAGGTGTGGCTTCCTATCCTTTTTCTACCTTTCAGTTACTGTCTCTTCCCAACCCCCAACCAAGGAAACCATATTCTAACATCCAATGGCATAGATTAGTTGTGTCTGTTTTTGAAATTTATATAAATGGAATCATTTAGTATACGAGGTATGATTAAATAATATGGCGAATGTTTAAATAAAAGAAATTTATTAAAGTAAAGAACACATTGCCATTAATTCCCCTCAAAATACTCCTCCTCGCTTTGAACATACTTATACTATTGTTCTTGCCACTTTCTGAAGCAGTTCTGGAAGTCCTCTTTCGAAAGTGTCTTTAGTTGTGCTGACGTGGCTGCCTCAATGTCCTGAATCATTTGGCTTTCGGGAACAGCCAGAAGTGGCATGGTGCCAGATCTGGTGAATAAGGTGGAGGAGGACACACAGTAATGTTTTTATTGGACAGAAATTGCAGAAGCGATGTGTGACAGTCTCTCCATTGTGATCACAAAATACGGTGAATGATGCTGCCAAGTGCCATCCAACAGAAAAGCAGGAATCTTCAATACAGGAAGCAGTGCAGCGAACATTAGTAAGTGTGTGACAAGTTTCAACCTGTTCTGTGCAGTCAGTCAGGTGTGAGCTACAGAGAAGATGTGTTTTAAAGTGTGCTGTAAATCATCCCCCATCACGACGATGCTCGGTGTCAGACATCACTTCTGGTATGTGGCAACTTCTGTCAAATAAAAACATTACTGTGTGTCCTCATCCACCTTATTCACCGGATCTGGCACATTGTGACTTCCAGCTCTTCCTCAAATTCAAAATGATGCAGGACATTGAGGCAGCCACGGCAGCGCACCTAAAGACACTCACGAAACAGGACTTCCAGAACAGCTTCAGAAAGTGGCAAGAACGATGGGATGAGTGTGTTCAAAGAAAGGGGCAGTATTTTGAAGGGAATTAATGGCAATGTGTCTTTTACTGTAATAAGTTTTTAAAATTTAAATATTCACCGTAGTTTTTGATCACACCTCGTATAGTCTTTTGTTTATGGATTCTGTTCCTTAAAATTAGGTTTATGAGCTTTCTCCATGTTATTGTGTGTAGTTAAGTGTCTATCCTGAGTGCTATCTAGTATCTCATTACATGAATATACCACCATTTATCTATTTCCATTCTATTTTGGGGCATTTGAGCTGTTTTGATGGTTTTGGCTATTAGGAATAATACTACTCTGAAGATTCTCGTACATATCCTTTACATATCATGCATATCTGTGTAGCTAAGAGTAGAATTTTTGTAGCTATGCCATCCTGTCAGCTTAGTGTCTGTATTTTAGTGTCAACATTAGTGGACACTGCCATGCAGTCTTCTAACCTGGTCATCCCAATTTACCCTCCGACCTTCAGTGTATGAGAGTTCATGTTGCTCCACAACTTGCCAACACTGAGATTGTCTTTTTTCATTTTTGCCATATTCATGGATAAGAATTCATTATTTTTAACTGCTTTGTAGTCCATGGTTTGAATAAAACATGGTTATTTTTAAATCCCTTTCTCAGTAGATGAACAATTTGGTAGTTTTTCCATTATTTTACTATTCCAAAGAGTACTACATGGACATACCTGTATTTATCTTTTCTTTTTGAAAATTTTTAAAAATTAAATTTATTGGAGTGACATTAGTTAATAAAACTATATAGGCTTCAATGGTACATTTACATAAAAGATCATCTACAAAGCTCTGACAATTAAGTTTGTGAACTTGTTGCAGTGATGTTGCTAACCTTTTTTGATATCAGAGGGATTATTCAGTATGAATTTGTAACAGTTATCCAAGTTTACTCTTTGTAAGTGGTGAAAAGGCTGCAGGAAAAGTTAGACGACCTGAACTTTTTGCCACCAATTCATGGCTCTTGCATCACGACAATGCACCAGCTCTCATGGCGCTGTCTGTGAGGGAGGTTTTGGCCAGCAAACAAATCACTGTACTGCAACACCCTCCCTACTCACCTGATCTGGCCTGCAATGACTTCTTTCTTTACCCGAAGATAAAGGAAATATTGAAAAGAAGATATTTTAATGACATTCAGGACATCAAAGGTAATATGATGACAGTTCTGATGGCCATTCCAGAAAGAGTTCCAAAATTGCTTTGAAGGGTGAACTAGGCGGTGGTGTCAGCACATAGCTTCCCAAAGGGAGTACTTCAAAGGTGACCATAATGATATTCAGCAATGAGGTATGTAGCACTTTTTCTAGGATGAGTTTGCAAACTTAATTGTCTGACCTTGTATATAATGCATTGTATGTTCACCTCCCAGAGTCAGTTTTCCTTCCATCACCATATATTTGATCCCCTTTTCCCACTTTTACCACCCCCATTCCCCCTTATCTTCTGGTAACCACTAAACTGATGTCTGTGTCTGTGAGTTTCTGTTTCTTTGTTCATGTCTTGTTCCTATGTTGCTTTCAGTTTTATATCCCACATATGAATGAAGTCATATGGTTCTTGACTTTCTCTGTCTGACTTATTTTGTTTAGCATGATAATCTCAAGATCCATCCATGTTACCGAAAATGGCAGTATTTTATCTTTTCTTGTGACTGAGTAATATTCTATTCTGTATATGTACCATATCTTCTTTATCCAACCATCTATCGAAGGACATTTTGGTTGTTTCCATGTCTTGGCCACCATCAATAATGCTGCAATGAACATCAGGGCACATATATTTTTCCAGATAAATGTTTTCAGATTATTGCGGTAGTTACACAGGAGAGGGATTCCTGGGTCTTATTGTAATTCTATGCTTTATTTTTTGAGAAACCTCCATACTGTTTCCCATAGTGGCTGCACCAATCTCCATTCCCACCAGCAGTGTATGAGGGTTCCTTTTTCTCCACAACCTTTCCAACAGTTGTTATTATTTGTTTTGTTGATGATATCCATTCTAACAGGTATGTGGTGATATCTCATTGTAGATTTGATTTGCATTTCCCCAATAGCTAGTGAAGTTGAGTGTTTCTTCATGTATCTGTTGGCCATTTGTATATCTTCTTGGGGGAAGTGTCTGTTTAGGTCCTCTGCCTATTTTTTCAATTGGATTGTTTGTTTGTTTTTTTGTTAAGTTGTATGACTTCTTTATAAATTTTGGCTATTAGTCCCTTATTGGAAGTGCTGTTTGCAAATATCTTCTCCCATTTGGTTGGTTGCCTCTTTATCTTATTGATGGTTTCTTTTGCTGTGCAGAGGCTTTTTTAGTTTGATGTAGTCCCGTTCATTTCTTACTGCTTTTACTTCCCTTCCCTTTGTGGTCGAAATCATAAAATCCTTTCCGAACCCGAAGTCCATAAGTTTAGTACCTATACTTTCATCTATGCATTTTATTATTTCAGGTCATATATTTAGGTCTTTGATCTATTTTGAGTGAATTTTGGTACATGGTGACAGATAGCCGTCTAGTTTCATTCTCTTGCACGTGGCTTTCCAATTTACCCAGCACCATTTATTGAAGAGCATCTCTTTTCTCCATTGTATGTTTTTGACTCCTTTGTCAAAAACTATATGCCTATATATATGTGGGTTTATTTCTGGGTTTTCAATTCTATTCTATTGGTCTGTGTTTCTGTTTTTCTGCCAATACCATGCTGTTTTGATTATTGTCTCTTTTGTAGCATAAATTGAAGTCAGAGAGTGTGATAACTCCAGCATTGTTCCTTTTTTGTAGTGTTGCTTTGTGTATTCAGGGTCTGTTGTGATTTTATACCAATCAGGTGGTTTTTTTTGTTCTATTTCTTGAAAAAATGCCTTTGGAATTTTGATGGGGATTGCACTACATGTATATATTGCTTTGGATAATATGGCCATTTTAACTATGTTGATTCTTCCAATCCATGAATAAGGAACATCTTTCCATTTCATTGTGTCTTCTTCAATTTATTTCAATAACGTTTTATTGTTTTCAATATATAGGTCCTTCACATCCTTTGTTAAGTTTATTCCTGGTATTTTACTCTTTTTTGTTGCAAGTGCAGAAGGAATTGTTTTTTTCATTTCTTTTTCTGAAATTTCATTATTAGTATGTAGGGAACACAATGGATTTTTGTCCGTTGATTTTGTATCCAGCAACTTTACTGTATTTGTTTATTGTTTCCAATAGTTTTTTTTTGGTCGAGTCTTTAGGATTTTCTATATAAAGAATAATGTAATCTGCAAAATGTGACAATTTAACTTCTTCATTCCCAATTTGGATGCCTTTTATTTCTTTCTCTTGCCTGATTGCTCTGGCTATGACTTCCAACACTATGTTGAATAACAGTGGTGATGGGGGCATCCTAGTCTTGTTCCTAATTTTAGAGAAAAATCTTTCAGTTTTTCACCATTAAATATGATATTAGCTGAGGGTTTGTCATAATGGTCTTTATTATACTGATACCCATTTTATTAAGTATTATACTTCTATACCCAATTTATTAAGTATTATAACCATAAATGGTTGCAGTAGTTTGTCAAATTTTTTTTCTGCATATATTGATATAATCATATGCTTTTTATCTTTATTTTTGTTTTATGTGGTTTATCACCTTCATCAATTTGCATATGTTGAACCATCATTGTGCCCCTGGAATGAACTCCACTTGCTCTTGATGTATAATCTTTTTAATGTATTGTTGTATTTGATATGCTAGTAGTTTGTTTAGGAATCTTGTGTCTATTCATCAGAGGTATTTGTCTATAGTTTTCTGTGAGTGTGTGTTATCCTTACCAGGTTTTGTTATCAGGGTAATGTTGGCCTCATAAAATGAGTTAGGTAGTATTGCCTTTTCCTCATTTTTTTGGAAGATTTTGAGGAGGACAGGTATTAAATCATCTTTGAATGTTTGGTGGAATTCACTAGTGAAGTCATCTGATCTTGGACTTTGGTTTTTGGGGATTTTGTATGATTGTTTTAATTTCCTTACTGTTGACTGGCCTATTTAGATTTTCTTCTTCTTTGTTATTCAGTCTGGGAAGGTTATAGATTTCAAAGAACTTGTCCATTTCTTCTAGGTTATTGAATTTAGTGGCATATGGTCCTTCATAGCATTCTCATATGATCTGTGGTATCCGTCATAACTTCTCTTTCATTTCTGAACTTGTTTATTTGTGTCTTTTCTCTTTTTTCCTTAGTGAGTCTAGTCAAGGGTTTGTCAATTTTATTAAACTTTTCAAAGAACCAGCTCTTTGTTACATTAATTTTTTTCTATTATCTTTTTGTTTTCTATTCATTTAATTCTGCTCTAATTTTTATTGCTTCCTTCCTTCTGCTGACTTTCGATTTCATTTGTTCTTCTTTTCCTAGTTCTTTAAGATGTAATATTGGGTTTTTTAGTTGTTTTTTTCCTTGTTTCTTGAGGTAGGCCTGTAATGATATAAATTTCCCTCTTAATAGTGTTTCCCAGCATCCCAATAATTTTGATACGATGTATTTTCATTTTCATTTATTTCTAAGTATCTTTTAAACTCACATTTTATTTCTTTTTTGACCCATTCATTCCTTAGTAGCATGTTGTTTAATCTCCACATATGTGTGGTCTTTCCCTCATTCTTTTTGCAGTTAATCTCCAATTGCAAAGCCTTGTGATCAGAGAATATACTTGGTATGATTTAAATCTTAATACTAAAGCTAGTTTTGTGTCCCAACATATGGTCTCTCCTTGAGAAATTTCCATGTGCACTAGAGAAGTATGTATAGTCTAATATTCTAGGATGAAGGGCTCTGTAACTGTTGATTATGTCCATTTGGTCTAATGTGTCACTTAAGGCTGATAGTTCCTTATTGAATTTCTATGTGGATGGTCTATCCATAGCTGTCAATGGCATATTTAGGTCCCCTACTATGATTGTGTTTTTGTCAGTTTCTCCCTTTTGTTCTGTTGGTAGTTGCTTTGTATATTTCGGTGCTCCCTGATTGGGAGCATATATATATTGATGAGTGTTATGTCTTCTTGTTGTATAGTCCCCTTTATCATGAAATGTCCATCTTTGTCTCTTTTTACATTTTTTATCTTGAAGTCTGTTTTTTTGAGATATAAGTAGGGTGCACCCACTTTTCCCTGGATGCCATTTGCTTTGAGTATCATTTTCCACACTTTCACTTTGAGACTGTGTCTGTCCTTGTAACTGAGATGTGTCTCTTGAAGACAGCATACGGTTTTGTTTTGGATTTTTGATCCAATCTGCTACTCTGTGCTTTTTTATTGGTGAGTACAATCCAGTTACAACTAGGGTTATGATTGATATACGAGGATTTCCTATAGCCATTTTAGTTTATCTTTTGTATTTGGTAGCTCAGTGTCTCTCCATTACTTCTTTGAGTTTTTGTTTCTGTCTGTTATTTTAGTTTGGTGGTATTCTATGATTTTTCTTTTCTCTTTCTTTGCTCTTTTTTAATGTCATTTGTCTCAGTTCTGGATTTTTTTTTTTTTTTTTTGAGTGTTTACCGTTGAGTTTCTGTAAAAGAAAGTTTCATATATACAGTAATCTTTTTCTTCAGCATGCTTCTTATCTCCATTCCCTTTTACTCCCCCCATCTTTTAAGTTTTTTGTTGTCACAAGTTATCCCTATTTATGCTGTGAGTTGATATCTGAGTTGATATCTAGTAAATTGTCCTCTGCTCTTTTTTTTTCTATGTTTATTTTTTATTTTTATTTTTTTATTTTAAAAAACTTTTATTTAAGTGTGTTTTTCCAGGATCCATCAGCTCCAAGTCAAGCAGTTGTTTCAATCTAGTTGTGGAGGGCGCAGCTCACAGTGGCCCATGTGGGGATCGAACTGGCAACCTTGCTGTTAAGAGCTCCGCGCTCTAACCAACTGAGCTAACCGGCTGCCCCAAATACATTTTTCTAATGTGCTGACATCAGCACATGATTTCCAGGGAATTTATTTTTTTTTAAGTCTACTTTATTACTTTTATTTTATTTTTATTTTTTATTTTTTAAGGAGGGTGCACCTCACAATGGCCCATGTACGGATCAAACCGGAAATCTTGGTACTACCATGTTTCCCCGAAAATAAGACCTAGCTGGACAACCAGCTCCAATGCGTCCCCCACAGCAAAAATTAATATAAAACCTGGTCCCATACAATACAAGACCTGGTCCTGCACAATATCATATCATACATATCACATCACATCATATCATATTATATTATATAACATTATATAAGACCCGGTCTTATATTAATTTCTGCTTTGAAAGCCGCACCAGAACCGACTGTCCGGTTAAGTTCCACCCCTGGGGAAACAGGGTGCCAGCACCACACTCTAACCAACTGAGATAACCAGCCACCCCCCTTTTGTAATTTTTTCTTATTTTTATTTATTTTTTTATTAGTTTCAGGTGCACAAAACAAAGTAATAGTTAGACATTTATCATTTATATCCCTCACACAGTGATAACCCCCCTCCCCCCATCCACTACCCCTCTGACATTGCACAGAGCCATTACATTTCCACTGTCTCTATTCCTCATGCTGTACTCAGCTTCTTGTAAGTATATACATAAATACATACATATATATATCTATATATGTATATATAGATACATATATACACACGTATCTATATATATATCTATATATGTCTATATATCTATATAGATATCTATATATCATATATATAGATAGATAGATAGATATATGAACTTGTATTTGACATTCATTATTGTTCAGCTTCAGCTTCAGGTGTACAGTGCAGTGATCAGGCATCTACACCATCCCTGAAGTGGTCTCCCTAATGAGACAAGTGTCCATCGGATACCCTACAAAATCTTTACATTATTGATTACGTTCCCCAAATTAACTTGCGTAACCCCGTGGCCATCTTGTGGTTACTGATTGTGCCTTCTAATCCCCTCACCTTCCCCCTGATCCCCACCCCCCCATCTAGCAACCCTCAGTTTTTCCTCTATGTCTCCGAAACTATTTCTGATTAGTTAATTCACTTATTCTTTCTTTAGATTCCATGTGTAAGTGAGATCACATGGTATTCGTCTTTGTCTGACTTATTTCACTTAACATAATGTTCTCTAGGTCCATCCATGTTGTTGCAAATGGTAAGATTTCATTCTTCTTTATGGCTGTGTAATACTCCATTGTATAAACGTACCACAGTTTCTTAATTCAGTCGTATACCGATGGGCATTTCGGTTGTTTCCATGTCTTGGCTATTGTGTATAGTGCTGCAATAAACATAGGGGTGCATAAATTTGTTTGAATTAGAGTTTTGTATTTCTCCGGATAAATACCTAGGAGTGGAATTGCTGGATCATAAGGTCCATTTTCAGAGTTTTGAGATACCTCCATACTGTTTTCCATAGTGGCTGCACCAATCTGCAATCCCACCAACAGTGCACAAGGGTTCCCTTTTCTCCACATCCTTGCCAGTACTTGTTGTTTGTTGATTTATTGATGATAGCCATTTTGACTGGGGTGAGGTGGTATCTCATTGTGGTTTTTATTTGCATTTCTCTGATGGTTAGTGAGGTTGAGCATTTTTTCATATGTGTGTTTGCCATCTGTATGTCCTTTTTAGAAAAATGTCTCTTCATGTCCTCTGCCCATTTTTTAATTGGGTTGTTTGTTTTTTTGGAGTTGAGTGAGTTTTTTATGAATTTGTGATATTAACCTCTTATCAGATATATCATTGGCAAATATCTTTTTCCATTCACTAGGATCCCTTTTTGTTTTATTGATGGTTTCCTTTGCTGTGAAAAAACTTTTTAGTTTGATGTAATCCCACATATTTATTTTTTCTCTTACTTCCCTTGTACGAGGGGCTATATTAGTAAAAATCTTACTCCGGGTAATGTCTGTAAAGTTTCTTCCTATATTTTCTTCTAGGAATTTTATGGTTTCAGATCTTACATTTAAGTCTTTAAACAATTTTGAATTTATTTTTGTATATGGTGTAAGGAGGCAGTCCAGCTTCATTTTTTTGCATGTGTCTGTCCAGGTTTCCCAACACCATTTATTGAGTAGACTGTCTTTACCCCACTGTAAATTCTTGCTTCCATTGTTGTAGATTAAATGGCCATATAGGCATCGATTTATTTCTGGGCTCTCTATTCTGTTCCATTGATCTATGTGTCTGTTTTTATGCCAGTACCATGCTGTTTTGATTACTGTTGCCTTGTAGTACAATTTGATGGCAGGTATCGTTATACTTTGTTCTTATTTCTCAAGATTGCTGAGGCTATCCAGGGTCTTTTATGGTTCCATATAAATTTTAGGATTATATGTTCTATTTCTGTGAAAAATGTCCTTGGTAGTATGATAGGAATTGCGTTGAATATGTATATTGCCTTAGGCAGTATGGACATTTTAACGATAGCAATTCTTCCTATCCATGAACATGGTATGTGTTTCCATCTATTTCTAACTTCTTTCATTTCTTTCTTCAGTGTCTTATAATTTTCTGAGTACAGATCTTTTACTTCTTTGGTTAAATTGATTCCCAGATATTTTATAGTCTTTGAAGCAATTGTAAATGGGATTGTTTTTTTAATTTCTCCTTCTGAATTTTTATTATTGGGATATACAAATGCAACTGATTTCTGAATGTTAATTTTGTATCTTGCTACTTTACTAAATTCATCTATCAGCTCTAATAGTTCCTTGGTGGAGTCTTTAGGGTTCTCTCTATATAGTATCATGTCATTTGCATATAATGACAGTTTTACTTCCTCCTTACCGATTTGGATGCCTTTTATTTCTTTTTCTTATCTGATTGCTGTGGCTAGAACTTCCAGCACTATGTTGAATAGAAGTGGAGAAAGTGGGCAACCTTGCCTTGTTCCTGATCTTAAGGGGAATGGTTTTAGCTTTTCCCTATTGAGTATGATGTTAGCTGTGGTTTTATCATATATAGCTTTTATTATGTTGAGATATGATCCCTCTATTCCCACTTTCTTAAGAGTTTTTATCATAAATGGCTGCTGGATTTTGTTACATGCTTTTTCTGCATCTATTGATATGATCATGTGATTTTTATTCTTCATTTTGTTAACGTGGTGTATCACATTAATGGATTTGCGGATGTTGAACCACCCTTGCATACCAGGGATGAATCCCACTTGATCATGGTGTGTGATCTTTTTAATGTATTGCTGAATTCTGTTTGCTAATATTTTGTTGAGGATTTTTTCATCTATGTTCGTTAGAGATATTGGCCTGTAGTTTTCTTTTTTTGTAGAGTCTTTGTCTGATTTTGGGATCAGAGTGATCGTGGCCTCGTAAAAAGTGTTTGGGAGCCTTCACTCCTTCTGGATTTTTTGGAAGAGCTTGAGGAGAATAGGTGATAATTCTTTTTTGATTGTTTTGTAAAATTCACCTGTAAAGCCATCTAGTCCAGGTCTTTTGTTTGTTGGGAGATTGTTGATTACTGATTCAATTTTCCTGGAGGTAATCAGTCTATTCAGGTTTTCTGTTTCTTCTTGAGTTAGCCTTGCTTGGAAGGTTGTATGCTTCTAGAAAATTGTCCATTTCTTCCAGATTGTCAAATTTGTTGGCATATACTTGCTCATAGTAATTTCTTAAAAATTTTTTTTGTATTTTGTGGTATCTGTTGTCATTGATCTTTCATTTCTGATTTTATTAATTGGGGTCCTCTCCTTTTTTAAATGAGTCTGGCTAAAGGTTTGTCGATTTTGTTTATCTTCTCTAAAAACCAACTCTTGGATTCATTGATCTTTTGTACTGTTTTTCTGGTTTCTATTTCAGTTATTTCTGCTCTGATCTTTTTTATCTCCTTTTTTGCACTCCCTTTGGGCTTATTTTGCTGTTCTTTTTCCAGATCCCGTAAGTGTGAAGAAGATAAGCTGTTGATTAGTGATGTTTCTTGTTTGTTTAGGTAGCCCTGCAATGCTATGAATTTCCCTCGTAGGACTGCTTTCGCTGCATCCCATAGATTTTGGGTTTTTAGATTATTCTTTTCTTTTGTCTCAAGATATCTTTTGATTTCTTCCTTAATGTCATGGTTGACCCATCCTTTGTTTAGTAACATGTTATTCAGCCTCCATGAATCGGTGTGTCTTCCAGTTTTTTTCCTGTAGTTTATTTCTAATTTCATAGCACTGTGGTCAGAGAAGATAATTGGTGTGATTTCAGTTTTCTTAAATTTATCAAGACTTGCTTTTTGGCCTAACATGTGGTCTATTTTGGAAAATGTTCCATGTGCGCTTGAGAAGAATGTGTATTCTGCAGCTTTGGGGTGAAATGCTCTGAAAATATCGATTAAATCTAAGTGGTCCAATGTGTCATTTAAGGCCGTTGTTTCCATATTGATTTTCTGTCTGGAAGTCTTGTCCCTTGTTGTCAGAGGTGTGTTGAAGTCCCCTACTATGATAGTGTTGCTGTTCATTTCTGTCTTTATGTCAGTCAATATCTGTTTTATATATTTAGGTGCTCCTATGTTGGGTGCGTAGATGTCTACTAGGGTTATGTCCTCTGTCAGATCGATCCCTTTATTATTATATAGTGCCCATCTTTGTCTTTTAATATATTCTTCATTTTAAAGTCTATTTTGTCAGATATAAGTATTGCAACTCCAGTTTTTTTCTCATTTCCATTTGCATGAAATATCTTACTCCAACCCTTCACTTTCATCCTGTGTGTGTCTTTGATCTGAGGTGAGTCTCTTGTATACAGCATATACTAAGGGTCTTCCTTTCTTATCCACTCAGCCACCCTATGTCTCTTGATTGGAGCATTTAATCTGTTTACATTTAAAGTGATTATTGATAGGTACATAGTTATTGCCATTTTTAAAATTTGTAGTTAGATTGTTTTCATCTTTCTTCTGTTTACAGAAGTCCTTTTAATATTTCCTGCAGTACTGACCTGGTTGTAATAAATTCCTTTGGCTTATTCTTTTCTGGGAAGCTCTTTATCTCTCCTTCAATTTTAAATGGTAGCCTTGCTGGGTAAAGCAATTTAGGTTGTAGGCCTTTGTTTTCTATAACTTTGAGTATCTCCTGCCACTCTCTCCTGTCCTGCAATGTTTCTGTAGAAAAGTCATTTGATAGTTTTATGGGAGTTCCCCCGTATGTAACCCTCTGTCTTTCTCTTGCTGCTTTTAAGATTCTCTCTTTGTCTTTAACCTTTGCCATTTTAACTATAATGTGTCTTGGTGTGGACCTGTTTGGGTTTATCGTAGTTGGAACTCTCTGCACTTCCTGGGCTTGTTATGTCGGTTTCCTTCACCAGGTTAGGGAACTTTTCAGAAATTATTACTTCAAATATGTTCTCAATCCCTTGCTTCCTCTCTTCACCTTCTGGTATTCCTATGATGCGCATGTTGTTGCGCTTGATGTTATCCCAGAGGTCTCTTAAACCATCTTCATTGGTTTTTATTCTTTTTACTTTGTGTTGTTCTGTTTGGGTGATCTCTGCTACTGTGTCTTCTAAGTCGCTGATTCGATCCTCTGCTTCATCTAACCTGCTGGTAATTACTTCAAGTGAGTTCTTTATTTCAGTAATTGTATTCTTTAGTTCTAACTGGTTGTTCATTATGATTTCTTTATTCTTCTTTATGTCGTCACTAAGCTCCTTAAACATTCTTATCATCAGTGTTCTGAACTCTGTCTCTGAAAGGTTGGTTACGTGTATTTCATTTGGTTCCAATTCTGGAGGTTTCTTCTGTTCTTTTATTTGGGATATGTTTCTTTGTTTCCCCATTCTGGCTGACTCTCTGTGTTTGCTTCAATGTATTAGGTAGATACCCTAGGGTTTTTAGTTCTTGCTGGGTTATCTTATGTAGTATGTGTCCTTTATATTTGACTTGCACCTCTTCCTTCTTCTCTTCTGTGTGTACTCCAAAGGTGACTCTTGTGTTGTGTATATTGTCCTGTTAAAGTTGATCTTTAATTGCTTTTAGCTTGTGAGGAGGTGGGGTTGACTCCTAGGCTGACTAGTTGTGAGACTTGGCTCTGCCCACAGCAGGGTGTTCTGCTGTGTGAGGATTGACCACTTAAATGAGGTTTGTGCCTGTAGAGAATTCCCTCTGGGTGTGTCACTTATAGAGGGTGTGTCCCTTTGGGTGTGTCAAATCCGGTAGTACTCTGGTTTGGTCTGGAGTTGGCCTCTGGGTGTGTTGAATCTTGTGCCTCTTAAACTGGGTCCTGGTGTAGGGCAATTTCAGAACAAAACAAATCACCAAGCACAACAACAACAAAGAAAAAACGAAATGCATTCACATGTAAAAATAACCGATAAGCCACACTCAACACAGGCAAAGATATCAAAGATACAAAAACAAAACAAAACCAAAAAAGCAGTGCCAGTCTTGGCTTAAGCCCACCAAGTAACCTCCAGGTTGTCCTCTGCTGTACCAAAGAGTCCTGTGTGTATTGTGCAGGGAAAGTCGTTCACCTGGTGCCCAGAGTGACCTTGGGACTGCAGATGTAGATGGACTGCATCCGGCTGAGGGGTCTGGATGGTAGTTTTTACAAAGTCAGTGCAGTTTCAGCTCTTGTCTGCACATATGTGCATTGAGAGTAGCACCACCAGCCCTGTGTCCAGTTCTCCTGAGTCTTAGGGCACTTCTTCCGTGTGTGTGTGTGTGTGTGTGTGTGTGTGCGTGTGTACGTGGCGGGCTGGAGATTTCTGAGCTGCTAAAAGCCCAGAGCTGTGTCTGCCGCTTACTGCTGATCCCTGGTTGTGTATCCGCAGTTGTAATTGCCCTGCCCTAGGCAGGCCAGAAAAGGTGGTGGCTGGGGGTAGAGGAGTCTCTTGTCTCCCAGCCCAGCAAAAATCACACTCTTTCCAGCCTTTTCCCTGGGTCAGAGCTGCACACCGGTCTTCCCAGAACCTGAGCACTACAGCTCCTCTGTAATCTGACACTACTCCTCAGTTCAGGGGCCAGTTTAAGTCCCTGGAAGGACAGGGGTAGGATTGGGAATGTGGGGGGAGGGGCCCAGGTATGGAGTTTGTGTCCTTTGTCCGACCTAGGGCCCACCTGGAGGTCTCAGCTGAGGTTACTGCCTCAAATGCTGGATATGCTGCCCCCTCGGTGGGAGAGATCAGCTGTGGAATGCAGGGAATGAACCCACCTCCTTGCTTTTGTGTTCTCTGTTCTTTCCTGGGATCCCCTGCGTCTCCACAACCACGGATGGGGCTACGTCTTCACTCTGCTCCCTTCCCTCTTCCCCTGTTCTCCCAATTTGCCCACCTTCAAGTAATCCTTGCTCGGGTCTCTTAGCTGTTCTGCGTGATGAGCAGAGTCCTTTGATGGGTTATAGATGTCCCATTTGTGATAAGATCCAGAGGAGAACTCAAAAAGTCCGCCTCGCTGCCGCCATTCCTATGACGTCACTGCCCTCTTTTTTATATTTTTATCATCTTTACCCTTTATGTTATTTTTAAGAGTATAGTGCTCTATTCTGTGTAGGGGTTACCATTTCCTGCTTCTGTCTGTTAGTAATCTTGCTCATGTTTTTGTTTTTTTTTTTCTTTTTGACTTTTTGTTTCAGGTAGAATAACCTCCTTCAGTATTTCCTATAAGGCAGGCCTTGTGGTAGAAAATTCCCCAGCTTCTGTATGTCTGGAAAGGTCTTCATTCCTCCTTCATATCTAAAGGATAATTTCACTGGATGTATTATTTTTGGCTTGGTAATTTTTCTCTTTTAATAGTTTGAATATTTGTTTCCAGTCCCTCCTGGTTTGTAGAGTTTCTGCTGAAAAATCTGATGATAATCTAATGGGCTTTTCTTTATGAGCTCTTCCCTTAAGGTTGAGCTGCTGATAGAGCCTTGTGCAGTATCCAAGTTGTATTAGGCATGGTTTCAGGGAGTCACTAGAGTAGGAAGAGTTATGGTCATTGGGTTAATGTAGACTCTGTTTTGGTGCCAGTGCTGAATCTAGAATGACTCAGCAAAAGTCCCAGAGCACACTGAGGCCAGTCACCACCTGTTGGGGGCCTGCCAGCCCCTAATAGTTTTCCAAGAAAGAGTACGATATGGGTATGGTTGGCTGCTCGCCAGAAAGTGTCCCTGGCATTGGGTGAGTTTGGTGGGGTGGGATCTCAGAGAGTCTGCAGGGTGGAGTGAGCAGGCCAGTCAGATTCAGATTTGTCCTTGAGAACGAGGGCTCAAAACAGGAAAGATGTGCTCACCTGCGACCTGTATGGGACATCTCACCGGGAAAATAGTGAGTGTCCTCCAGCCTTCACTTAGAAGCCACACACTTGTCTGCTCTGGCACCCCCCCCATATACCTCTGATGCCCCCCAAGTCACCATCCCTCTGCCAGAGACCAGGGTGAGTGCCTGCGCCTAAGTCTGTTGAGGGCTGTTTATGAGGACGTCTTGGGTTCACGCAGCCTTCTGTCTCACCTAGATGGTCAGATTCCCTACTGCTTCACAGGCAGATGTTGTGGGGGCTCCTTTTCCCAATACCAGTACTTTGGGCTGGGGAAGCTGGTTTGGATCCCTTGCTCCTCTGGGGGATCGTCTGCTGTTCAGATATTCCTCCTGAGTCTTAACCGCCACACGGAGGTTTGGGGCCTGTTCTGTGTCTCTGCCCCTCCTACCAGTCTGATGTTGCTTCTTCTTTATATTTTTAGTTATAGGACTTCCTTTCAGCTGGACTTCTGATGATTCTCCAGGTTTACTGTTGTATAATTTAGTTGTAATTTTAATGTGTTCATGGAAGGATGCAGGCACAGTGTTTATCTACTCTGTCATCTTGGATCTGTCCAGCTTAAGTTTTCATAATCCTTTATACTTATCTTGTTATTAGCATGATTGTGCAAAAGGAAGTTTTGATTTTGTTGTGTAGTTTTAAAGTATTTCTGTTGCATTCCAGTATTTATTAATTTTTTCTCATAGTTAAAGTGATCTGAGATTGAATTTGTCAGTTTTGATTATTTTAAATCTAGTTATATTTTAATTTAAATCTATATAGATCATGAGTGAGATGGTTTAAGAAATATAATTTCTCAATAGTTTCATTACAGTGATGAATGCGGATGCATATGATGTTTATATGTAAACACTTGAAAACAATTTTTGTTTTCTACCAGCTTTTAAGAATCAGTGTCATAAGGTACTATCCTATTTCTCTTGCATAATTTCCATGAAATATTACATAAACCTCTGTATGCCTTATTCAACCCTGTGTCCCCAGTGCTTAGAGTGATATTGGTACACAGTCCACATTTAATAAGTATTTGGTGAATGAATTGATTTTGATGTTCTCTCTCAGAAAAAGATATTGTCTGTTTACACTTTACTAAAAGATGAATGTTAGTCTTTTGCCTTGAGGTGCAATCCTTTGGAAGACTATGTTGGAATGAATATTAAGACTTTGTATTTGTTGAGCAGTTAACATCCTTTAAGGTTGTTCTTGAAGAAAATGATCTATGTTCATTAAGCCAAAAATTGTTCCTTTGAGTTGAAAAAGAAAAAAATGAAAAATCTATGGCTGTGTTAGAGTTCATAAGGTTCTTATCCACCTTTAAAGAGTCTAGAAGTACAACTACTACCAGTTTAAGTGCACTCTGAGGGAGACAGGTACATTGTCATTCATTTTGATAATTTTTTCTGGGGTGGAACTCCTGTGTAATTTCTTCTCTGCCTTTTTTTTTTTTTAAATTCCTGGGCAAGTTTCTTTTTCTACAAGATGGGTATTGAATGATTGAACAAAGTACTGATTGATTCGTTGAACAACCTTCATTGAGGATCTATGCTAGACCACATACTACATGTAAGAGTGCGTTGTCATGTCTTAGTGGATGTCACCACTTCTGCTATGATCTTTGTCATGAGTTCATAACTTTTTATTCTTATATTGCCACTACATTAGTATTTAGGAAAAGAGTAGATATAATTGCATGTGTTTAGACTGCTTAACTACAAGTCCCTCAGTGCTGTTGTTGCTATTAAATCTAAAGGACAGTTTCAATCACTTGTCTTCCCTGAAATAGTAAACACTGCCTACTGCTTCTGCCTTCTATCGTCTCACGTTCTCATGTCACATTCTCTCACTTAGTCCTTTCCAGAAGTCTCCTTTGCCCACCTCATAAATTTAGGTCTTTTCCTAGTTCAGTCTTTATCTTCTCACTCTGTATGTACATTATTCTAGGTGGTCTCACTTATTCCCAAAGCTTTAACTGCTACTTGAGTGTTGGGACTCCCACCTCTGGGTCCCTACCTCCTATTTCTCCTGAGTTTGAGATCTGCATTTACACTTGCCACCTTGATGTCTATATTTAAAAGTCGCACAGCAATCCATCTAAATACATACACAAAATTAAGCTCATTTCCAATTCTTGTCTCACCTATCAAAAGTATGCTTTTTATGACATTTTTCTGTCTTAGTAAACATTTTCTGTGAATAGTATATGCCAGTATACACTCAGTTACCTATGTCAGGAATATTGGGTCATCCTGGACATCTCTCTGCTTCTCATTGGCCCTTTCCTAGTCCCATTAATTCAACCTCCAAATCTGATTGCAAATATGTTTCTCTCTCCATATCGTGCTGACCCTACCCTAGTCTAAAATTTTAACTAGGACTACTGCAATGGCTGCCTGTGTTCCTCAATTCTTTATACCCTCTATCGCTTCTAACTCACTAGGTATAAGACTTCCCTTCAAAAATAAAGATTGGATGATTTTTGTGTTCTTCTTAAAATTTTACATTTGTTTTCCCTTGAACTTAGGATAGAATGCAAACTATCTCCTGAGTGGTCTGCAAGTCGCTGCAAGAATTGGACCACGCTTACCCCTCTAGCATCCTCTGTATCTATTCAACATGTTTCTGACTTCTTTCTTACTCAACCTGTGCTAGCCAAACTTCATTAATTGATGGCTTTGAGTTCTTCTGTGCCTGGTGTCTTTTGTGCACGTTATTCTTTCTCTAGGACTTGGTAGTGGACACATGGGGTAAAAGGTCAGGATGATCCTAAAATTTCTAACTTGGTAATTATGTTTCTTTTTCAAAACTTTATCCTAGTTAATTAATATATACAAGATTAAGCATTAAAATACAACATGCATATAAACCTTCTTTAGCCTAATCCTCTACGCCCTAAAATATTTCCAAACTTCTCTTTGTATAGTGAGTCCCCAAAGATATCTTGCTCTCCACATCTCATTGTATGTTCTGTTCTCTTTGTTTGGAAAGTGCTCCTCTGCTCATATGATGAACCCCTGCTGTCCTTCAAGACCAGTTCAAGCACAGCCCCTCTGGGAGGCTCGGAGCTTCCCCTATGTCAGAAGATGTACCAGACTTAGAAAAGCTGAGTGCTTGTCCAGTTCCTAATTGACAAAGCCAGAATTTGACCCTTCACATGTTTGATTTTAGCCTACGAGTCTTTAACTGTCCTATGCTGACTCAGTCATTATTTAATAAGTAGGAATGTAATAACTACGCACATCAATGAAAGATAAAATACTTATGACCTAGTTAATAAAAGAAGCTTTTATGGCATCAATGAGAAGTGACTTGACTGACATAGAACATAAAGATTTGATAAAAAGGAAAAAGATACACATATCTGTAGGATGGTTCAACTTGTAAGCCAGTTAGGTTTAGCCTTGATTTGTAACACCCGGAGATGTCTCTGGTTCTCAAAAAAGATATGAGGCTGAACTTCAGTCAAATAGGCCATGAAATGAACAAATTTCTTTTAATTAAAAAATTATATGTGTATTATATATCATATATATATATATATATATATATATATATATACATATATGTATGTTTTATGTATTTGTGTCTTGCTCCCTTTATCTTGATTGGTAGCTTCTTTTGAACAACAAAAAATATGGCCCATCTTTTCATAGCATCTCCTGTAATGTCTAGTTCTACTGAGTAATCATTTTTTTGCATGTAGAATAAATTATGGTGTATTATCTCCTTATAACCTAATTTTAGAGGTAGAACTTAAAAGTATTTTCAATGGAGTAATACATACCAACCATTGGAAGAGTTAATGCACATGAAAAGTAAAAGTAACTCTTTAGTACTGGGGTTTAATATTATCTTTTTAAGGAAGAAAATACTCAGATATGCATAATGTTAAGGACATACTCAGTGAAGAAAAGCAGTGTATATTGGATCTAGGCTTAAAGAATGCTCTATTCTAACATTTAACTAGTAGGTGAGTTTAACTATCTGTGCAGCTCTATCATAGGACTTATTTTGTGTTTTATCTTTTATTTTCTTTAGGATATCAAGAGATATTCCCATTTGGAAGTACATATTCTAGTAAACTCTAATGAAGTTTTTGGTAAATGCATTCAATATAAACAACTATTGTGTTTGTCTTTTTTTTGTAAGATAGATTTCAAGCTGAAGGTCCTAGTCATAATTAAAAGGACTAATTCCATTCACTTTTTGAATTTGTCTCTAGAAATGGAACTCTTAAAACATATACACAAAAGGGAATTTGGTGCTTGTTGAATTTCATATTTTTTCAGTTGAACTATTATACTTCTAAAACAAACAAATTTAATTTTAGTTAGGAAGAATGATTCTTCTTTTTTTTATTTATTTTTTTATTCTTTTGGTGTTTATAAATGTAGACCTGGGCCATCTCTGGCACTAGGGAAGTTAAGGAATGGGGAGAAGTAACACTTGTATTATGTTGAATCAGAGAAATCAGTGCACTTGGCAGTTTTTGTTTGCAGAGTGCAGGAAAGGCTGCAGGCTTTCGTACAGTTCAAAGGGCACATTCCACACATCAGCAGTTGTTGGTCGCCTGCAGGGGTTGGCAGAATTGGGGGTGGTGGTGGAGGTCTGCATCACAGAATTCCAGGCTTGTTGGGCTGTGTGTTTGTAAAAACAAATACTTGCACCATTTTGAAAAGTGTTTAGAATTAGCCTCATATCATTTCAGTATAATTTAAATATAATACCTTTGCATCAATTTTGAATCTTTACAATAATCAGATGACATTCTTGTTTAGCCTTTGTTGCCTCATGTTTTTAATCATTTGTTTTCAGTTTAAGGTTAAGTGTTCAAATGTGGAGGCACAGATGCTGACAAACTGTCAGTTAAACTTTGCAGAAAAATAGAAATAAATTTTGTACAAAAACAACCATATATTCAACTATCATTTATACAATTATCATATTAAGCAATTTCAACAAGTTAACACAAGACTCTGAAGAGAGCCTTCTTTAACTGAAAATGTGTCAAAGGCTAGCTAGCTTTTTCAGCTGGCCTGTCATGACTTGTGCTGAATTAACACTTGTATCATTTCCCTACAGAATATGCACGTTATAGTTTCTAGTGCTGTAACTGAAATAATGTAGCCGAAAGTTCTCTGAAAACTGTGCATTGTAGGACAGATATAAATTAACATTGTAGTTTCTTGAAATGTCTAGATTTTATATGTGTGTGCTTTATATTTTTATATCAAGTTTTGACGGAATATATCAACATAGTTTTATTGGCTATATCCTTAGAAGAAAAAATAGCTAATTAGTGATGCTCTGTTACAATTTTTTTGGTTTTAGGGAAAGTCCCCAAACCTTCATTTTGACCTCGTCTTGAATTCACATAAACTTGGGATATAGTATTTTGTTGTATCCAGATGTGTTTTATCCAACCTGTCATACTCAATTGCCAGAACATTAGTTAGTGTGCTACAAAACAAGAGAAACATTAAAATTGAAGTATGCTGCTGTACATACTTCTGTATCCATTCTAATAAGAACTTCTTTATTTTCACTTTTTAAGATTTGTTTCTTTCAAGTTAAGAAATGCTTAAAAATACAAAAAAGGACAGAAATGAATGTAGGAGAATCCGTGTACCCACCATTCGGATTTAATCAATGTTGCTATTTTGCTATTTTTATTTAGGTCTCCTTATTAAGAAATATTAAAAGATCAAAGTTTTTTTTTTTTTTTAGTCTTGAAATGCCCATTTCTAAATTGGTTATTTGACAGCAACATCCTAAGCCTCTTAACTGATATTTCTTTCCAGATTTAATATCGAACTGGTTGATGTAGTTTCCTCAGAAAGGCTTCAACTCCTTGGCAGTGTAGTTTAAAGAAGACCCAAAGACCCAGAATTTTAGCTTTCCTCCTCATTATTTCCATAACACCTGAAATTATTTTATTTTCCAATTTTTAGCTGTAGGACATCGGGGGGCTATTATTAAGCATAAATGCTTTATGGAGGGAATAACACATTAAGCCGTTATGAGCCATTATTATCATCACTCAGAAGCTGACATGATAGAAATGGATTCCAAGCAGAGGGTGACTGAAAGGAGAGGAGTGCAGAGGGTTAGGCTCGGCTTTGCGCTTTAGAGATGCGTAAAAATGAGACATTCCAAATGCCACATGCAGCAAATTATATCACAGAATTCTTCCCTGGGGCTATATGGGAAAAGAGACAAATAAAAGCCACATTGTATTAGGTTCCGCAAAGTACAAATCAGCTGTTCCCATGCTCCTTAATGTATATATACTGAGGGTGCCAAAAAAATGTATACATATTTTAAGAGATGTTATCTAAGCTCAAGCAGTAGTTCACTATAATCAGAAGTGTCTGGACGCTGATGGTAACCATTTTGAGCACCTCTTATAATTGCAGAAGTCAAATGTGACTTGTATTCATCTTTTGTTATCGATATATATTGAGTATTACAATTAATACAGTTTATTCCTCTCTTAAAATGTGTATACATTTTTTTGGCACTCTCTGTATATGTAAAACTACTAAAGAAAGCTGGTTTTTGGTTTCAACATACATTCTGATAAGGTCCTAAGAAGGTGTTTTAAAACACATTTACCAATGAGAGTATTGAGTAACAAGGGAGTTAAGTAACTTTCTAAAATCTTACAGCTAGGAGGTTAAAAATCTAGAATTTCTGCCATTAAGTCTAACTGTTGACTGTACCTTAATACTTTGTATGATTCACTGCCTTCATACCAAAATGTGCCTCTTCCACCTTTAAGCTTACCCAAAGTTTACATAGCTTTAAAGAAACAGTTGAAGTCTTATACTTTTCATAAAACATTCCCCATAAAATTCAGTGTTCTCCTTTCTCTGAATACTTAGTGCTTGCAATACATAAGTAAACAAGTTTTTATGGTCTCCCATATCCCACTAATACTGTGTGTGTGTTTGTTATCCTTTTAAACTGTTTCGTTTTGGTCCCTTAAAATACGGGTGCTGGCTTATACTCTTGGGTTCCACTTATTGGATCTTAGAGATACATGCCTCTGGATTTAATCTAGGCCTCCATGGCCTATACTGACTATTCCAGCTGTGTGATACCAGGCAAGTTATTTGTATCTCTGAGCTTTAATTTCCTTACTTGTAAACAGGTGGTAAAAATAAAGCCTAGTTCAAAGGGTTGTTATGGGAATTAAAGCAGACATTGTGATGTGAGGCAGTTAGCTTAGTGTCTGGAACATAGTAAGTGCTCAATAAACAAACACTAGCATTGTTTATCATTGTAATCAATCAGTGCTTGCAGAGTGAAGGTCTGCCCATAGAACAACCTCTAGTAGAAAAATTCTCTAATTTAAACTTTTGGGTCCCATATGACAAAAAAAAAAAAATTCCTTTAAAATAAACAAATACATAATTCAGAGGAGTTTGATTAAGAAGAAACACACACACACACACACACACACACACACACACATTTTATCCATGCTCAGAAATTTGGACCTGGACCCTTTGCCTCCAAGGATTCCTGATAGAAATGAATTTCAATATAATTAGTTTCCTTTGTAATTCTATGCGTTTTGTGCATTTAAAAATATTAATCCAAGGAGGGATTCATAGGCTTCACTGGGCTGACAGAAGGTCTCGGGACACCCAAAATAGCTAAGAATCCCCACCAAAAATCTAATTATTCTCTACAGAGCACCATTGTGGTGCTCTATTAAAATGCTAATCAGATCATGTCAATGCTCTGTGTTAAAGCCTTATTTTTATGGAATAAAATATAAACTGCTCACCTTGGCTTTGAAAGGCCTACCTAGCTTTCCACCCCACCTGCTGCTACCTTCATCCTTGCTAGCTCTGCCTGGCATCACTGGCTTTCTGTCAGTGCTCTGGAAACCTCCCTGGCAGGGCATTTGCACTTGCTGTTTTCCTATTTGGAATGGGCCTCTCCAGGCCTGGCCTGCGGCTGCGTATCCACTTGGTCTCAGTCTAAATTAGCCTTCTCTGAGCTTTTGCTGAGCCCCTTTTCTGAAGTATTAATAACTCCTCACTCCTCTATTCCCTCGTTCTTTTGCATAGCTCATTTCATCTACTTAGTTATTTGTAACAAATAAATATATTTGTGTAATTCCTGTTTTCATACTGATTTGGACATTTCATGGGGCACAGAATCTGTAAATCTTCTCAGGCTGTCATTTAGTATAGGGACTAACTCTTTGTAGTCAGCAGATCTCCACTGAATGAGTGAAGGAGCGAGAGGCACACGAATGGTTTGCTGTTTGGAATATATGAATTCATTTGTTTATCCATAAACTAGGTAATTAGACAATGAAAAATGAGACACCAACTATAACGTTTAAATTATGAATAGCTTACCAAGTGATTCATGAGCTGCAGTTGAATGTTTTAGTGTTTCAGTTATTCAGAAATGAAATGTAATAGTTCATTATCAGACAACGGACACTGCCCAGAAAATCAGAATTCAAAACTTGTGCTTCACTTCCTTTCATGTGTTACACCTTCTATCTGCAGCCATGCCCATGCCTGTAACCAGTTCACTCTATTTAGTAACTTTGTCTGATGATCTAGTCACTTAGCTACCACATACCAAAATCACATGCGTATCCACTGCAACTGTCATATACAACATTGATGTTTTAAAAATATTTTGCCGTTTGAATAGAAAGTACTATCTCAAACTTAGAATAATTAGATACTTTTGGTTCGGTTACAGAGTAAGTCAATTAACTTTTATTATTATTCTCTAAGTTAAAGTATGTTTATTGAGCTGATTCTTCCATGAAAATGGGAGATGCATTTTAATGATGAATGGATTTGAATAGTAACCCTTTTATTTCTATGTGGAAAAAGGTATACTCTCCTATTTCCAACCTCTCTTTTGGGGGAAAAGTACTCTTTAGTAGAGTTGGAGAAAGGGCTGTGAACAGTAGTTTCTTTCTCCAGGTCAGTGATAACCTGAGAATATTTTCCTCATTATCTTAAATAACCAGAATCCCCTTAACCTGGATGATCTTGTGAGCTATAAAAATGAAGAAAACAGTGAAATCTAGTTTATACCTTGATCATTATTTAGAGGAATTTTATGGGCCAAAAAAAATTGGTAATTTTCTTTTTGGAGAGGAAATGATTGTTTTTGACTTCATTACCTTTATTCCTTTAATTCTTTAGAACTCAATAAATACCAGGTGGTTTCAATAATGATTACAGGTATTCTGTTTCTTTATTTCACTTGTGGCTCGACATAATTCCATAATTGATTATTTTTAGTCTTTTTCTTTTTCTTCATGAGGATGATTGCATGTTTGTGGAGGAAGTTTAACTTTAGGTCAGTTTGGATGTAACAAGAAGGAAAAACAAGGCATGTGCGCTCATTTGATGCATTCCACTGTTTAATATAGGACCCTGAGAACACAAGGAAATAAATATTAGTCTGCTATTACTTGAACGATAAGTGCCATCTCCTACAATTATTTCTCTCCTCATCACTGAATACAACCAAGTATGTTTGATCTTAGTTTTTAATATTTATATGTCTTTTTGATTTCCCTCCTCCTTCCCTCGCTTCCTCATTTATTCTTTCCCTCCTTCCCTGCCTCTCTGTATCTGTTCCTATTCTTCTTCCAAAAAACATGTAAAGAAATGCATTGAATATCAGAAAGTGTAAGCAAAAATCAATCAATATAAAGAGAAAAATTGGTGTCAAATAGTAAAATGAATGTCTGTGTGGATTGGGGAGGAGGTGTTGTCTGGTTGTGTGGACCAGGGGAGGAGAAGCAGGACTGTGTCATTCCTTCTTAAACATCTTCCTTCTCATTCCAGAGGTACCTGGTGCCAAGAGCTGTGGGCCGCAGCAGTAGGGGTCTGCTGCCTTCTCGGTTTGCCCCCAGTGTCAGCCAAGGGTTCAGCTTTTCAAATAGTTGCCTAATCAGCTATAACTCATATGTTAGCTTTCCAGCTTCCAAAATTTTGTTGTTATTGTCTTCCATTTTGAACTTTCTATCTTTGTAGGTTTGTTCCTGTTTTGAGTAGTCTTTAGCTGTCATTTGTGTATGGGATAAATGCATGTGTTCCATTTCCGTTTTTAGCTGGAAAGCCTCATTTCCTTTGCGACAGGGTATGTGACGTAACTAGTTACACATGGAAGGAGAGAAAGAAGCACGCTTGAATAAAGAAAGATCCCACAAGAGACACAATAAAAGTGCTTAACCTCATCCACTTCCATGAGACCCCCACCTCCCCAGAGTGGGGTTTGAGGGAAGGTGGGGATAAGCACTGACATTTCCCTAGGGGCACAAATGCAGCCTACACTTCAGTGCAAATGCCTAGAAGGCGTACAGCATCAGTCCACCCATAAAACCTTCCCACTGAAGGATTATGACCATATAAGCTGATTTCTTAACTTTTTAAAAAATAATTGACTTAATATTTTTAGAGAAGTTTTAGGTTTACAGAAAAAATGTGCACTAAGTACAGAGTTCTGATATTACTTACCCCTCTCCCCGCAAAGCAGTCTCCCTGTTACTAGCATCGTGCATTAGTACGGTACATTTACTGCATTTGATGAACCGAAATTGATGTGTTATTATTAACTAAATTCCAGGGTTCACCTGAGGATTAATTGTTTTGTGTCATACAGTTCTGTTGGCTTTAACAAATCCCTAATGTCAGGCATCCACCATTACATTATCATACAGAACTATACCAGTGCCCTAAAATCCTGTGTTCTGTCCGTTCTCTCTCCTCTTTTCCCCTTCAAGCCCCTGGAAGCAGTTGATGCTTTATTATCTCTATAGTTTTATCTTTTACAGAGTGTCATGTAATTGCAATCTTACCATATGTAACCTTCCCAGATCGACTTCTTTGATGCAGCAATATGCATTTAAGGATCCTCCGTGTCTTTTCATGGTTCGATATGATAGCTCATTTCTTTCTGTTGTTGAATAACATGCCCTTGTGTGGATGTGTCCCAGTGTGTTTATCCATTTACATATTGAAGGACATATTGCTTGCTTCACAGTTTTTGCAGTGATAAATAAAGCTGCTGTAAACATTGTTGTGCAGGTTTCTGTAGGGACATAAGTTTTCAGCCCATTTGGGTAAATACCTAGAGTGTAATTTCTGGGTGGAATGGTAAGACTATGCTTCGCTTTGTAAACGAAACTGCCAAATATCTTCTAAGGTGGCTAAACATTAACTTTTTTGCATGATCTTGATTGTTTTATAGAACAATATATGGTAATCAATAGTAATTTGTATTTCACTTATCATTGTTTTTGCTGCTCCATTATTATACAATGTTTCCTTGACCCTATCATTGCGAGAAGAGAAGTTTTAATTAAAAGAAGATACTGTATAAATTTAGAGCAATCACATTGCTTGCTTTCCACATAGCGAAGGACTTCTTAACACCATAGAAGTAAACATACGTAAACGGAGAACTATGGACTGTGTTGGAATGATGATGCTTTATTTGCTTTATGCTCATTTACTCATTTAGTAAACATTCACTGAGCACCTATGGTCCATGATCTTAATGAGGCTTAAATAACTATAAATGTGTTTATACCTAAAAGAATGTACCACAGGAAATTACAGGGCATTGAGTGGCCCTCACCCTTATCTCGCAGTTCCCACCAATTATCGTGACAATTAAAAATGCCTTTTCAGATTTTTGAAATTCAGTGGCACTAGCATTGTTAAGAAAGACTATGTTTGATTATTTAAAGATGAGTCAATTTGTAATTTAATTTGTCCTTTATTACACATTTTATTTCAGCATAAAATAAGTTAGTGGTTTCAGAAATCAGAGTCAGTGATGGATTATAAATAAAGTAACAACATTTAGGCAGCTAAGGATATTAGAAATATGGTGAGAATCGCTTCAATATGTAAATGAAAAAATTGAAAGATGTCGTGTGGGACAGAAAAGTTAAATTAATTGTGCCACATCACAAACCCTGCAGTAGCAGTGCACTTTTTATTAACTCATGTTGTATCCTTCAACATTGGAAATACTGCTCTAAATCTCCTATGCATAAAGACTGATTTTTCTTTTTATCAATAACAGAGCCAAGAAGTAGAAAACCCATTAACATTGTATCTTTCCTATATTGTATATAAAATTAATTTACAACTGCTTTTCTTATACTTTCTTTTTGTCTCTCTTCATTACTTTGAGTATCTTTTTTTTGGTACTTGCTGTTCCTTTGTCATCACTGCGTGTATTCTTTTTACTGGCTTCTGAAATCCTGCTGCATTGCTTTTTGCCATTCCTTCTTTAATCTTTTCTCTTCTGTTTAATTTTTAAATCCTTTGCCCTTTATCTTTCTTTTAGTCTTTTTTGCTGCCCTCCTTTCCTTTGATTTCCTCTTAAATTGGCACTTCTTTTTAACATTGTGTTATTTCATTGATTTTTTCCTTTTGTTTTATGTTGTTAGTTTTACATTTTCCTTTGTATATAAAGAAAACTTACTCTGCCTATCCATGCGGAATTAGAGAGAAGATACTACTAGATCCTCCATACTACACATAAAAAGCAACATTCAGTCAAAGTAATTGTGTCGGTACTGAAAGTTTATATGACACACATTCTTCTCTTTTTTTTTCTTTTTTTTTGAATTAAAGCCCAAATAATTGATGTGCTGATATAGAGCAAATTCAGTTACTTTTCTAATATGCTAACTTTAACGTATACAAAATACAGATGGTTCCAAAGAAAATATACACATTTTAAGAAAGAAAAAAACTATATTAAAATTGTAATAATATATGCTGATACGATGAATACAAGTCATGTGTATACTTTTTTTGCCACGCCCACGATATACTTTGGAGATATAAACCTTTGTAGTTATTAATAGATCACAAGTAATTTTGTCGTTTCTTAAATGTTTGCGGTTATCTGAAATACATTTATAATACTACTATGAGTGCTGATTAAGGGCATAATAAAAAATAAGAGCTTATGATGAAATTGCTTTTCTTCCACAAAATTGCTTTATCTGTCCAAAATATTCTATTGATTTGGTTTAATATATGCTAGATTTTTAATATTAATTTATAACCCCCCCGCCTTTTTTTGAATTTAAGAAAGATCTGAAACAAATACAATAACCTAACTTTACTAAACTAGGTTGGTTCTTGGTATCTGGGTCTTTCCTCAAGCCTTATAAGAAATTACTGAGGTACAGTTCTAGATACCACTTCTTACAGAGGGACAGGAGCAGGTAAGTATGATGAGGAAAAACAGAAGTGCATGGAATCTTGGGTGTATGAAGCTCTGCTTCAAGCAAGCCAGAAATTTCTTGAGGGGCGTTCTGTAGTGGAAGAGAGAGAGGGAGGTGAAGAGAGATCAAGCGATTTGCTTCAGTTCACCCAGAAAAAACGGCAGAGTTAGGCGTGCAATTTAAATATGCTTTATTGCTCATCTTTTTTCACATTTATCTTATGCATTTATACATCTATTATAATTCCCATTCATACCCAGGCTTAATTTTATTTGAATTTCATTCAATAGACAAAATGTAATATTCTCAAGTATCTACTCATTGCTGCTTATGATAGCTCTATATGTATGTAATTTTTATATACATATATATCAAATTATTTATACATTATAAGTAATATATAATATTTATTATATATATCACTGATATTTTCAACAGTTCTTTTTTTCCATTAGTTTCATTGAACAAACATTATTGAAGTTTACCGTTCTTTTAAACTTTTTTTATTTAAAAAAATTTCTATTAAATATAGTTAGCATACAATATTATATTAGTTTCAGGTGTCCACAATAGTTATCCAACATTTATATATCTAAGGAGGTGATCATCATAAGTCCAGCAACCATCTGGCACTATACCATGCTATCACACTATTATTGACTATATTCCTCCATGCTGTATGTTACATCCCTGTGACTTATTTGTTTTATACTTGGAAATCTGAACCTATTCAGATTCCTACCACTTCACCTTCCCACCACTTTAAAAATTTTTCTATTACAATTAGTATTCAGTGTTATTTTATATTAATTTCAGGTGTACAGCTTATGGTTAGACATTTATATAATTTAAGAAGCGATCCCCTGACTAGTCTAGTGTCCACCTGACACTATACATAGTTATTACTGTATTATTGACTGTATTCCCTGTGTTTTACTTCACATCCCCATGACTATTTTGTAACTACCAATTTCTACTTCTTAATTCCTTCACCTTTTCACGTTGCCCTCCAACTCCCCTCCTGTCTATAACCCTGATAAATATGGTACCCATCTGATACCATATGTAGTTATTACAATATTGACCATAATCCTTATGCTATACCCGACACCCTGTGACTATCTCGTAATGACCAATTTGTACTTAATCCCTTCCCCCTTTTCACCCACCCTCTCAACACCCCTCTGATTTGGTGGCCATCAAAATGTTCTTTGTATCTGTAAGTCTGTTTCTGTTTGTTTATTTTGTTCTTTAGATTCCACGTGTAAGTGAATTCACATTGTATCTGTCTTCGTCTAACAAACTCCACTTAGCACAATACACTCCAGGTCCATCCATGCTGCCGCAGATGGCAAGAACCTATTTCCTTCCATGGCTGAGAAAAGTTCCATTGTATATACGTATCACCCCCTCTTTATGCATTCATCCATCGACAGACACCCAGGCTGCCTCCGCATCTTGGCCATTGTAAACAATGCTGCAATGAACATATGGATGCACATGTCCCTTTGAAGAAGTGTTTTTGGTTTCTTTGGATAAATACCCACAGGAATGGGATTACTTGACCCTGCTTTGTCTTTTATTACATTTGTTTTAAAGTCTATTTTCTCGGCTATAAGTACCGCTACTCCAGATTTTTGATGTTGTTGTTGCCATTTTCGTGAAATAACTTTTTCTGTCCCTTTGCTTTCTATCTGTGTGTGTCTTTCAATCTGAAGTGAGTCTCTTGGAGGCAGCATATGTAAGGGTTTTGTTTCCTTATACATCCAGGGCTCCTATGTTTTTGATTGGAGGATTTAATCCACTTACATTGAAAGCAATTGTCGATAGATATGTAGTTATTGCCATTCTATATTCATTTTATTGAACTTTTATTTTTTTTTTCCCATCTTAAAGAACATTCCCTGTAATACTGGTTTGGTGATGATGAATTCCTTTAGCTTTTCCTTATCTGGGAAGCCTTTTATCTGTGCTTTGTTTCTAAATGATAGCTTTGCTGGTTAGAGTTATTTTAGTTGTAGGTCCTTGCTTTTCATCACTTTGACTATTTCCTGTCAATCCCTTCAGGCCTGCAAAGCTTCTGTTGAAAAATTGGCTGATAGTCTTACGGGAGCTCCTTTATATGTCACTAGTTTCCTTTCTCTTGAAGTTTTTAGGATTCTCTCTCTGTCTTTATCCTTTGCCGTTTTAATTATGATGTGTCTTTGTGTAGGCCTGTTTGGGTTCATCTTGTTTGGCCCTCTGTGCTTCCTGGGCTTGTATATCTGTTTCCTTCACCAGGTTAGGGAAGTTTTCGTCATTTGTTCTTCAAACATTCAAGTGAATGCTGTTATGCTTGGTATTGTCCTAGAGGTCTCTTAAACTCTCCTCATTTTCTTGGGTTCCTTTTTGTTTTTGCTGTTTTGATTGGGTGTTTTCTGTTGCCTTGTCTTCCAAATCACTGATTTGATCCTCTGCTTCATTTAGTCTGCTGGTGTTTCCTTTTACTCCATTCTTCATTTCAGTTACTATATTCTTCATTACTGACTGGTTCGTTTTTATAGTTCTATGTCCTTTTTAATGCTTGCTCTCTCTTTGTTGAAATTCTTGCTGAGTCTCTTGAGCATCCTTATAACCAGTGTTTTGAACTTTCTCTCTGGTAGATTGCTTATCTCCATTTAGTTTAGGTTTTTTTCTAGAGTTTTCTTCTGTTCTTTCATTTGGGAGACATTTCTCTGTTTCCTCATTTTGGCTCCCTCTCTGTGTTTGATTTTATGTATTAGGTAGATCTGCTATTTCTCCCAGTCTTGCTGGGTGGCCTTAGGTAGTAGGTACCCTGTAGGGCCCTGGCACAGTCTGTCTGGTCACATACTCCAGGTGTTCATAGTGTTGGTTGTGTGTGCCCTCATCTTATAGTTGAGCCTTGATAGCTATTGGCATGTCAGTGGGTGGTTGACCCTCAGGCTGACTGTCTGTGAGGTTTGGCTACATCTACAGCTTATGAGATGCTGTGTGGGGTGCTTACCCCGTAGAGTGGGATTCACCCCAGTGGGCTCTGGTGCTTGTTGAAACCACCCTTTTTGTGTGCTGCTTGTGGGCCTAATTGGGTGGTGCTCTGCTGTGTTCTGAAGCCAACCTCCAACTATGTTGGTTCTGGGGCCTCTTGGGCGGGGCTCTAGTTCAGGCCCAGGTTACCCACTGCCTGTGACTGCTGGGGACTACCTGGTAGGAGCTACCAAGCGATCCATGGTTGGTCATTCTCTGTGATGGACCTGGAGGCACATGGGAGAGGCCACTGTGCAAACTGAGGATGTCTGCCACCAGTCCTGTGCCTGGGGTAGCTCCATAAAATGCTAGGCCATTCTGAATACTGCTGCCACATGCTAGCTCCCATAAAGCCTCTCGGTGCAGTATGCAAATTGGGTGAGGAAGGGTCTCATTGAGTCAGCAGAGTGGAGCAGTGGAGCGTACCAAGCCAATCAGATTCAGATTTGGCCTGTGGGCGTGGTCTCAGCACAGGAAAAGATGGTGCTCATCTGCCGGCTCATGAGTGGAGGGCCCCACACGAGGAATAAGGGGACTGCCCCTCTAGTTTTCACCCCATAGTTACACAACTCAGTCTCTTTCCAGATGTCTCTGGAGTTCCCAGAACTACCATCCCTTCGCCAGAACCCAGGGTGAGTGCCTGCATGGGCCCTTTAAGAGTATGTCTGTGTTTCCCTGACCCTTCCATACCCCTGGATAATCAGAATCCCTACTGTTTTTCACAGCCTTGAGTTGTGAGGGTTCTCTTCCCAGCACCATACTCCGGGCTGGGAGCCTGGTATAGGGTGGCTGGGGTTTCTCATTTTTTTGTGGGGAAACTCTATGGCCGAGATAGCTCTCCTGATTTTGAACTGCCACACATGGGTGTGGGACGAGCTGTTTCGTGTCTCTGTACCTCCTACCAGTTTCGAGTTGGCTTCTATATATCCTTAGTTATAAAACTTTTGTTCAGCTAGACTTCAAATGGTTCTCCAGGTTGGCTGTTCTGTAATTTAGTTGTCATTTTGATGTGTGCATTGGATGGGTCAAGCACAGTGTGTATTTACTCTGCTATCTTGGATCTCCTCTGTAGCTTACTGTTCTTAAAGCTAATTGCTCGAGTTGTTTTTCCCTGTCAGATGAATTTTTGAAAATTCTTATCTGCTTTTTTGATAATGTTATTGTGGTGCCTTTTGTGTTCCCTCTGCCTATGTTTAGACTAGTTTTCATTTATCCTGCACAGGTAGAAGGGGCTTATGCAGCGTATATATATATATATATATATATATATATATATATATATATATATATATATATATATAAAATAGCCACAGGAGTTTAGTGATGCATATCAAATGTATTCAAAATAACAAACTATTTTCTGACAACTGGTGCACTTTAGAAGTGATAACTTGGTATTTTAATTGTATATTTCATATTAAGAAGATTTGGAAAGAACCTTTTACTAAATAATATTTTCTGTTGTATCTAATTAAAGGAATTAAACTTTCTTTGTTAATTTGATAAATTTAGAGTATTAATCCATATGAAACAAATCTGGAGAAATTCTACAAAGTTTCTTTTGAAAACATGCCCCACTTAAGATACCCAGAATTAAAATCTCTGAAGTTCAGTTTGGTACTCTGTGTCTATGTGTGTGTTTAAAATGCACTCTTGGTACTTTTACTTGTGATTTATACCTTTCATCAGTAAGTATCAGTAATTTACAAAATATGGTTTAGCATCAATATCACCTGGGAACTATTGTTAGAAAAGCAAATTTTTGGGTCCCAACCCATACTTGTTGAATCACATACTGTGGGTGTGGGGACAGCAATCTATGTTTTAATAAATTTTGCAAGCCTTACGTCCATGGTGCACTTATTAACATTCTATTTGGATAAGAGGACTTAAGGAGGTAATTAAGTTTAGATGGGTCATGAGAGTGGGGCTCTCAGGATGGGATTAGTGCCCTCATAAGAAGAGACACCTCTCTCTCCCCCTACACTGTGTAAGGATACAGTGAGAAGGCAATTTTCTTCTTTGATTAGTACAATTTTATTTGCTTTTTAAAACAAATGTCCCAAATATATAATGCTTACTTAAGTGGGTTGCAGTATTCAATAACACTAAAAGTTTGTAAGTCCATATATTAGCACCGGTTGCCATAACAAAATACTATAGACCGGGTTCCTTATACAACAGAAATATATTTATCATAGTTCTGAAACTTTGGAGTCCAATGTCAGGTTGCCAGCATGGATGAGTTCCAGTGAGCGTTTTCTTCCTGCATTGCCTTCTCACTGTACCCTTACACAGTGTAGGGGGAGAGAGAGGTGTCTGTTCTTATTAGGGCACTAATCCCATCCTGAGAGCCCCACTCTCATGACCCATCTAAACTTAGTTACCTCCTAAAGTCCTCTTATCCAAATAGCATCACATTGGGAGTTAGGGTTTTGGCATATGAATTTGGTGGGGGGCACAATTCAGTCCATAGCCATCCAATTTCCATGGATTCATTACTTGTATAAATCAAGAGGTGATGCTAAAGTAAAAAGACTTCTGGAGTCTAGTCCTAATTCCTTCCATAAGAAATGATGTAGTTCTTTAATCTTAGTTTCTTTGTTTGATATGGTTAATAAAAATGTAAGCTCTTTGTGACACAGTATTGTTGGGAAATTTGAATGTAATGAGTATGTGAAAGAACAGTAATAAGCCACAGCATTGTATAACTGTAGTAAAAGTTATTATTATTTTTATCAATATGTTTTTGTTGTAAGTCAGCTGCCTAAAACATAACTGCCTATGTTTCAGTCCGTAGTCAGTAACTATATGCCCATCTACGTAATGAACCGTATAAGACCCAAAGACTGTTGTGATTGGAAAGAATAGGTCATTGGACATCATGAAGGAATATTGAAAGTGACCATAGAAATCATCCAGGCTATCTCTGTCTGATACAGGGACGCACTCGAGAGCACCCCAAACTTGGCTTGAATGTCATCAGTCGTGTCTTAGTCAGGGTTCTCCAGAGTAACAGAACCTATTAAGAAGGAGGGGGACGGGAGGAGGGGAGAAGGGGAGGGGGAGAATGTGTGTGTGTCGAGATTTACCTTAAGTAATTGAAATCTGCTGGCCCAGCTCCCAGGCTAGAGATCCCTGGAGGAGTTGGTGTTGCAGCTCAAGTCTGAAGGCAGTTCGGAGGCAGAAGTTCCTTTTGCTCGGGAGATCTTTGTCTTTTTTCTCTTATGGATTTCTACAGATTGAATGAGGCCCAACCACATTATGGAGGGCATTCTGTTTTATCGAAATGTTAATCCCATCCAGATATTGATGTCATACGGTGATGTCACATGGGGGCATCTAGACTGGTGGTTGACAGACTGGTGAATAACACGGCCTAGCAGAGTTGGCACATAAAATTAACCATCACACCATCGCTTAATATTTAGGGTCAATTTACTCTTAAAGTACTATGGAGCCCATCTAATTTGGAAATGATATGAACATAATACATACTAAATAGATGCACTTGTAAATTAATGAATGAATAAACAGATTAATGCTGGTCAATACCAGATACATTACCTTTACTTATGCATTAATAAAAAAAGATTCAACTCTCTTTCAACTGTCTGGAAACTTCAGAAACGGAGCAGCTAACAGAAGTGTGTGTAGAGTGCCTTGATTCAAAGACACAACAGCGAACACCAGAGCTCTCCGTTTGGCCTTACCTGGTATGGTCATCACCTCAAGCAAAACATAAACAGTAAAGGGAGGGTTGCTACTGTGTTAAAAGTCTGAGTGGAGACCCAACACGGATTTTGTCACAGTGGTCTGAGTATAGAGAGATGAAAATTAGTGGGATGAATATAAAATCTTTCTCTTAAGTTTCAAAACAGTTGTGCAAGTGTGGATGAAAAAGACACTTGGGAAATACATCGACTCAAAATATCACAGAAGATTGTAGGAATTGATAAAACAGATTGTGCATTCAACATAGCTGTTGCCTAATATGGGATAAGAGGTAAATTTGACACATATAATCTACTCTTGGTAAAGTTTTATATATCATTGTTACAAGTAAGGCAGGATATGTCACTTAAATCTATCCTGCCTTATAACTAATAGATTGAAAATTAATGTATTTTTCTTTTACTTTGGATTATGAATTTTATTGTCTAGTGAGTCCCATACACACAAAATCAGCCCTCAGTTAATGTCAGTTCAGTTGACGTAATAGTAGATATCACCAAAGAGCTTTGTGAACAAGACTTTCAAGTGATACTGTCTAATGATAAACTGATTGATAATATAACAGAAGTGCAGTCAAGCAAACAAGTCATTTAGGGAGAGGTTTCTGGCAGGGCGTGACCTGAGGAATCCTGATCAATCTCTACAGTTTTCCTTAAAACCACTCCTATATGTCTCTGAGTTTTGATCTTGACACAGATGTCATACGTGACCTTGAGTAATTTATCCGAAGTTATTCTGAGCCCTCTGTAGTGTCCACTATAGTGGGTGTGATTGGAGAACACAGTGTACTGAGATATCTGAGGACCTCCATATAATGAACAGGGGAGACAGGAAACACTGTAAAAGGAATACATTATTTATTAAACCTTGATCTATTCTTTTGTAGAAGTGACACTTATAGATCTCTCAGTACTTAACAACTTCTGTAAAAAACCCAGATTTGGAACAATTTAGCTAATACAATATTGATTGGCATGTTATTTCTATTTGCTAGCACAAAGTAGGAATTTCAGAATTGACATCATTTGACCAAGACTGGGAAGCCGTGTTATATTTCAGCTCCACACCCCTTTTGATGTTATTTAAATTACCTAATTTAAAGATTATGCCTCTTGAACTGTTCTTTCAATTTGTCCTTTCAAGTCACATTTTTTCTCGATGCTGGTATAATGATGACTTTACTAACTTAAAATGTTTTTTTCCGAATACTGACCTTTTCAAGGAGGTGCTTTTCATAATTAATAGATAACTTAATTGGAGGGATTTGAAAAGAAACATAGAAACTTTGAATTTATAATTTGACTGATGTATTTTGGTTTCTTATTTAGTTACACCTTACCTTGTTTATGAAATATAGTTCTTTCCTGTTGCATATATACAGTCTAGGGATTTACTTTTTTAAAAAGGTATTTCCGAACCATACACCTGATAATCTGGTGCTAGAGTCAGTCTAAAGGCTGCAACCATGTTAAGTTTCAGTTGAATAAAGTGACCTTTCTACTGTATCCAACACTAAAGTTCTATAGTCAAGCAATGGCTGAAAATGCCATAAAGAGCGAAAGTATGGAAGTAGAGCCATGAACCTAGTATAGACAGGAAGCCGGACTTGATAGTTCCCTAAAGCAGCCACATTTTTGGGCCCAAGTGCCTTGTCAATTCTGAGTCAAAGAATTTCAAGGAATTTGGTCACAATTAAACATTTTAGGAAATGGAACATCTTCCATGAGAACTGTTCTCTCTCTCTCTCTCTCTCTCTCTCTCTCTCTCTCTCTCTCTCTCTCTCTCTCTCTGTTCTCTCTCTCTCTTTTTCCTTTAAGAAATATTGATTTAGTTCTCTGTGCAAGATGCTGTGCTAACACATGCAGCCCACAGGGTGAAAAGACATGGATTCATAAATGGCATTACCTGTTTCAGGTCTATTAAAACCAGCCAGCTAATTTTTCAAAAGAGCCACTTCATTACATATTCACATATTAACACTGTATCTGAATTTCTAAAAACTTTTCCTTGTATTGTCTTTGCCACCTTTTATTATCCCTTAATCTTTTTTTAAGTTAAGATTTTATTTTTTTAGAGCAGTTTTAGGTTCACAGCAAAACTGAGTGGAAGGGACAGAGATTTCCCGTGTACGTCCTGCCCCCCAGGTGCATAGCGCCCTCCTCGCTGATCAGCACTCCCCACCAGAATTACACTAAATTATGACATTTCTTAAAATCAATGAACCTACACTCGTAACATCATAGTCACCCAAAGCCCATCGTTTACATCAAGGTTCACTCTTGATGTACATTCTATGGGTGTGGTTACATTATGATGACATGAGCAGCGTCTATCATTACGGTGTCATACAGAGTCGTTTCACCGCCTTAAAGCCCTTTGTGCTCTGCCTGTTTATCCCCCCGACCCAACAACCCCTGGCAGCCATTGATCTTTTTACTGTCGCCATAGTTTTGTCTTTTCCAGAATGTCCTCTAGTTGGAATTGTACATCATACAGTCTTTTTAGATTGGTTTCTTTCACTTAATAATATGCATTTACGTTTCCTTCATGTCTTTTCATAGCTTGATAGCTCATTTAATTTTGCACTGAATACTATTCTATTGCCGGGATGTACTGTAGTTTGTTTATCTGAAATTTTAGTTCTGGCTTTGGCATTAACTCTTTTTGAGATTTAGATAAGTCACTTCAAGTTCTTTAGGCCTCAGTATATTTTCATTTCCAAAATGAGGGGCCTTCTTCTCTTGTAACAGAATGGAATTTCAGATTGTTAACATTTCAGTGACATTGGAGACCTGGCTAAGTAGCTAGGGGCAGACAGAACTGGTTTTGAATCAGGCCTCAGTGATAAAAGGTCAAGTTACTTAATTTCTAAGTTTACATATGTAATATAGGAATATATAATTATACTCACCTAATTAGATGTCTTGAGGATTAAATGAAAAAATGCATATAAAATGCTCAGCCATTGGCTGGTACATATAAGAACTCAATAAAATTTATCTAGTTTTATTTCTATTCAATGGATATTCAACACTTCTTACCAATCCTTTTACTACTTCCTCTTCACTAGCATCTTCCATTTCTTTAATTTCTGTGGCTACTACAAATTTTTTTCTACTATTTTTAAGCCCCCTATCCGTTTTCAGTCTTTCAAGCTCAATGAAATATCATCTCTTAACTTATAGATAAAAATAAAGACATGATGATTCCAAACTTTCATACCACCTCTTACCACAAATTGTATGTAATCAATATCCATCTTTATTATTCCCTCCAGTTTCTGAGGAGAAATTGCCAACTGTGTGGTCATGGGTGATTTCTTACTTTTTTGTTTGCTTTTAGCTCTAAATAATGACACCAAATTAAATAATGCAGGTAAAACACTTGGCTAAATGCATGAAACTCAATAAATTTTAGTTGCCTTCCCTGCCATACCCAGGTATTCTTCACCTGTCTACCTGGACGCTATATAGTGAGAGCCATCTTCACGTTCCTGATCATATTAGGTCCTTTCCCTTCAATGACTCTCCAACATCTTTTCAGTAAAGATAAAATGTCTTGGCTTGGCTTACAAACCTGATATAGCTGCCCCATATGTCCTTTTCTCCTTTCTTCTATTTTCTTCTGCATTTTACTCAGCTGCCCATTTCTTGCCCGTTGCTATTGGGTACACTTTTCCTCTATCTGGAGTACCTTATAATATTTTTTTTCATTTCAGCTTTATTTCTCTTCATTCTTCAAGACATAACTTAACACCCTAAATATAAAAATTACTTGGAGTGATAGGTAGAGTTAATGTGCATCTTAATTCTTTTAACATTTTCACCCATTCCTCAAGCGCCCCGCCATCTGGCTACCATCCGTTTGTTTTTTGTATGTATGAGATTGTTTCTGTTTTGTTTGTTCATTAATTTTTGTTTTTTGGTTTCTACATATAAATGAAATTATACAGTACTTGTTTTTCTCTATCTGACTTATTTCACTTAGCATAATCCCCTCTAGGTCCATGCATGTTGCCGCAAATAGTAAGCTTTCATTCTTATGTATGGCTGAGTAATATTCCACTGTGTATATTTATCACATCTTCTTTATTTAATCACCTGCCAAAGGACACTTAGGTAATTTTCATGTGTTGGCTATTGTAAATAATACTGTAGTATACTAGGGGTGTATACATCTTTTCAAATTAGTGTTTTGGGTTTGTTCAAATAAATACCTAGAAGTGGAATTGCTGGGTCATAAGATAGTTCTATTTTCAATTGTTTGAGGAACATTTAAAATGTTTTCCATAGTGCCTGCATCAATTTGCAATCCCACCAACAGTGAATGAAACTTCCCTTTTCTCCAAATCCTTGCCAACACTTGTTGTTTGTTGATTTATTGATGATATCCATTCTGACAGGTTTGGGGTGATATCTCATTGTGGTTTTTACTTTCATTTCTTTGATGATTAGTGAGATTGACCATCTTTTCATATGTCTATTGGCCATCTGTATGTCCTCTTTGGAGAACTATCTATTCAGGTCTTCTGCCCATTTTTTAATTGGATTATTTGTTTTTTTTTGGTGTTGAGCTGTATGCATTATATGTATATATAATATATAATATAAATATATAAATATTTTATTAATTATGGGTCTGTACAAATGCAACCTATTAATGAATGTTAATTTTGTACCCTGCTACTTTACTGAATATATATATATATATATATATTTATGTATATATTTATGTATATATATATGTATATATATATATATATAAATTTTGGATATTTTACCCCTTATCAGATGTATGATTGGCAAATATATTCTCCCATTCAGTACAAAGTCTTTTTGTTTTGTTGATGGTTTCCTTTGCTGTGCAAAAACTTCTTAGTTTGATATAGTCCCATTTATTTTTTCTTTTGTCACCCTTTCCTGGGGAGTTATATCAGTGAAAATATTACTAAGGATAATGTCTAAGAGTTTAATTACTTTCTATATTTTCTTCTAGGTGTTTTATGGTTTCGGGTCTTACATTTAAGTCTTTAATCCATTTTGAGTTTATTCTTGTATATGGTGTAAGAAGGTGGTCCAGTTTTATTTTTTTGCATGTATCTGTCCAGTTTTCCCAGTACCATTTATTGAATAGACTGTCTTTACCCCATGTATATTCTTGCTTCCTTTGTCATGGATTAAATGACTATATAGGTGTGAGTATATTTCTGTGCTCTCTATTCTGTTCCATTGATCTATGTGTCTGTTTTTATGCTAATACCATCCTGTTTTGATTACTATTGCTTTGTAGTATAGTTTGATATCAGGTAGTGTGATACCTCCAAATTTTCTTCCTTCGCATGCGTTTTCTTGAGAATTGCTGTGGCTATTCAGGGTCTTTTGTGGTTCCATAGATATTTTAGGAATCCATAGGTTTCATAGACATTTGTTTTACTTTTATGAAAAAATGCCATCTATATTTTGATAGCGATTGCATTGAATCTGTAGGTAGCTTTGGGTAGTGTGGACATTTTCACATTGTTAATTCTTCGCATCAGAGTACAGTACATGCTTCTGTTTGTTTGTATCTTCTTCAGTTTCTTTCTTCGATGTCTTATAATTTTCCAAGTATATGTCTTTCACTCCTTGATTGAATTTATTCCTAAATATTTTATTAATTATGGGTCTGTACAAATGCAACCTATTTATGAATGTTAATTTTGTACCCTGCTACTTTACTGAATTCATTTATGAGTTCTAATAGTTTTTGGTGAAATCTTTAGAGTTTTGTTTATATAGTAACGTGTCATCTGCAAATGATGACAATTTTACTTCTTCCTTTCCAATTTGGATGCCTTTTATTTCCTTTCCTTGTCTGTTTACTGTGACTAGGACTCTAATACTATGTTGAATAAAAGTGGTGAAAGTGGATATCCTTCTCTTATTTCTTATCTTAAGGAAAATGCTTAGCTTTTCACCATTGAGCATGATGTTAGTTGTTGGTTTGTCATATATGGACTTTATTATGATGAAGTTTGTTTCCTCTATTCCCACTTTGTTGAGAGCTTTTATCATGAATCGGTGTTGGATTTTTTCAGATGCTTTTTCTGTGTCTATTAATATCATCATATGATTTTTATCCTTCCTTTTATTTATTTGACATATTACATTAATTGATTTTAGGATATTGAAACAACCAGGCATCCTTGGATACATCCCACTTGATCGTAGTGTATGATCTATTTTGTATATTACTGAATTTGATTTGCTAATATTTTGCGGAGGATTTTTGCTTCTATGTTCATCAGGGATATTGGCCTATTATATATATATATATATATTTTTTTTTTTTTTTAATATCTTTGGTTTTAGAACTACCCTTCCTGCCTTTTCAATATTTTATAATAGGTCGAGAAGGATAGGTGTTAGTTCTTTGAATGTTTGTTAAAATTCACCTGTGAAGCCATCTGGTCTAGGAATTTTGTTTGTTGGGAATTTTTTGAGTTCTGATTCAATATTTTAGTAATAATTGGTTTATTCAGATTAAAAAAAAATTATGAAAATATAGCCAACATTCAATATTATTTTAGTTTCTGGTGTACACCATAATTATTCAACATTTATTTACCTAGAGAAGGGATCACCATGTTAAGTCCAGCAACCATCTGACACTGTACGATGCTATCACAATATTATTGACTATATTCCTTATGCTGTGTATTATGTCCCCGTGACTTGTTTGTTTTATACCTGGAAATTTGAACATCTTATTTCCCTTCATGTTTTTCCCCTCATTTAAAAATTTTTCCATTAGAGTTGGCATTCAATATTATTTTATATTAATTTCAGGTGTACAATATAGTGGTTAATCATTTATATAATTTACAAAATGATCCCTCTGACTACTCTAGTACCTGACATTATACATAGTTATCATATTACTGACCGTATTTCCTATGCTTTACTTTGCATCCTCATGACTATTTTTTAACTACCAATCTGTACTTCTTAATCCCTTCACCTTTTTCATCCTTCCCCCAATCACCTTTCCATTTATCACCCTGATAAATCTAGTACCCATCTGACACCATGCATAGTTACTACAGTATTATTTGCTATATTCTGTATGCTACATACTACTCCCTCATGATTACTTTGTAACAACAAATTTGTACTTCTTAATTCCTTCACCTTTTTCACCCACCCCCAACATCTTTCTCATTTGGCAACCATCAAAATGTTCTCTGTATCTATGAGTTTGTTTCTATTTTATTTGTTTGTTCATTTGGTTCTTTAGATTTTACATATAAGGGAAATTACATTGCATCTGTCTTTGTCTGTCTGATGTAAGAACCCATTCCTTTACATGACCGAACAATATCCCAACGTATATATGTACCACTGACTCTTTATTCATTTATCCATAAATGAGCACCCAGGCTGCCTCCATATCTTGGCCATTGTAGACAATGCTGCAATGAACATATGGATGCACAAGTCCCCTTGAAGTAGGTTTTTGGTTTCTTCAGAAGTGGGATTACTGGGTCCTTCTTTTTCTCTTGGCCTTTGTTTTAAAGTCTTTTTTGTCTGGTGTAAGCACTGCTACCCCAGCTTTTTTTTGTTTTTTTCCATTTTCATGTAATATCTTTTCTCATTCCTTTCTTTTCTGTGTGTGTCTTTCAGTCTGAAGTGAGTTTCTTGTAGGCAGCATATGTAAGGGTTTTGTTTGCTTTTTTACTCACTCACATTACCTTTTGATAGGAGCATTTAATCCAGTTACATTGAAAGCAATTGTTGATAGAGATCTAGTTATTACCATTTTATTATTCATGTTTTCTATCTTTTTTTAAATTTGTTTTTTTATGTTTTTCAGTCCTTTTTTTCCTTGAGCCTGGTTAAAGGTGTATCAGTTTTATTTGTTTTTTCAAAGAACCAGCTCTTGGTTTTATTGACATTTTGTATTTTATTTTAAACTCTATATCATTTATTTCCACTCTTAATTTATTTTTCTTCTATTTACATTGCACTTTATTTTTCAATTTCTAGTTTCTTTTGATGTAATCTTAGATTTCTTGAGATCTCTTATTTTTTGAGGTAGGCCTTTATTCCTATAAATTTCAGTCTTAGCAATGCGTTGGCTGTGTCCCAATGACTTTGTGTCATTGTATTTTCATTTTCATTTGTCTCAATGTATCTTTTGATTTCTTCCTTGATCTCGCTTTTAACTCATTTATTATTTAATAGCATGTTATTTAACCTCCACGTGTTTGTGTGTTTTTTCAGTTTTTGTAATTGATTTTTAGTTTCATGCAACTGAGATTAGAGAAGATGCTTGATATGATTTCAGTCTTCTTAAATTTACTGAGACTTGTTTTGTGGCATAACATTTGGTCTATCCTGGAAAAATGTTCCACGTGCCTTTGGGAATGTAAAGTCTGCTGCTTTGTGTGGAATGTTTTAAAAAATATCAATTAATTCCATCTGATCTAATGTGTCATTTATTTCCACTGTTTCCATGTTGATATTCTGTCTGGATGATCTATCCATTGATATCAATGGAGTGTTAAAGTCGCCTCTTATGTCTGTATTACTTTTGCTTTCCCACTTTATAATACCTTATTATTTGATTTATCTGTTTAGGTGATCCTATTGGATGCCTAAATGTTTACAATGATTATATTCTCTTGGGTTGATCCCTTTATCATGAAATGTTTTTTGTTCTTACAGCTTTTGATTTAAAGTCTATTTTGTCTGAGTTAACTATTGCTACTCTATCATTTTTTCCCCATTCCATTTGCATGAAATATTTTTTTCCCATCCCTTTACTTTCAGTCTGTGTACGTCTTTTGATCTGAAGTAGGTCTCTTGTAGGCAGCACATGTAGGTGTTTTGTTTTCTTGTTCATTCAGCAACCCTACATCTTTCCATAGGTGAATTTAATCTATTTATATTTAGTTATTATATGTTGGTATCTAGTTATTTTAATTTCACTATTCAGATTTTTAATTTTTTTCTTCTTTTTAATGAAGTTCCTGCTTTTCTCTGCATGCATTCCATTTGCTTTGAGTTTTCCACTGCTTCACTTTGAGTGTTTGTTTGTTTTTGCAGCTGAGACATATCTCCTTGCGGGAGAAAATAGTTGGGTTTTGTTCTTTGATACATCCTACTATACTCCATGCCTTTTAATTGGTAAATTAAATAATCACCTTTACATTTAAGGTGTTTATTGATATATGAGGATTTCCTATAGCCATTTTTCCTTTTTTTTTTTTTTTTTTTTTTTTTTGTTTGCTCTGTGTCTCCATTGTTTCTTTTCCATTGTGTTTATGTCATTTTATTTGGTGGCATTCTATGATGTTTACCCTCTATTTTTTTTTTTTTTAAGATTTTATAGGGGAATGGGAATAGGACTTTATTGGGGAACAGTGTGTACTTCCAGGACATTTTTCCAAGTCAAGTTATTGTCCTTTCAGTCTTAGTTTTGGTGGGTGCAGCTCAGCTCCAGGTCCAGTTGCCGATACTAGTTGCAGGGGGCACAGCCCACCATCCTTTGTGGGAATCAAACTGGCAACCTTGTGGTTGAGAGCCCATGCTCCAACCAACTGAGCCATCTGAGAGGCAGCTCAGCTCAAGATGCCGTGTTCAATCTTAGTTGCAGGGGACGGAGCCCACCATCCCTTGCGGGATTCGAGGAGTTGAACCAGCAACCTTGTGGTTGAGAGCCCACTGGCCAATGTGGGAATCGAACCAGCAGCCTTTGGAGTTAGCCTTTGGAGTTAGGAGCACGGAGCTCCAACCACCTTAGCCACCGGGCTGGCCCTCTATTTTTTTTTTTTTATTTTATGTTATATGTTTCAGTTCTAGATTTGTGTGTGTGTGTGTGTGATTATAATAGGTTTATTGCAAAGAAAGTTTCATATGTACAGTAGTCCTTTTTCTTCTGATTGCATCTCATCTCCATTCACCTGTGCAAGTTCAGTCCTTTTCCCTTTCCAATTTTATGTTTTTGTTGTCATGAGATATCTCTTTTTATGTTGTATGATTTCCAAATTGCAGAAGCTACTGTGTTCTTTTTGTTAACTGTTTTTACCTCTTTTAACCTTGATGTTCTATTTAAGTGTTTAATACCCTGTTCTGAACAGGGTTCCAATTTCTTGCTATTTCCTGTTTGTTTGTCATCTTATTCATAGTTTTGTGTCTTTTTATCTTCTTATTTCTGGTAGAAGAGCATCTTTTAGCATTTCTTGTAATTTAGGTTTTGTGTTGGTAAATTCCTTCAGCTTCTGTATATCTGCAGAAGTCTTTATTTTTCCTTCATATCTAAAAGATAGCTTTGCTGGATATTTTATTCGTGGATGGTGATTTCTCTCTTTCAATAATTTGAAATTTTGATTTCATTCTTTTCTAGTTTGCAGGACTTCTGCTGAAAAAAAATCTGATAATGATCTAATGGGGTTTCCTTGATAAGTTACTGTTTTCTTTTCCCGAGGTGACTGAGAATTCTTTCCTTGTTGTTAATGTTTTTTAATTAAAATTTATTGAGGTGACAATGGTTAGTAAAATTACATAGGTTTCAAGTGTACAATTCTGTAACACATCATCTATATATCACTTTGAGCATTCATCACCCATAGTCAGTTCTCCTTCCATCACCATATACCAGGGTGCCAAAAAAATGTATACACATGCTTTGTATTTATCTTTCGTTATTGGTATATATTGAGTATTATAATTTTAATACAGTTTTTTCCTTTCTTAAAAAGTGTATACATATTTTTGGCACCCATGTATTTGACCCTGTTTACCCTCTTCTACCACCCCCCTCTGCCCTTACCCTCTGGTAACCACTAAACTGTTGTCTGTGTCTATGAGTTTTTGCTTCTTTATTTGTTTGTCTTGTTCCTTTGTTGCTTTCAGTTTTATATGCCACATGAGTGAAGTTATATGGTTCTCGCCTTTTTTTGTCTGACTTATTTCACTTAGCATAATAGTCTCAAGAGCCATCCATGTTGTCACAAATGGCAGTATTTCATCTTTTCTTATGGCAGAGTAGTATTCTATTGTGTATATATACCACATCTTCTTTATACAATTATCTATTGACAAAATAAAGAGGCAACCAATTGAATAGGAGAAGATATTTGCAAACAATGCCTCTGATAAGGTGCTAATATCCAAAATATATAAGGAACTCATACAACTCAACAACAGAAAACCAAACAATCCAATTAAAAAATGGGTAGAGAACCTAAATAGACATTTCTCCAAAGAGGACATACAGATGGCTAACAGACATAGGAAAAGATGCTCAACATCACTAATTATCAGAAAAATGCAAATAAAAACCACCATGAGATATCACCTCACCCCAGTCGGAATGGCTATCATCAACAAGATAAATAGTAACAAGTGTTGGAGAGGCTGTGGAGAAAAAGTAACCCTCATACACTGTTGGTGGGAATGCAGATTGGTGCAGCCACTATGGAAGGCAGTGTGGAGGTTCCTCAAAAAATTAAGAATAGAATTACCATATGACCCAGCAATCCCTTTCCTTGGTATATACCCCAAAAATCTGAAAACATTTATCCATAAAGATATATTTATTCTCTGATGTTCATTTCAGCTTTATTTGCAGTGGCCAAGACATGGAAACAACCAAAGTGTCCTTGTTACTTTTCGACAGTTTTAATAGAATGTGCCTTGGAGAAAGACTTTTTGGATTGAGATAATTGTATGTTCTGTTAGCTTCTTTGATTCAAGGATCTAGTTTTTTTGTGTTTTTAAAAAATATATATATATAGTTTTGGGGAATTCTTGTTGATTATTTCTTTGAATAGGTTCTCTGTTCCCCTCTGTCACACTGCTCCTTCTAGTATACCAATTTTTTTTATATTACTATTTCTAATGGAGTCAGATTGTTCTTTTAGAGTTATTTTTCTTTCCTTATTCTCTCTTTTCATCCACCTGAACCTTTTCTTTATTTTTATCTTATGTCACTAATTCTTTCCTCCATTTGGTCTGCTCTATTTCCTAAGCTCGCTAGTTCAATCTTCATCTTAATTATTGAGTTATTCAGCTGCAGAATTTATGTTTGGTTATTTTCTGTAGTTTAAATATCTTTGTTGAAATACTCCTTTTGGTCATTGATTTTATTTCTGAGCTCATTGAATTGCCTTTCTTGGTGTTTTTGTATCTCATTGAGTTTTTTCAGAAATGCAGTTTTGAATTCTCTGTCATTTAAATCACAGTTTTCCTTCTCTTTATTTTTTTGTGATTTTTTCATTCTCTTTCTGAATTCCTTTCTTCCTTCTTACCTTGGCTATTCATTATGATTGATGGATTATTTCTCTGCCTGGGTATTTGTGGGAAAGAAATTATTATTTTTTGAAATGTATTTGACCCATCTATGTTTAGCAGGTTTATATGTAGAGGCTTTTCTTTTATTTTCCAGTAGGTGGTGCTGAAGTGCAAGGTTTTATTTTCTCTTACCTGCACTGCTGGGGTTTCAGGGATCTCTGTGGGGCAGTATCCCCTTGGCTGTGGAAAACTCTATGTTCCCGGAATAGGTTTGCATCCCCTTTACATTCTAGTCAATATGTTCTCGGGGCACCACTCCCATGGATTGGAAGTGGCAGATTATGGGTCTTCTGGCCTCTATGTTCCTTGCACTGCTTTCCTCGGAGCTAGAATCTGCAATCAGAACTGATTTGTCTGAGTTGACTCAGCAGCCTCTACTAGGCTGTAGCAGGTTGGGTGGGGAATGGTGGACGGGGGGCGGGGGGAGGTAAAAGGGTTTGTGCATCCACAGTTCTGCTCTTCTTTGTGGGTATAGCCTCAGTGAGTACAGACCACTTAGGTTGAAAAGTTTTTTTTTCACCTCTTCTGTGATTTGCCTAGTGAAGATTTTACTGCCGAGAAGGCCAAGATGGTGCAGTGGTCAGATTCCCACATCAGCTGTATCCTCTTACTGGTGCTCATGGAACGTGAAGCACTGTGACTTTTTGCACTGCTTCTCTGCCCCTGACTCTGGGGCCGATCTCCATGTTTGCCTGTCACCCAGGCCAGATTACTCTCTCTTCCCTTCCAGTTTTCCCAGTGAGTGTTGCACAAGAACCCTTCCTGCTGTAGTAGCTGCTGGGGTCGTAGTGAGAGCTGGACTGCTTGTCCAGCTCTCTTTCTTTGCTTCCCACTGTCCTGGCACCTCTGTATTCTCAGATATGCCCACCTTCAGATGAATCAATGCATGCATCACTCTGATGTGTTTGTATGATGACTGGGGAATCCATTATTGAAATATAGCTGCCCATCTTGTTGTAATATTAGGGGAGAGACTCAGAGGTCTCCTCATGCTGCCATGCTGCTGACATCTCTGCACTGAACATCCTTATAACTATTGTTTTAAACTCTGTTTATGGTAGAGTGCTTACCTCCGTTTGACTTAGTTTTTTCCTGGAGTTTTGTCCTGTTCTTTTGTTGGAAACATGTTTATTTGTCTCCTCATTTTTACTACCTTCCTTAGTTTGTTTCTATGTATTATATGGATCTGCTACATTTTCTGGTCTTGCCCAGGTGGCCTTATTTAGTAGGTGTCCTATGGGGACCAGGGGTGCAAGTTCCCTGATCACCTGAGCTGGGTGCTCCAGGGGTGTCCCTTGTGTTCGGGCTGTGTGTGCCCTCCTGATGTAGTTGAGCCTTGATTGCTATTGGCGCGTTGGTGGGTGGGATTGACCTGCAGGATGACTGGCTGTGAGGAATGTCCATGACTGGTGTGAGAGATGACCCCATGGAGTAGAATTCACGTTAGTGGGACTCTGATGCCTGTCAAGCATATTTTATTTGTAGAGCTAATTGAGTGGTGCTCTGCTGTGGTCTGAAGCCAGTCACTGCATGTGTTGGTTCTGGGTCCTCTTCTGAGAGGCTCTGTTAGGACCAAGGTCAAACGCTGCCTGTGCCCAGCCCAGGGCCACTTGATAGGTGCTACAAAGTGATTTGCAGTTGGTAGGTGTCTATGCTGGGCTTCAAGCAATGTGTGAGAAGCTATACTCCAAAATGAGGGTGATTAACACTAGTGATGGGCTTTGGGCTACTTCACAAGGGAATATTGAGTTCTGAAATCAGGAAATATGAGTGAGCACTTTGCCATATTAACAATATTAAGTCTTCAAATCCATGAACATTGGATATCTTTCCATTTAATCAGCTATTCTGTATAATTTTTCAATGATAGTATTTTTCATTGTACAAGTCTTACATTTATTTTGAGTTTATTTCTAAGCATTTTATTCATTTGGATGCTAATGTAAATCACATTGTTTTCTTAATTTCTTATTCAGACTGTTCGTTGCTAGCACAGAAATACAGTACATTTTTGTATATTGATCTTATGTCTCACAACCTTGCTGAACTCATTTATTAATTTTCACAGATGTTTTTGTGTATAATTTAGGATTTTCTATATATAAGACCATATAATTTATGAAAACAGATGTACTTGCTGCCTTTTCCTTTTTTACCAGTTATGATACCCTTTCATTCTCTTGTGTAATTGCCTAAATAGATTTCCCGTACAATGTTAAAAACATGTGGCAACAACTGACTTTCTTTTCTTTTTTCTGATCTTAGAAGGAAAGCATTTCATCTTGCAGCATTAAATATTGTGCTAGCTCTGTGTGTGTGTGCACATGCGTGAATGTGTATACACATGTGTGTATTTTGGTAGGTGTCCTTGATCAGGTTCAGGAATTTCCCTTGTATTTATAGTTTTCTGAGTGTTTTTATCATGAAAGGGTATTCGATTTTGTTAAATGTTTTCTTTGTCTATTGAGATGATAATCTTAAGATGTTTGAAAAACAGCAAAGCTAATTGAACACACATACATGAAACACACTGAAACACACATATATATTCAAGAGCAATTGATAGCTTTTATTTGCTCACTAGTTCTACTATGTCTTCCTGCTGTATTTAATATCTCGTCTCTTTAAAGAATAAAATGACCTAATTAATTCAAATTTGAAGTTAGAGAAGTATACACACGTATGTATAGCATTCTGTAGTTTTGAACAAGGTAGAAAATATCACTGCAAGTATGTTTGTTACAGTAGTTTATGGAAAATATGTATTTCTTTATTAAAATTCCAAGGTTTTAATCACCAGAGCAAAAGCTATAGTTTCAGAAATTTCACTGAAATTTTAAGCATTGTTTTTGCCTACTACTGTTTTTATCTTAACTTACAGGTGATAAAACCAAGACCTAGTGAAGGTCAGAATCGTGCCTAAAATTTGATATATATTGAGTTAGCAGTAAAATCTAGATATTCTGACTCCAAGGCCAATATGCAGGCTAAGAAAAGAGTTTGACATTTAAGATTTGACTTTCACTTATTTTCTAGGATATCTTGGCTTATTTTTTTGTGTGTGTTTGTTTTTTATCTAGTTGTTTCTTTATACCCTGCCTCATTCTAAAATGGTTTTAAGGCACCTTACAGTACATAAAATGCAATAAGATGGCATAAATTAAAAATAGAGAGAGTGTGGGAAAAGCCCTTTTCCCAGAACAAAAACAACAACAACAACAACAACAACAACATCCTGTAAGTGAATACTACCTGGAAACTGAAAAAAAATAGAGCTGGAAACAAAGGGCTTATTTGGTACCAGTTTTGGCATCTGCTCCAGTGAGAAAGTGAAGTCTTATTTGCTCTGGTTTCCTCTAAGTGTTGAACACTTAGTGCCTTGTACATGGTAAATTCTTTTTTTAATTAAAGTTTTTTGGGTGACAATAGTAAAGTTACATAGGTTTCAGGTATACATCAGATGATGAATATAGATAGATACATCATCTATATGTTGCATTGTGTGCTCACCACCCAGAGTCAGTTCTCCTTCCATCACCATATATTTGACCCCCTTTATCCTCTTCTACCATCTCACTTCCCCTTACCCTCTGGTAACCACTAAACTATTGCCTGTGTCTATGAGTTTTTGTTTGTCTTGTTACTTTGTTGCTTTCAGTTTTATATTCCACATAATCAGTGAAGTCTTATGGTTCTTGACTTTTTTCTTTGCATGGTAAATTCTCAATAATTGATTACTGAAGTTGATCCACTAATGAATTTTATTGTCAGTATTCCACAGTTATTAAGCTGGTTAGAATCCTTTTTCTTAAAAGTTTAATTGTCAGGAATATTTCTTGTAAGCACAGTCCACTTGTTTTCTTGATCTACACTATATTTGAAAATGTTATTTTAGAAATGCATATAACTCATCTTATTTACATAAGTACATCTAGAAATTGCTCCACTAGTTGAGTACGTGTGTGTGTAAGTTTTGTGCTTCTAAAGGGTGCAACATGATCATTTGTTCTCCTGTTCAACTATTGTCTTTACTGGATTGAAAACAAAGACTGTATATTTTGAAGAATTTAAAATTCATAAATATAAAATATTTCAGTTTGTAAGCATCTCAAAAAATATCCAGAGATGTAAAGTTTATATTTATTCAAATAATACTCAGAATAATTTCATAATGCCTATTGATGTCATCTAGATTCCTATTTGATATACTTAATTTGTAAACATAAATAATTTCTTCTCAAATATTTTCTAGGAAGTTTTAAAAACTATATTAAGGTTTATAGCAACTTAAATTTGTCATTTTAAAAACTAAGCATTTTGTCTGAGTTTATCCTCAGATGACTCTTAAATATGACCTGGGATTTATCTAAACCATAGTATTTATTTTGACTCAAGCTTCACTTGAATTAATGATTAAAAATAACTGAAATGTAAATACGTATAATAGTATATTTTAAACTTGGAAAAGTTCAAAAGGATGAGAAATTATGGAAATTATGGAAAACCAATAAAACTTCAGCAAGTCTTGATATGCATAGATACAGGTATTTTTGAATTACACCAGAACACTCACCTTGCAGCAGATTATAGTGAAAATATACTTTTAAATCATCTCAATTAATTTGGTTGAAAGGTAGGAAAGATAGGATATGCCCAAGGTTTCTGCAGGATATCCTCATTTTAAAACTATCATTTTTGTTCCCTGAAATATTATCATTGTGTTAGAATCTTTGAGATCCTATTTACAACTGAGATTTCAGAGATGAAAAATAACCTAAAGAAGTAACTGCATAATATTTCATAAAATTTCTTACTGCATTTCAGGAAATGATCTTATATCCTATATATTGTGCCTGCTTTTGAAGTTCAGAGACTTACAATAAACTAGCATGCTTGTTCTCAGCATGTATAGACTGACATGCACTAACAATCCAGACACGGCACGGGAGGCCGCACTGCTCTGCAGGGCAGCTCGCCTCTGCTGGGGTAACTGTGCAATGGCTGCCTTTCTCCCTTGTAACCCTGGACAAGACCATTTTTTTCCCTTTCTTACCTTCACTCACTAAACTTAAATAATTATGTACTGAGTATGCAATTTTTAAAATAATTCCATTAATTTCCTAGGGAGCAGAACAGCTCTCAGACTAATTGGGAAAATGCCACCTCTTTCCTGATGGTATCCTAGTGATTATAATCTTTTAGAAATACAGAAAACTGTTTGTGTCTTTGTTAGCTGGTACTTAACAATTTGTCAGAATTTTTGTAAAATCTCTTCTGTTCAGATGTAGAAAACATTTTGGATGTAGGCTATCTTTCCAACATGAAAATTATCTATTTCGGATTGAGACTATTAATTATTTTCAGAATTAATATTTATAAAGTACTTTAAATATGAGAAGGACTTTAGAAGGTTTGAGTGTTATTATTAATATAAACCTTTAATATTCAATTGTATTAAAAGAAAATTAATGCTACTTTTGATAGTTCATCTTTAATATTCAATTGTAATAAAAGAAAACTGATGCTGTTAGTTTGTCATGGGAAGGCAATAGTATTATTACCCAGAATTGATAAGATTTAACCATTCTGTGAACCATATTTTATTTATTCATATGATTTAAACCCTATTTTAAATTAAAATTTCTTTTTGTAACCATTAAATTAAATATATTTCAGATTTTTCTGTGTTTATTTTGTGTTTTGTGTATTCCAAGAGTGTGAAATTTGCTCACTTATTTTTATATGTGAAATTAATAACTAGGCTCACTTATACGACAGTTGCTGTTTTTGTAGGTGAAAATAGTTGACTACCTGTCATTATTTTTTGAAAGCCTATTATTATTCCTTGTTGCAATCAATATATCACAATATTCTAATGTATACTCTGAAATCCATGAAAAGGAAAACACTGGTGTTTCCCTTCCTATATCCCTACTCGTGTTCCCACAAATGTAGTTAGTGTTGGTTTCCTAAGATATTGAGTTTTTTCCCCCCTGCATGGAAGAGTACATGGCACATAGCAAGTGTTCAGTAAGTATTTACTAAATGAATCAGAATAGCAATCTTACAATATTCAGTCTATTTAAATCTCTACCCATATTTCATCAGACCACTCAGTTGGGGTTTTAGAGGTTGGATAAATCATATTAATCACATCCTCTCCAAAATCTGGAAACTTCTGAGAGACAGACACAGATGCCAGTCAGATGAAGATCAGTGTACTGGTTTTCTTACAGGTAGAAGTTGAACTGGAGGACATGCATTACAGTAATTCCTCACTTAACACCAAATTTAATCAAACTGATATATACTGAAACTAATTTTACTACAGCCTAATTGATATAAAGAAGAGTAATTTCCTAAGGCATCTCATTGACATTGTAATGAAACAATATTGACTGCAATGATGTTATTCAAGAATCTGTTGTATGTGTATTGATGAAATGGGCTTCAGCTCTGAATTAGACAGTTATATACTGCCACTGGTTCTGCTGGATGCACACAGTCCTCTGCCATGGAGGAATGGATAAAAACAGACCTGGATCCATCTTCTCTATATACAGAAATGAACTGAGAAACAGAAGTTGATCTGGGCATATTCAGTATGTTCTCATCAGCATGACCAATGAGATGAGTTTCTGTACCTCTCATGGTAAAAAGTGAAGGAAGAGACTTCCAGTCAAGATGGAGTAGGTAAATACTGTGCTCACCTCCTCCAATGAACACATCAAAATTACAATTAAATTATACAACAACCATCATTGAAAACCACCTAAAGACTAGCTGAAAAGAATTTCTATAACTAAGGATATAAGGAAGAAGCCACAATGAGATTGGTAGGAAGGGTGGAGATGCAGAATGACAGGTCTTGGACCCACGGTGTGGTGATTAAGAAACAGGAGGGGTATCTTGGCTTCAGAGGTCCCCCCTGAAGTATGAGGGGTCCCAGCCTGACATCCAACTTCCCAGCCCAGGGCTCCAGTGTTAAGCAGACCCAAGCCTGGCACTAGTGGCAGCCTGCCTTGGTTCACAGCCTATCTTCAGTGAGGCATTTTCAAGTTCAGCACAGTGTCAACCAATAGCAGATCACTTAGTAGCCACCCCGGGCTAGGCACAGACAGCCACTGAACTTGGGCTATACCAGAGGCTCACGCGATAAGCCCAAAACCACACACCCTGTATCCAGCTTTAGACCACACCAGATCATGACTGAACCAGCACCACGAACAACACACCCAAAGGGCACACTTGGCAGGCACCAGAGTCTTGTTAAAGCAAACCCCACTCTGTGGGATCATCAGCCACAGAATAGTTTATCTGCATCAATCACAGACATTCCTCACGTCAGTCAGCCTGCAGGTCAGTCTCACCCAACGATGAGCCAACAGCAGTCAAGGCTTAGCTACAACAGGAGGGCGCACACAACCCACACAAGGGACACCCCTGGAGCACCCTTCTCAGGTTACGAGGGAGACTGCACCACTAGGCCTCACAGGACACCTACTACATAAGGCCACTCTGCCAAGACTGGGAGACATAGCATTTCTGCTTAGTACATAGAAACACTTTGAGGGAAGTAGCCAAAATGAGGAGATAAATAAAGGTGTTCCAAATGAAAGAACAGGACAAAATTCCCGAATAGATGAACTCAGTGAGAATTTCAACAAAGAGATAGGAAACATAAAAATGGAAATATAAAGTATAAAAAAAAGTCAGAAATTAAGAATACAATAACTTAAATGAAGAATACATTAGAGAGAATCAACAGTAGATGAAATGAAGCAGAGGATAAAATCATTGATCTGGAAGACAAGGAAATGGAAAATGCCCAATTGAATAGCAAAATGAAAAAAGAATTTTAAAAAATGGGGATAGTTTAAGGGACCCCTGGCACAACATCAAGGGTACCAACATTCGTATTATCAGGGTACCAGAAGGAGGAGAGAGAGAGCAAGGAATTGAAAACCTATTTGAAGAAATAATGACAGAAAACTTTCCTAACCTGGCAAAGCAAATAGACATGAAAACTCAGGAAGCACAGACAGTTCCAAACAAATGAACCCAAACAGGCCCACACCAAGACACATCATAACGCCAAATATTAAAGAAAAAGAATCTTCAAAGCATCAAGAGAAAAGCAGTTAGTTACCTCCAAGAAAGCTCCCACAAGATTATCAGCTAATTTAGCCACAGAAACTTGCAGACAGAAGGGATTGGTATGAACTATTCCAAGAGATCAAAAGCAAGAACCTACAACCAAGCTCACTCTACCCCACAAGTCTGTCATGTAGAATCGGAGAAAGAAAGAATTTACCCGATACAAAAAAAAAAAAAACCCTAAAGAAATCCATTACCACTAAATCATTTTTATAAGAAATGTTAAAGGGACTTCTTTAAGGAAAAAAGAATAGATAAAAATATGAATAAGAAAATGGAAGAAAGAAAAAAACTGTTCACTGAGAAAGGCAAACACATAATAAAAGCAATGACTCTACCAACTATATAGCTAGTACAAAAGTTAAAAGGCAAAAATAGGAAGATCGTGTGTAATTGCAACAATAAATTAAGAGATACACACATACACACACACACAAGAAGGAATGAACAATAAACATAAATATGAAGGGATGGAGTAAAAATTGTAGTGATTTTAGAATGTGTTTAACTTTAAGTGACCGACCATAAACTTAAAATACACTGTTGTAAACAAAGCTTGATATATAGGAAGCACATGGTAACCACAGACCAAAAATTTACAAGAGATATGCAGGATACAAAGAGAAAGTAATTCAAACACAACATTATATAAAGTCATCAACATACAAGAGAAGAGAGCAAGCAGATAATAAGATAGAACAGAGAAGAAATAAAAAATAAAAATATCAGAAAATAATTAGTAAAATGGCAATAACAACATACCCATTAATAATTACTTTAAATGTAAATGGATTAATGAAAAGTCATAGGGTGGCAGAATAAATAAGAAAACAAGACGCATATATATGCTGCATACAAGAGACCTATTTCAGATCCAAGGACACACATGGACTATTAAATGAAACAGATTTCATTTAAATGAAAATGAAAAAAAAAGCTTGCGTAGCAATACTTACGTCAGACAAAATTGACTTTAAAACAAGGGCTGTAACAAGAGACCAAAGAGGGCATTTCATAATGATAAAGGGATCAATCAAACATGAAGACATGACTCTTGTAAACATCTACACACCTAATATAGGAGCTCCTAAATATATAAAGCAAATAATGATGGACATAAAGGGAGAGATCAACAGTATATTGTCAAAGTAGGATTCATAATACCCCATTGACATCAATGGCTAGATCATCCAGACAGAAAATCAACAAAGAAACAGTAGCCTTACATGATACATTAGAGCAGATGGACTTAATTGACATTTTTAAGACATTTCACCCAAAGACAGCAGAATATACACTTTTCTCCAGTGCCCATGAAATATTTTCTAGAATAGACCACATGTTAGGTCACAAAACAAATCTCAGAAAATTTAAAAAGATTGAAATCATATCAAGCGTCTTCTTTGATCTCAGCAGTATGAAACTAGAAATCAATTACAAGAAGAAAATTGAAAAACACACAAACACTTAGAGGTTAAATAACATGCTACTGCAAAATGAATGGAATAGCAAGGAAGAAATCAAAAGATACACTGAGACAAATGAAAATGAGAAGGACTCGACTGAAGTTGCAGTGGGCGTGGGTCAGGTAGGTCAGGTTCTCCCCGCTGCAGTCCCGCGCATTTCCGTTCCTGTGCCCTATTCCTGCCATCCCTCCGTCATGCCGATGTTTGTGGTGGATACCAAGCTTAGCAAATAAAGCTGACCAGATGGAAGAAAGAATTAGTGATATTGGAGATAGAAATGTAGAAATGTTGTCAATGGAAGCGAGAGAGAGAGAGAGAGAGAGAGAGAGAGAGAGAGAGAGAGAGAGAGAGAGAGAGAGAGAGCCTTGAGACTTAAAAGAAATGGAAGAACTCTACAAGACCTATCTTACTCCACCAGAAAGAGCAACATAAGAATAATGGGCACACCAGAAGAAGAAGAGAGGTGAAGTGCACAGAGAGTATATTCAAACAAATAGTCGATGAGAACTTCCCAAACTTGTGGAAAGAACTAGATTCTCGAATCCAAGAAGCAAACAGAATACCTAATTATCTCACTCCTACCACACCTTCTCCAAGGCACATTATATTGAAAGTGTTGAAAAATTAATGACCAAGAAAGATAGCCAGGGAAAAGAAGACGGTAACCTACAAAGGAAATCCCATTTCATTATCATCAGATTTCCCATCAGAAACTTTACAAGCCAGGAGGGAGTGGAATCAAATATTCAAACTATGGAAAGAGAGAAATTACCAGCTAAGAATAATATATCCAGCGAAGTTATACTTTAGATATGAGATAGTAATGACAACTTTTTCAGATATACAGAAGCTGAGGGAATTTTCCACCACAAGGCCTAAATTGCAGGAAATACTGAAGTAGGTTATTGTATGTGAGACAAAAAAGAAAAAAAGGATACAAAATGGGTAAGATAACAGACAGACAGAAGCAGGAAATGGCCACCCCTAAACAGAATAGGGCACTATATACTTAAACACAATATAAAGGGTAACGGAGATGAAAACATAAAAAAGAGGAGAAACTATTTGCTACTGGAAATCAGAAAAGAACTCACAGCATAAAGTGGGCTAATTTGTGACAACAAAAACATAAAAGGTGAGGGGTTAAAGGTGTGAATTTGCAAAGGGGAATGGAGATAAGATGCATGCTGAAGAAAAAGGACTTGCATATATGAATATTTATTTTACATAAGCTTAATGGTGTTTGTCAAAAAAATCCAGAACTGAAACACATAACTTAAAAAAGAGAAAACAGAGGAAAATCATAGAATACCACCAAGCTAAAATAACAGACAAAAACACAAAGAAAAAATGGAGACACCAAGCTACCAGAAAACAAAAGATAAAATGGCTACAGGAAATCCTTACATATCGATAATCACCCTAAATGTAAATAGACTGAACTCTCCAATGAAAAGGCACAGAGTAGCAAATTGGATCAGAAACAAAATCCAACCATACGCTGCCTTCGAGAGTCACATCTCAGCTACAAGGACAAATATAGACTCAAAGTGAAAGGGTGAAAAATGATACTCCAGGCAAATAGCATCCAGAGAAAAACATGTATTTCCATACGTATAGCTGACGAAAGAGACTTCAGGATAAAAAAGGTAACAAGAAACAAAGATGGACATTTCATAATGATAAAGGGGACTATATAATAAAAAGACATAACACTCATCAATATATATGCTCCCAGTCAGGGAGCACCAAAATATACAAAGCAGCTACTAATAGAACTAAAGGGAGAAACTGGCAAAAACACAAGTATAGTAGGGGACCTGAATACACCATTGACAGCTATGGATACATCATTCACATAGAAAATCAATAAGGAAATATCGGCCATAAATAACACATTAGACAAAATGGACATAATCGACATTTGTAGAGTCCTTCATTTCAGAACACGATACTATTCATTTTTTTCTAGTGTACATGGAACATTCTCAAGGATAGACCATATATTGGGACACAAAACTAGCCTCAGTAAATTTAAGAAGATTGAAATCATACCAAGCATATTCTCTGACCACAATGCTTGGAAATTGGTGATCAACTGCTAAAAGAACTTGGGAAAAACCACAGGTAGGTGGAGATTAAACAATATGCTACTAAAGAACGAATGGGTCAAAGAAGAAATAAAGGGTGAGTTCAAAAGATACTTAGAAACAAATGAGAATGAAAACACATTGCATCAAAATTATTGGGATGCTGGGAAAACAGTATGAAGAGGAAAATTGTTATCATTACAGGCCTATCTCAAGAAACAAGAAAAATCTGAAATAAACTACCTAACATTACATCTTAAAGAACTAGAAAAAGAAGAACAAATGAAACCCAAAGTCAGCCGAAAGAAGGAAATAAAAAAAATTAGAGCAGAACTAAGTGAAATAGAGCACAAGAAGACAATAGAAAAACAGTACTGCAACAAAGAGCTGGTTCTTTGAAAAGTTTAATAAAATTGACAAACACTTGGCTAGACTCACTAAAGAAAAAAGAGAAAAGACACAAATAAAAAAATCAGAAATGAGAAAAGAGAAGTTATGAGGGACACCACAGATATACAAAGGATCATATGAGAATACTATGAAGGACTATATGCCACTAAATTCAATAACCTAGAAGAAATGAACAAGTTCTTAGAAATATATAATCTTCATAGACTGAATCATGAAGAACTGGAAAATCTAAACAGACCAATCAACAGTAAGGAAACTGAAACAGTCACCCAATATCTTCCCAAAAGCAAAAGTCCAGGAACAGATGGTTTCACTAATGAATTTTACCAAATATTCAAAGAAGATTTAATATCTCTTTTCCTCAAACTCTTCTAAAAAATTGAAGAAGAGACAATATTTTCTAACTTGTTTTATGAAGCCAACATTACCCTGATACCAAAAATTGGTAAGGATAACATAAAAAAGAATATTAGAGAACAATATCACTGATGAATACAGCTGCAGAAACCCTAAACATAATATTAGCAAATCAAATAAAACAATATATTAAAAAGATACATCACAATCAAATGGGGTTCATTCCAGGGGTTATCATATGTAAATTGATCAATGTGATACACCACATAAACAAAATAAAGAATAAAAATCATATGATGATATCAATGATGCTCAAAAAGCATTTGACAAAACACAACATCCATTTATGATTAAAAGAATTAATAAAATGTGTATAGGAGGAAAGTACCTCAATATTTTAAACACCATATATGACAAACTCTCAGCTAATATCATTTTTAAAGGTGAAAAACTGAAAGCTCTTCCTCTACGATCAGGTGCAAGACAGGCACGCACACTCTCACCACTGTTATTCAACATAGTATTAGAAGTCCTCGCCAGAGCAATCAGAAAGAAATGAAAGGCATCCATATTGGAAGTGAAGAAGTGAAATTGTCACTTTTTCAGACCACATGAATCTTTATGTAGAAAACCCTAAAAACTCCACCAAAAACTGTTAGAAACAATAAACAAATACAGTTAAGTTGCAGTATACAAAATCTGTGTACACAAATACATTGTGTTCCTATATATTTACAATGAAATTTCAGAAAAAGAAATAAAAAAAATTATTTTGCAATTGCAACAAAAAGAATAAAATACCAAGGAATAAACTTAACAAAAGATGTGAAGGACATGCACACTGAAAACTAAGACGTTGAAGAAGACATAAAAGTAATTGAAGAAGACACAACAAAATGGAAAGATATTCTGTGTTCATGGATTGGAAAAAACAACATAGTTAAAATGGCCATATTACCCAAAGCAATATACAGATTTAGCGAATTCCCATCAAAATCCCGATGGAATTCTTGTTTTTATTATTTCTGGTGTACAAAACAATGTAATAGTTACACATTTCACCCCTCACAAAGTGATAACTTTCTTCCCCCAATCTGTTGCCCCTTTGACATCATATATATCTAGTATTACAATTCCATTGATTCTATTCCCTATGCTGTACACCACATCCAGTGAATATATATATATATATATATATATATATATATATTTATATAGATATAGATATAGATATATAGATAGATAGATATTTATAGTTGACATACAATGTTATTCAGCTTCAAATTCAGATGTACAGTGGAGCAGTCAGGCATCTACACTGTCCATGAAGTGGTCTCCCTAATAAGACATGTGCCCATCTGACACCCTAAAAATCTTTACAACATTATTGATTATATTCCCCAAACTGTCTTTCATATCCCCATGGCAATATTGTAGTTACCAATTTATGCTGCTGAATCCCTTCCCCTTTTCCCTCATCCCCACCCCCCTCCCATCTAGCAACTATCAGTTTTTTCTCTATATCTCCGAGACTATTTCTGTTTACTTTGCTCATTTATTCAGTTCTTTAGATTCCACATATAAGTGAGATCATATGGTATTTGTCTTTCTCCGACTTATTTCACTTAGCATAGTGTTCTCTAGGTCCATCCATATTGTTGCCAATGGTAAGATTTCATTCTTTTTTATAGCTGAGTAATGCTCCATTGTATAAATGTACCACAGTTTCTTAATCTAGTTGTCTACTGATGGGCATTTTGGTTATTTCCAAATCTTGGCTATTGTAAATAGAGCTGCAATAAACATAGGGGTGCAGATATATGTATATATTTGAATTAACATCTTGGATTTCTCTGAATAGATACCTCAGAGTGGCATTGCTGGGGTCATAAGGTAGATCCATTTCCAGTTTTTTGAGAAACCTCCATATTGATTTCCATAGTGGCTGCGCCAATCTGCAATCCCATCAACAGTGCATCAGGGATCCATTTTCTCCACATCCTCACCAGCACTTGTTGTTTGGTGATTTATTGATAATAGCCATTCTAGCAGGAGTGAGGTGGTATATCATTGTGGTTTTTATTTGCATTTCTCTAATGATTAGTGAGATTGAGCATTTTTTTCATCTGTCTGTTGGCCATCTGTATGTCCCCTTTATACAAATGTCTCTTCATGTCTTCTGCCCATTTTTTAATTGGGTTGTTTGGGGTTTTTTTTTTTTTGGTGTTGAGTTGAATACGTTTTAAAATAAAATTTCGATATTAACCCCTTATCAGATGCATCATTGACAAATATCTTGTCCCATTCAGTAGGCTGCCTTTATATTTTATTAATGGTTTTCTTTGCTGTGAAAAAAACTTTTACGTTTAATGTAATCCCATATGTTTATTTTTTCTCTTACTTCCCTTGCCAGACGGGATATATCAGTAAAAATATTACTCAGGGTAATGTCTGTAAATTTACTTCCTGTATTTTTTTCTAGGAGTTTTATGGTTTTGGATCTTATATTTAAGTCTTTAATCTATTTTGAATATGTTCTTGTATATGGTGTAAAGAGGTGGTCCAGTTTCATTTTTTTGTATGTGTCAGTCCAGCTTTCCCAACATCATTTATTAAATAGACTATCTTTACCACAATGTAAATTCTTGCTTCTGTTGTCATAGATTAAATGACCATATATGAATGGATTTATTTCTGGGCTTTCTATTCAGTTCCATTGATCTATGTGTCTGTTTTTATGCCAGTGCCATACTGTTTTGATTACTATAGGCATGTAGTATGATTTGATGTCGAGTAGCATGATACCTCCTACTTTGTTCTTACATCACAAGATTGCTGTGGCTATTCAGGGGCTTTTACGGTTCCATATAAATTTTAGGATAATATGTTCTAGTTCTGAGAAAAATGTCATTGGTAGCTTGATAGACATTGCTCTGAATCTATATATTGCCTTAGGTAGTATTGACATTTTAACTATATTAATTCTTCCTGTCCATGAACATGGTATGTGTTTCCATTTATTTGTATCTTCTTTGATTTCTCTCTTCAGTGTATTATAATTTTCTGAGTACAGGTCTTTTATTTCTTTGGTTAAATTTATTCCTAGGTATTTTATTGTTTTTGAAGCAATTGTAAATGGGATTGATTTCTTGATTTCTCCTTTTGATAGTTTAGTATTGGTGTATACAAATGAAACTGATTTCTGAATATTAATTTTGTATCCTGGTACTTTACTAAATTCATTTATCAGCTCTAATAGTTTTTTGGTGGAGTCTTTGAACTTTGAACAGAGTATCATGTCATCTGCATAAAATGACAATTTTACTTCCTGCCTTTTATTTCTTTTTCTTGTTTGATTGCTGTGGCTAGAACTTCCAGAACTATGTTGAATAAAAGTTGTGAAAGTGGGCAGCCTTGTCTTGTTCCTGATCATAAGGGAAAAGTTTTAGCCTTTCCCCATTCAGTATGATGTTAGCTGTGGGTTTGTCATATATGGCCTTTATTATGCTGAGATATGATCCGTCTATTCCCACTTTGCTAAGAGTTTTTATCATAAATGGCTGTTGGATTTTGTCAAATGCTTTTCCTGCATCTATTGATATGATCATATGATTTTTATTTTTCATTTTGTTAATGTACTGTATCGTGTTAACTGATTTGCGGATATTGAACCAGCCTTGAATAACAGAAATGAATCCCACTTGATCGTGGTATATGATCTTTTTAATGTGTTGCTGAATCCATCTTGCTAGTATTTTGTTGAGAAATTTTGCATCTATGTTCATTAGGGATATGACCTGTAGTTTTCTTTTTTTGTAATGTCTTTGTCTGGTTTTAGGATCAGAGTAATAGTGGCCTCATAAAATGTACTTGGGAGCCTTCCCTCCTTCTGGATATTTTGGAATAGTTTGAGGAGAATAGGTGTTGATTCTTTTTTGAATGTTTTGTAGATTTCATCTGTGTAGCCATCTGGTCCAGGACTTTTGTTTGTTGGGAGCTTGTTGATTACTGATTCAATTGTTTTGGTAGTAATCGGTCTGTTCATAGTTTCTGTTTCTTCTTGATTCAGTCTTGGAAGATTGTCTGCTTCTAGAAATTTATCCATTTCTTCCAGATTGTCTAATTTGTTGGCATATAGTTGCTTGTAGTACTTCCTTAAAATTTTCTGTATTTCTGTGGTATCTGTTGTCACTTCTCTTTCATTTTTGATTAATTTGTCTCCTCTCTCTTTTTCTTGGTGAGTCTGGCTAAGAGTTTGTCTATTTTGTTTATCTTTTCAAATAAACCATCTCTTGGTTTCATTGATCTTTTGTATAGTTTTTTTTTTTTCTTTTTTTTTTTTTTTTTTTTTGGTCTCCATTTCATTTATTTCTACTCTGATCTTTATTTTTTCTTCTTTGTACTCCCTTTGGGCTTGTTTTGCTTTTCTTTCTCCAGTTCCTGTGGGTGTAAAGATAGCCTGTTGATGTGAGATTTTTCTTGTTTCCTGCATTGCTATGAATTTCCCTCTTAGGACTGCTTTCACTGCATCCCATAGATTTTGAGTAGCTGTGGTTTCATTTTTGTTTGTCTCAAGGAATCTTTTGATTTTTTTCCTTGATTTCATTATTGACCCACTCGCTATTTGGTAACATGTTATTCATCCTCCATATATTTGTGTGTTTTCTGGATTTCTTCTTATAATTGATTTCTAGTTTCATAGCATTGTGGTCAGAGGAGATGCTTGATATTTAAGAAGATTTCAGTCTTCTTAAATTTATTGAGACTTGTTCTGTGGCCTAGCATGTAGTCTATCTTGAAAAATGTTCCATGTGTACTTGAGAAGAATATATATCCTGCTGTTTGGGGGTGAAATGCTCTAAAAATATCAATTAAATCCAACTGCTCTAAAGTGTCATTTAAGGCCACTGTTGCCATATTGATTTTCTAGAGTATCTGTCCATTTCTGACAATGGGGGGTTGAAGTACTCTACTACAATAGTGCTACTGTTGATCTCTGACTTTATGTTGGTCATAAACTGTTTTACATATTTAGGAGCTCCTATGTTGGTTGGGTAGATGTTTACTAGGAATATGTCCTCTTGTTGAATTGATCCCTTTATAATTATGTAGTGCCCTTCTTTATCTTTTATTGTAGTCTTCATTTTGAAGTCTATTTTGTCCGAAATAAGTATTGCTCCCCTAGCTTTTTTCTCATTTCCATTTGTATGAAATACCTTTTTCCATCCCTTTACTTTCAATCTGTGTGTGTCTTTTGATCTGAGATGAGTCTCTTGTAAGCAGCATATGCATGGGTCCTGTTTTCTTATCCACTCAGCCACTCTATGTCTCTTGATTGGAGCATTTAGCCCATTCACATTTAAAATGATTATTGATAGGTACATATTTATTGCCGTTTTGTTATTCATATTTCTGGTCTTCCATTGTTAGTTTGTTTTCCCCTTTCTTCTGTTTAAAAAAGCCCTTTTAACATTTCCTGCAATGCTGGTTTGGTGGTAACAGATTCCTTTAGCTTATTAGTTTCTGAGATGCTGTTTATATCTCCTTCAATTTTAAGTGATAGCCTTGCTGGGTAGAGCAATCTTGGTTGTAGACCTTGTTTTTCATCACTCTGAATACCTCCTGCCACTCCCTTCTGGCCTGCAGAGTTTCTGTAGAAAAGCCAGCTGGTAGTCCTATAGGAGTTCCCTTATATGTAACCTGCTGTCTTTCTCTTGCTGCTTTTAGGATTCTCTCTTTGTCTTTAACCTTTGCCATTTTAACTATGATGTGTCTTGGTGTCAGTCTGTTTAAGTTCATCTTGTTTTGAACTCTCTGCACTTCCTGGGCTTGTATTTTGATTTCACCAGAGTAGGGAAGTTTTCGGTCATTATTTCTTCAAATATGTTCTCAATCGCTTACTCCTTCTCTTTTCCTGTTGGTATTCCTATGATGCAAATGTTGTTGTGCTTAATGTCCCACAGGTCTCTTAAACTATTTTTATTGTTTTTTTATTCTTTTTTCTTTTTGTTGTTCCCTTTGGGTGATCTCTGCTATCTTGTCTTCTAAATCACTGATGCGATCCTCTGCTTTCTCTAATCTACTGGTGATTCCTTAGAGAGTTTTCATTTCAGTTATTGTAGTCTTTAGTTCTAACTTTATTTTTTTATGATTTCTCTATCCTTCTTTATGTTCTCACTAAGTTCCTTAAACATTATTATTATCAGTGTTCTAAGCTCTGTCTCTGATAGGTTGGATGCCTCTGTTTCATTTAGTTCCATTTCTAGAGGTTTTTTTCTGATCCCTTATTTGGGACATGTTTTTTTGTTTTTTCATTCTGGCTGTCGTTCTGTGATTGCTTTGATGTATTAGGTAGGTCACCTATGTCAGTCAGTTGATGATGGGTGGTCTTATGTAGTATGTGTCCTTTATAGTCAGATTGCACAGTCTCCCTATTCTCGTGTCCCGTGTGTCCCAGAGGTGTCACTGTGGAAGTTGATCTTCAATTGCTTTTGGCTTGTCAGAGGGTGGGATTGACCCTCAGGCTGATTAGCTGGGAGAATTAGCTGTGCTTATAGTATATGAGCTTCTGTATGTAGGTTGACCCCCTAATAGGAGGTTCGGCCCCTGCAGGCTCTTGTGCCTGTGGAGAATTTCCTTTCAGAGTGCCGCTTGTAGGTTCAACCAGGTAGTGCTCTGGTTTGGTCTGACGCTGGTCTCTGTGTGTATTGGTTCTGGTGTCTCTTGGGCAGGGCTCCACTCAGCCATGTCAGCCCTGTATGGTACCAGACCGTGGCTGCCTGGTAGGTGTCTCAAAGCTCTATGCTTTGGCTGCTGCCTGTGCTGGGCCTGCAGTCATGTGGGGGTGGTCTCTCTGTGAACCGAAGCTGGCTGCCACCAATATTGGTCCTGGGGCAGTTTAGCAAAAGTCCCAGGGCCCCGTATGCCTGTTGCCACCTGTCAGTTGCCTGTATGGCCCAACTATTGAAAGAGGCTCTTTAGGGGCATGTGTCTGGCTGTTTGACCCGGTGTTGAGGGTACCCTCAGTGATGCGGCACTAGCTGGGCAGGATGGAGTTCAAGTGAGTTACGAGATGTGATTGGTGGTTTTTAAGACATTAATACAGATTCAGATCTTACGCCAATACCTAGCCTGTGACCCCTTTGTACAGTGTCCCAAAAGCACTACAGCTGGCTTCTATCTCAAGCTCACAAATTCCGGAGAGCTGCTCCCGAGTGGCTGTGGTACAGTTTTGGGGTCACTGGATACCATGAAGATGACCTCAGGGCTCTGTGGACAATCTGTTGTTGTAAAAAACCTTTTCCACAGTTTGTGGGGGTGTGGCCAGTCACCCAGGCATTCAGAGTGCCCCTGGCAACACAGCTGAGGTGTGTTACAGTGGGTAAAAGTTGTGGTCAGTGGTTTCTACAAATTCAGTGTAGTCTCTGCTCCTGGACCAGTGCTAGGCCCATGTCCACTTAGCAAAACAAAAAGCAAGGCAAACCAACACCAGCAAAAAAGCAAATACCCCCACAAAAATCACAATAAACAACGGTCAGATAGGAGAAACAAAAATATATAAAAGAGAGAAAAACAGCAGAACAAGACAGAAAAATAGTAACTAAAGCAATAACAAGGCAAACAAACCCAAGAAACAACAACAACAACAAAAACAGATGAAAGAAAAAGGGAAAGAAACAAAAAGATGAAAGAGAAAGAAAAGAAAAAAAGATAAAAGAAAAAGAAAAAATGGTAATAAAAAAAAAGGAGGAGAACAAAAAAGAGAGGGACTAAAAGAAAGATAAAGAAACCCTCCCCCCCAAAAAAAAATCAGAAAAAGAAAGAGAAGAAAAAAAAAAGGGCTCTCCGCCCGCTTTAATCTGCAGGCCACTTGTTCAGCAATAGAGAGTCTCCGGGCCACTTGGCACCAGCTGTGTTGAGGGAAAGGGCCCATCGTGTCCTGTGCTGGCCACCCTCTCAGGCTCCCAGTGAGCTTGGAGAGGACCCTGGAGGTGGGGGCCAGGCACCAAGGTTCCAGGGTGCCTCCAACAACGCAACTCTAAATGGGCAGGGCAGGCCCCCCCGGGCACCACTAGGTGTGGTCAGTGGCCCCCACCAAGTATGGCAGCGTGTGCTCCTGCACTGGCAACCAGCCGCACAAACACGCCACAAATGCCATGGCCAGATCACACCGCCACACAGCTCCCTGCACAGCACTCTCAGGAAAACTCTCAGTCTGCCTGTCCCAATCAGCAGTCTATGGTTCAGGGAGAGCAGCTCCACAGTCAGGCCTCTCCCTGGCAACAGGGCACAAGCTGTGTGCAGAGCTACCCAAGGCAGCAAGCGCGCACACGCGCACGCCTCTGTGGATTCCACCAGACCAAAGCAGTAGGAGGGCTTATCCGTGAATAAATCGTACCCTCCTGTATACCACTCGTGTGTAAGCTCCACGCTATGGGAAAAACGGTCCCAGAACCTCCAGCTCCTGCACCACAGGTTCAGTTCTTTTCCATGGGCTCCTGGGCCCCCACCGATGGAGTCACTCCTGCCTCCAGAGACCAGGTGAGTGCTCGCCAACTAGCGAGTCCATGTGCCAGCTCCACAGGAGGGCGACTGGGTCTCTAATTGCCCTCTGCCCCACTGGAGTTGAACGAAGAGCGTCCTCACTGATTTTTACTACCAGCTATTGTGGAACTCTCCTTCCCAGCAAAGGGACTCTGGGCTGGGGAGCCCGACATGGTACCAGAGGGTCCCTCCCCCAAAAGGGGAAGCCTCCACCACTGAGGTGCCCCTGGCAGGTTTGCCCTCTCTCTCCGGGGCCTGGAGTCAGCCTGCCTCATGTCTCTGTCCCTCCTACCAATCTCGATGGTGGCCTCTTCTTTAAATCCTTAGTTTAGAGGTTCTATTCAGCTAGTGTTCACATGAATTCCAAGGTTGAATGTTGTATAAATTATTTGTCATTTTAGTGTGATCCTGGGAATTCTATTATGCCATCTATTATGCCATCTTAGCTCCTCCCCTATGGCATTTTTTAAAGAAATAGAACAAAAAAATCATCAGATATGTATAGAATTACAAAAGATCCCAAATACCCAAAGCAATCCTGAGAAAAAAAGAACAAGCCTGGAGGTATAGAACTCCCTGACTTCAGTTGACACTACAAAGCAACAATAATCAAAACAGCATGGTACTGACAGAAAAACAGACACACAGACCAATAGAACAGAATTGAGAGCCCAGAAATAAACCCACATATACTTATATATGGAAAGATAATTTTTGACAAAGGAACCAGACACATACAATAGAGAAAAGAAAGCATTTTCAATAAATAGTGCTGGGAGAATTGGAAATAATGAAACTACAAAATAATGAGACTAGACTGCTATCTGTTACCATGTGCCAAAATTAACTGAAAATAGATAAAAGACTTAAGCACAAGACCTGAAACAAACTGCATAGAAGAGAACACAGGTACTCATCTTAGGGACCTTGGGTTCAAAGAAGATTTTATGAATTTGACCTCAAAGGTAAAAGCTAAAATAAATGAATGGGACTATATCAACCTAAAAAGCTTTTATACAGCAAAAGAAACCATCTGCAAAACTAAGAGGCAGCCAACTGGTTGGGAGAAGATATTTGCAAACAATGCCTCCAATAAGGAGCTAATATCCAAAATACATAAGGAACTCATACAACTCAACAACAAAAAGACAAACTATCCAATTAAAAAATGGGTAGAGGACCTGAATAGACATTACTCCAAAGAGGACATACAAATGGCCAATAGACATATGAAAAGATGCTCAACATCACTAATCATCAGAGAAACGCAAATAAAAACCACAATGAGATATCACCTCACCCCAGTTAGAATGGCTGTCATCAACAAGACAAATAGTAACAAGTGTTGGAGAGGCTGTGGAGAAAAAGGAACCCTCATACACTGTTGGTGGGAATGCAGACTAGTGCAGCCGCTATGGAAGGCAGTGTGGAAGTTCCTTAAAAAATTACAAATAGAATTACCATGTGACCCAGCAATCCCTCTCCTGGGTATATAGCCCCAAAATCTGAAAACAACATTTATCCGCAAAGATATATGTGCTCCGATGTTCATTGTAGCATTATTCATTGTGGCCAAGACATGGAAACAACCAAAGTGTCCTTGGATAGATGATTGGATAAAGAAGAAGTGGTATATATATATATATATATATATATATATATATATATATATAATGTATATATATAATGGAATACTACTCTGCCATAAGAAAAGGTGAAATAGTACCATTTGTGACAACATGGATAGATTTTTGGATATTTATGCTATGTGAAATAAGTCAGACAGTAAAAGTTCAGAACCATATGACTTTACTCATACGTGGGATATTAAATTGAAAGCAACAAAGGAACAAGACAACAAACAAAAACTCATAGACTAAGACAATAGTTCAGTGGTTACCAGAGGGTAAGGGAGGAGGGTGGGCAGTAGAAGAGGGTAAAGGGAGTCAAATATATGGTGACGGGAGGAGAACTGACTCTGGGTGGTGAGCACACAGTGTGATATATAGATGATGTACTACAGAATTATATACTTGAAACCTATGTAATTTTACTAACCAGTGTCACCCCAATAAATTTAATAAAAATTTAAAAACAATAATGGTCTTAACATACTAACTTTAAAGTCCCAGTGATCAGTTGGTAACTGCATTGATAACAACAGTTGGGTCTTATTTATCACAAAACAGTAAAGATAATTGATGTTTGAAAGTAACTGTACAAAGGGTAGAATTATAAACTTGTTCAATTGTTGGAGATACTATCCTCTAGTCTATCCTTTGGAATTAAGAATAACATATATGGTAGTAGAAATCAATACTGTTAGCTTATTGTCATCAGAGGAAAGGTTTGTCAGGGCCTCTCTAGCAGGTCCTGAAGAATAGCATCCATTTCCTGTGATGATCTGGGATGTAGTTCTTAGCCTGTAAAATGGACTAACTTTTCTGAGGATCGACTCATGCTAATGAAGCTTACGAAATTTGTTGGACACTAACAAGATTAATTTATTGATTTATGATGGTAAATTATTTTACTAGGGACAAAAATGCTTAGACTATGCAAAATCTCTTAATTCAATCTACGGAAAACTTAAAATGAGCCATTTGGTCATTAGAAACCTTGTTTTCCTACAGGCGTAGCGATACTGGAGTCAGAATTAGAGGGAGGTTGACACATGAGATGTTTCATGTGTTGGGCAAAGGCAGTCTGATGCGGCCATATTCACCACACGTGCGGTCTTGACACTGGAGTTAGAACAATGATGTTTGTTGGCTAAAACTCTTGCCAATTAGGGGAACAATATTCCAAATATGATGCCTAAAATACTGTCTCCCCAGAAAGTGCTTAGATGAACATTTTCAGTTATCTCTGTGACTTGTTTTCTTTTGTGCTTTCACGCATAGAAATGGAATCTGTGTGGCAAAGGAGATGAAATCAAAACACATAAAAACTAACCTAATTTTAGCAAAATTAACAACCTCATTCCTTCCTTGGGATTTATATACAGGATTATAATACAGTGCATTTATAATTAATCCTTACTAGAGTGTATTCCAGTGCACAGCAGAGGGGACCATAGGCAAAATAATTATTTCATGTTATTATATTGTAGTTTATAACTCAACAATTTCAAGTTAAATGAAGTTAACATCAAATAAATGTTTACCATAGCAAGGCTTTGTGCCATAACTGGAGGTGAAAGGAAGAACAAATGACTCTTCTCTGTGGATCACCACAGTATAGGTCACTTTTCATGGTTTGGCAAATACCCTTAGAGAGCATTGAATATGGAGAAGAAGGAAAATATAATATTGAGACTTGCAAGGATTTTTTCCTGGATGGAGCAGCAATAAAGTTGAATCTTGAAAGGTAGGCAGGATATTATAGGTGAATATTAGGGTTGGGAAGAGAATGACATGAGAGCAAGGCAACATCTTGAAGTCACTTGTTGGAGAAACATCAAGTGGTTTTTGGTTCTGGAAAATATGTGTAGGATGTTTTAAGAGCGGGAAATAGGTAATGATCATAATGTAGAAGACCTTACACGTGAACGGACATGAAACCACGCCGAATGCCGATTGTGCATCATGACGCATGTTAGGCACCCGAAAGATGCAGAGGACATAGTTCTTGGCCCTCTCAGGAGTTCTCAGCCCAAGAGTTAAGACAGACATACTACAAGTTTCACCATGAAAGGCCTTTGATAGAAGTATAAGTACAACGCTCTAGGAGCCAGAGAGATGAATTATTTGGGGGATGTTGGGAAAGGGGGTAACATGGGAATTGGGTTCTGGCACATAAGTAACTGATGAACCACTGTAAGGGCTGGTGAGTTTCTAGATGCATAGAGAGCAGCATGCCGAAATGTGAAGAGGTGTGACATGTCTGAACTATAAGGCTTGTGGCAGGGAGCGGGGAGAGAAGTGAGACCGGGATGATTGGTTGGAGTCTGAGTACTAGTCAGTTTGCAGTGGTGTAACTAGTTGAGGTTGGAGCCAGACACCTACATTCAAATTCCATCTCTGCCATTTTACTGCATTTCTAATCTCTGGTAAATTTTTTAACCTCACTTCTCCAATTGGCATAATGGGAATGGTAATATCAATTTAGCAGTATTGTTGTGACTGAAAATTGATAGATAAAGGGCATGAAATCTTCCCAGTAACAAATGTGAGTCAGTAATACCTTATTCATAGGGTTGATGTAAGAACTAAATGGAGTAAAAGACAGCACAAGAAGGAGACTTGGGCACAAAGCCCTCATGCTCAAGTAATACTACTAAAAATAAAGTTTTAAAAGCTGTTCAATCCAGTTATATATAGAACATGGTTTTAATAAAAATTATTCACACAATTTAAGAAATGTTTTATCATTACCTGTATGAAGATTAACCTTTAAATATATTAGCTTGTGTTGATTCAAGGGCTTCTCAGTTTAGGCCTGGATGCATGCATAGTAGCTTTCATTACAGTCTACGATTTTAAGATCATACTCTGTGCATATGTGCATGACTATACTACATATATCACAATTAATTGTTATTTTCTCTCTTTTCTCTACTAAAATGTGAATGTTCTATCTCCAATTCTTCAAAAAGTTTTAGGCTGATAAAATTTGGTTGAAATGATTTTAAGCTTAGAAAGAATTAACATGCATATACGAGTATACGCTTAGTGTACATTATAAAAGTGCTAATTTTTTGACCTTCATATTTAAAAGTCTTTTGGAATTGTGTTGCAGTTCCCTGTACTCTGAAAGCAGCATCGCATCTTTCTGTCCATACAGCCCCAAGTTCATGGGATAGGTAGATGTGTAGTTAGAATGGTAGAGATGGCCCTCAGTCTCACCCCCCAGAATTCTCTCCATTGCATCCCTGCTAACCAAGCAGTATGAATTATAAGGCAGCTCTTAAAAACAGGTCTTGCTTATAGCAAATAGTGTGTGCAAAAATGCGCCTGGGCTATCTGAAAACGATATTTTTCATAGTGGGAGCAACTCATCTGAGCTGTGTAGTATTTAAAGACAGGAAGGAGACCACATTGTCCGTTCCTACACATACATAATAAGAGTAATGGATTGATATATGAAAGAAGGTAGAATTAAGATCAAATAAAAATAATTTAAGCAAAATTGAAATCGTGTCAAGCACTGAATACATTAACTATGAATGAGTAGTCTTCACTTGTCTGGAAGAATTGCAGCATGGTAATATTGCGTGCTATTTCAGTTGCATATATTGGACAGTGTCAGTCATTAAGGGTAGTATTATTTATCCCAACCATCCAAATTTCTATAGCAACAGTATACATGTTTATGCAATCATACATTATATCACATCATATCTGATGTATCTTGGTACCAGTTCCTGTCCTAAACTCATACAAGGTTTGTATACATTCACTGCTGAATGAAAGTCCCTGCACCCCACTTCTTTCTTGAGTCTAGGTAAGCAACACATAAAATGAACTGCTAACTTAATATTCAGCATTTAGACTGAATCCAAACAGAGTTCCGTTAAATGTTAAAAGCTGCTTGTTTTTGAAATAGATTAATTTTACTTATTTTCATAAGTAGGTTGTATACTAATCAAATGTTTAATTTTATAAAGTTCCAAATATAAAGGATTATATCAATTTTTAACTAAGCCATCATTTAAACTATAGATCCATTTTAATGATAAAAATTCATTACCCAATAATAGGATGAAGGTAAGGTTGATTTCAATGACAATAAGAAAAATGGAAATAGTAGTTCTTTATTACTTAGTAGAGTTGGCTAAGAAAATGCAACTTTAAAGGAGTATAGTAACGTATGATCTTTTAGAAGAGTGTTAATATTTTAATATACGTAGTTTGGTCATGCTAAAATGTATGCTTTTCTCTGCTTTTGAGTTTCTCTTAGTAGTTAACAATGATATTTATTTTATATCATTGGTAGCACTTTAGAACCATCTACTTTGCTAGATAAAACTTTTCATATTTACTTGGAGTTTTGAGTGACCTTATTTGTGAACATGATTTTTTAACATACAGAGGGTGCCAAAAAAATGTATATATATTTTAAGAAAGGAAAAAACTGTGTTAAAATTGTAATACTCAATATATACCAATAACAAAAGATGAATACAAGTCATGTGTTTACATTTTTTGGCACCCCCAATATTTGTATTTATTTGGTTAAACCGATTGTATGTATAAAATAACTTCATTAAAATTTTCAATCACTTTATTGAATGTCATACCTTTCTTTTTTTACCTCTTGCTTCTTCATTCATTGCCATTTGATTAATAATTTCTGCCTTTATTCTACCCGTTTATTTAGCTTCATTGTTCAGGCACAGGATAATCACATTATAGCCATAGCTGACGTGAGATTTCAGTTTTTATAATGCTGTGTTAAAAAGTCTTTTCTGTATAAAGTTCGATGTTAGGACTTGATGGTAGTTGTTTTCTTTTCTTCTCCTAAAAATATTACAATATATAAGGAAAAAATAGGAAAAAAATATCAGTAAGTCTACATTATTATATAACAGTATCTGTTGTCCATATATTTACATATATTTACAAATATATTTACATATATTTACATATACATACATTCATGACTGCAGTTGTCAAATATATACCATTTTGCATTCTAATTTTTTGCCTTAACTTTACATTATGGCATTATTTTGATATTTACCTGAAATGGACATTATTTCAAATAGCTTCCCTTACTTTGGTGGTAGCCCTTTTGATCTAATTCAGGCTATATTTGTGTAGGACAAAAATGAAGGGGAAAAAAATGGTAGTTCAGACATTGCTTTTCATGGTTTTTTAGTCAAAGGAACACCACCACTTCCATCACTATTCCAGCAATGATAGAAATATATTCAGTATTCTCTTTAATTGAGGTAGTCCGAAGGTTAATGGACTTACTTTGTTGTTTGAATGCCCATTCTTTTGATGCTCAATTCTTGTCTGAAGAAGGACTCAGCTAAAACTTGTTTTGATTAAATTAAAACTTTCTCACAGTTCTTCTGAATGCTAAATTAAATTGGTTTCAAGTAAGTGATACTGTGTGGTTATCATCATCATTCTTATAAGTAGTAGGAGCAGAAGTAGCATGATAGTATCTTAGTTTTAGGACACATTTATAGTATAGTTTATGTGCAATGTCAGCTGATTTTTATATATCTTCTAGTATATTTCATAATCATTATTTTAAATATCTGTCACCAGTCTGTGGTTATTGAAGTTTAATTTTATGATTTAATGACTAAATTTTATGACTATGATTTTAGTTTTACTGCCTTAGCTTTTCTGTCATTATTTTTCATAACTTTAATATTAAGCCCTTGATTTAGGTTTCAACTCTGAGTTATAATATTCCTCATATGGGTAAAACAGTTCATTTTGTGGTTTTCCATTTCATGACACAATTTTCAGGAAATTGTGGGGGGAATGGGTACTGTCAATACATTTTTTGTTTTTGCACTTCAAAATATCCTGAAATTCATGGTCTAGAAACAAATAAGTAATTCCAGCATTTTTCTAAGAAATCTTTGGATTTACTGTACTGAGGGCCAGAAGAGCTAAGGGAAAAAAGGGTGTAAGAATCAGTCCTATGCTCAACTAGCAAGTAACATTCTTTTCTTGTGTGTTCTCCTACCTTCTGTTTATCCCCTTTTTTTACCGCCACTGGATGGTGTTTGTTCTGACCCCTCCACACAGCACTCAGGTCCCACTTGTGTCCCAGGGATCATACAACATGCAGGGATATAAACAATTCTCTTCATTTTCTACAGTTTCCTTAGTCTGGTAGGGTCACTGGATTATAAGGCTACATGGAATGAAAGACAGACAAGCAAGTATATTTATTGTAAGATATGTTATACATTAAAAGGAGTTTGCATGCGTTGATTTGTGAGCATAAAGGTAGTAATTTAAGGTAATCCCAGGGATGTGATGGTTTAGAAAAAGGTACGTTTGAGTTCAGTCTTAAAGGATGTGGAAGAATCGTTAGAAGATGAAGAGGAAAGGAATTTCAGAAGAGAATGAGGGTATGAAATAGTGTTATCTTAGAGGTCTAGGAAGAGTGTTGAATAAATAGCCAAAAGGATTACTCTTACTAGTAACAAATAGCATTATAATTTACTAAATACTTATTGTTACTTGAATAAACAAAAATCAGTTATCATTGATATTTAAATTTGCATGTCTTTGTTAGCAAGTATAAACATTTATTTTTCCATGTTGTCTTCTTTTGGTTCACATATTTTTGGATTTTAGTATTTTCAATGTGTATAATTTCTTTAAATACTAAAGATAGAACTTAATGTTTTTCTGTAAATACTTATTTTTTCAGTCTACTTTTATTTAAAGCAGATGATTTTCATATTAAGGAAATTTCTTTCTATTATTACTATTTAGTATTTTTACTAGAAATATATATTAAAATGTATCTTATTCCTGTTCACAGGCCTAGTTATATGCTTTAACACAAGAGGTTAAAGATATGTATATATCATTTTTTCATCGTATAGGTACATTACGTATAATAAGGCCATAGACTTTTCGTTGAGAAAACTGGTTTACTGGCTTGATTCCATTTGGTGTTTGTGTGTAAGTCACACCCATAATTTATAATATGATTTCTTATATGGGTATCTTTAAATTGTTTTTTTCTGCTCTCTTATTTTTTAATCTGTATTTTATTATATTCCTTAATGTTTAATCATGAAATCTCAATAACAAGTTCAATAGGAATAAACCAGTTCAAGCAGTAGGCAACAGATAGCATACTCAGATTAATTTTAGGACAGTTTAATAAGGGGCCTATATGTAAAGAAGCAGGGAAAGCATAGGGAACCCCTAAGGGATTATGCAGCACCCAAGAATAGTTACTCTAAGGTCCTTTTTCTGACTTCTCACTAGTTGGACCCAACAGAAAGCTGAAGATGGACACGATATGCATGGTGTGGCTCACTTGAGAAGGACAGATAGGAGCATGGGAGGGGTGGAGCTTGACTCTGGACAGACACGTGGAAGATCTCCAGCTGTTGGGAGCCCATCAGTCCTGATCAGCAGACTGGATCACTGTCTACAAGTCATATGTGTTCATGGTTCCCGCTGTGGGCATCGGTACGTTTAAAAAGAAATGGGAGACATTGTGAATCCCATGAGTGATTTAGGAGAGCTTTCACTCAGTTTGGCCCCGAAACTGCCAGTATGTACCTTCCTTTAATCTATCTGGCTTTTCATATCGAAATTAGGATTTGATTTTTGTCTTGGTTTTTCTAACTTTCCCCAAATTAGTGCAATTTCTTATCCTCTAAGACTCCATTTTCCCTATCTGCATTAAATAGTCAGGTAGATAGATTACGTTGTTGGGTTTTTTTGATGACATTAAAGAAAATTACAATGAAAAATTTGAAAAAAGTTTTCCTTACTGGTTTGGATAACTGTTATATTCCAGAGAGTTGTTTTAATTATGGTTATTGAGTTTCTTTCTTTTTTCATTTTTATTATGTGATAGTTGATACATACAAAAGAATGTATGCAATGTTTCCATAAATTCTAAGACATAATAAAACAGACATTGTGAATCCACACACAATAAAAGAATTAGAACACTACCAATAAAATGAATTAATTTTTACTATTTAATATTCCACTGTATGGTTATCTCATTGTTTGTCTGTTTTATTGTCTGTAAACAATTTTTGTGTTTTTGCTATAGCAAACAATAATAAAACATTTTTGTGTGTTTCATACATATTTGTTGGTGCACAGATGCAAGAGTTTCCCTAGGGGCCTGCCTTGGGAATGGAATAGCTCGGGCATAGGGTATGCATGTTCAGCTTTAGAAGACAAAGCCAAAATATTTTCCAAAATAATACATCAGTTCACAGTTCTGTTACACCTGTAAGTGTCCACTTGCTTCGGGTGCTCCTCAACATTGACCAGACAACTCTTTTTATTTTTAATCAGGCTACTGGATAAAAAATACATATATGACCATAGTCTTAATTTACATTTCCTGTTTCACTAATCAGATTGATTTGTCTTTCATTTGTATATGGATCATTAGGCATCCATTTTTTTCCTTCTATCTTTTTTATATTTTTCTTTTGGGTTATGGGTGTGTTGCATATTGATTTGAAGGAATTCTTTATATATAACATATACAAGTACTTTGTTGGATAGATAGGTAAATATATATAAAGATAGGGAGGTAGATAGTTAACAAATAGATAATTAGATAGCAAAAACATTTTCTTAATTTATGATTATACATAGTGAATACATTCTCGCAATTTATGGTGTATTTCTTATTTTCTTTAGGAAACTTTTGATGAAGTGAAATTGTTAATTTTAATTTATCAAGTTGTCTTTTATGGTTAGAATTTTGGTTTCTTACTTAAGAAAACATTTCCAATCCTGAAATTGCAAAGTTATTTTCTTCTAAAAGTTTAAAGTTTTGCCTTTTTCATTTAAATCTTGATTCCATTGGGAATATATATTTTTTTTTGGGTAGTATGATGGGGGTCCATTTCATTTCTTTCAATACATCTAACCAATAATTCTAGCACTCGTTTTGAATAGTCTATGCTTTCTCATTCATATACTGTTTCCATTTATGTGTAGCCTTCTTTCTGGGCTGTATTCTATTCTTTTGGTAAATTAGTTTATCTCTGAACCTCACTATCTTCAGTAACTATTATAGATTTCCTTTTTTCTCTTAGAAGCATCTTGGCTATTCCTAGGCTGTTGCTTTTCCATATGACTTTACAAACAATTTGGCAGTTTACGTGAAAGCCTTTGGGATTTTCCTGGGAATAACATTGACTCCATAAATCAGTATGGGAGAACTCTGAGAGATAGTGAGTCTTCCAATAGAACACTCTATACATTCTTAACTTCTTTTAAAAAAGTTTTCTAATTTGAACAGGTACAAATTTCTAAATATTTGTTTCATAGAATTTTTATGCCTTAAATTAATTATTATACAGAATAGATTACCTATGTCAACAATTATATTGTGTGCAAATTACCAGTTTTATTGCTTCCTTTCCAAATATTCTACCTGTTTTTTTTTTCTTTTCTTTTCTTTTTTTTCTTATTTCTCAGCTGTTAAGAACTACTACAGTGTGGAAACAAGCCCTCATAGTAGGCATCTTTGTTTCATTCCGGATTTTAAAGGGAGTATTTCCAATGTTTTTTGAATGTAATTGACAAGATTAAAGAAGTTCTATTACTAATTTTTAAGAGATGTTAAAACCCGAGTAGATAATGACCCCTCTGAAATGCCTTTTTTGCAGTTGAAGTTTTCCCTCATAATTTGCTATTGAATTATATTATAGTTTTTCTATTGTGTGCTGTGATTAAACCCTACTTGATTAAATTTCCTGCTTGCTTTAGTTTGCTAATATTTAGGATTTTGGTCTATCTTGTCTCATACAGTACTTTTCTGATTGAGGTATTAAGCTGGAAGTGTTTTTGTTTTTGTTTTATGTTGTGTAGCATAGTATGTAAGATAGAAAGATAACGTTTCTTTAAACTTCGGTAGAGTTTGCTTCTTGCCTGTAATTCATTGGGGTCTGGTGTGGCTTTTCTTTCTTATTTTTTTTTTTTCTTTGAAATACTATTAACAACTGCTTCATCTTATTTTGCCTCTCAATTTCTCCTTGAGGAGGTTACATTTTTTTTTTTAGTGATTTTTAACTTTCATCTAAATTTTGAAATATTTTATTACAATGTTCATGTTATTCTATTTATATTTCCACTGATATTTCTGTGTGTTTTTTGGTTTTCTTTCTAACTTGTAGTAAATGCTTCATATGTGTCAGGCAGTATGCCAAAAGTTTTTGCAGATATTATTATATTACTTTTCCCATTTTATTTATAAGCGATTCTGAGAGCATAAGTAATTGGCCCAAAGTCACATAGTTGGTGGTGGAGCTGAATTGCACTTGTTTTCTTTAAGAATCACACAGGCTCTTGTTAGTAGAAGGCAGTATCCATTTTCTAATCTCTGAGTTGAAGAAAGTGAGCCATGACACTTGTCTAAAAGAGTCAACTTGGATGGGGAAAAAAGCTAACTCATAAAATGTTCGGCCTTTCATCTGTGACTTTGAAGCACATTTTAAAGGACTCCAGTTTACTTTTTTACCCATTATTGAAAATCCTAATGAATTCTATTTTGAGTTTTAAGAAATGTTCTGGAAATATTCTTATCGTAGCCTTGTAGCCTTTCCCTTTGCACACCAAATAAAACTTCAAATCATTTGTTTGACTCTCTGTGGTGACTCTTATGCCTTTGTGTAATGACTTGATAGTTTCCTTTCCCCAAATATGTCATTGGTTGTTCTCAGCCACTCCCTTGAAGATGGAAAAATTCATGTGAAACTCGAAACTGTTCACTTTTTATATGTTCACTAACATTTGGCACCTTTCTATACAATAGCTAGACTGTTTTATGTTCCTCTAAATATGTACTTGGTCTCATCTTCATTTTAATGTACTTCGGCAAGAACAGCTTGGTTTGATTTAGCATATTAGAAAATTAGAATTTCTAGTTTTCCAGGATATTTAATTTGGAAGAGTTCATGTTAGCCTTTAAGTTCTCGGCTTTGGAAAGTTTGCCCTTTTATTATCTCTCTTACATTTTTTGTCAGATAAGGTATTACAGATATCATTATTATGCCTGTCTTCTTTATCTTAATCATTCTCTTTGTTATTTTGATAATTTCTTGGTGTTATGCAAAGAACAACATCATTGCTACCATATTTCGCTGAAAATAAGACCTAACTGGAAAATAAGCCCTAGCATGACTTTTCAGGATGCTCATAATATGAGCCCTACCCCCAAAATAAACCCCAGTTAAGATCATCAGTCAGACGGATGCATTTAGTACATCCATTACAACACATGATGGACATACTGAATAATAAAATAATAATTTTAATATATAATGAAATATAAATAAATAATCTTATTGACATTAATACTTAAAATAAATGATAATATAAATTATAATGAAGTATTTCTAAATACCCAGGCCGGAACCTTTGGACAAGAGGTAATCGCCTATGTAAACAGGTGAACTTGAGACTTACTGTGGAATGACCAATCCAAGTACAGACACAACACACGAATAACGTGCGCACTTGATTAACGAATGGACGTGGTTGTGTCTAATATGAATCATCATAATTCAATACGTCGTGTGTTGTAACTGACATACTTAACACACTCAAGTGAAATAAATAAAAAAAAAAAAACGTTTTCTGAATTTTGGTGCCTGCAATTTTTTTGTCGCTTTTGTGTGGATCATCATTTTTAACTGTCATCGTTTTTGTTGCCACTCCTATCTCGTAAGTCTTCAGTTAACACTTTCCTGATTTAATGGTGGATTTAAAGGGAATATTATTTTGACCCCCAGACAAGATGAGTGCAAAAAGAAAGCTATTCCGTCGAATACAAAAAAGGAATCGTGGAGGACTCCTGGGGCAAGAATCTTACGGCTTTCTGCAAAGAGAAGAAGTTGGGTTTCCGAATGGTCTGAAAATGCTAAGCAGAGTACGATAACCACAGTCAACAGGTGGACGAGGGAAATGCTAAGAAGCGCGAGTGTGGATCAGGTCAGCAACCATCATTTCCTGAGCTGGAAGACATCATTTGTGAATGGATTGCTGACGGGAAAAGAAAGTCTTTGGTTGTGCACAGGGCTGATAGTCAAGCATTTGCCCGTGCAATGGCATCACAGTTAGAAATATCCCCAGAAGAATTCAAAGCAGCACAACACTGGCTGGATGGCTTCCTTCAGTGAAATGAACTGTCTCTAAAATCAACAATACTGTTCAAGCTGGAAGATACTGACGTTATTAAACATGCACTTGCGTTCAAGTCCTTTGTTGATGGCATCAACTTTTCTAAATACAAACTCTCCAACATGATTGCTATGGATGAAACTGCAGTGTTTATGGGCCAAAGATCACAAACGGCAATTGATCAGAGGGGTGCCTCGTCAATCTACATTCCCTCCACTGGTTACGAAAGTGTACATGTTACCTGTGTTTTGGAAATTCGTCTGGATGGAAAGAAAGCCCCACCTCTAATCATCACTAAGGGCAAGAAAGATAAGGTTGAACGTGTTTCAGGCATTGATGTTCTTGAAACCGAAAAAGCCTGGTGCACACAAACAGTTATAAGAAAGTGGGTCAGTTTAATGCTGCCACTTATTTTGAGGTGGTCAAAGAGGTCTGCTAGTCTGGAATTCAGCCAGCACTCACAGCGCTAAAGACGAACAACTTCCTTGCAGAGAGAAGAATAGGTCAAATAATGATTCCCACAGGAATGACTGCCTATCTCCAGACTCTTGATATTTCAATAAACAAGCCATTCAAGGACCATTTACACATGAAAATCAATGACTACATTGAAAATAGAATGATGAGAAATCAGCGTGGAAACTTTGTGAAGCCTAGCCTGCAAGTAGTTGTGACTTGGGTGAAGAATTCATGGGATAAAATCACTGATAAAATCATGGGATAAAAGCTATGTTGCGAACGCACTACAAGCAGTCTACATGGATAAGAAGTGCTCATTTAAAGAGAGCTCTATTGCTGTACATGAGAAATTGGGGCCAATGGTTCTACAGGAAATGGAGTCACAAGAAATTCAAGCTGGAATTCGGGGTTTGGAGAGTTATGACCATGTTCCAGAAGAAGATGACATGACTATTTGAATAAATGTAGACTTTTGTACATGAATAAATGAATAAATGTAGATTGTTGTACATGAAAAAATAAAACACCCCCTGAAAATAAGCCCTAATATGTCTTTTGGAGCAGAAATTAATATAAGACCTGGTCTTATTTTTGGGAAAATATGGTATGTATTTCTCTTACAGTCTTTTCCAATCCTGATTTCTGCTTGGGTCAACCTGGATAGAAATTCTTACTTGTTTTAGTATTAAGCTGCAGTCATATAGCTTCATTGTAATCCTTTTTATCTACAGCTGCTTGATTACTTTGAAATTATATAATCCACTATGTTGAGCCACTGAAATCTTAGCAAGAGAAAAAAGGCAATCATTTTCTCCCCCGAAACAGGTTTACTAAAGCAATGCTCTAGATCAGGTTTTACAAAGATCAAACAAATTTTGATACATGGAATAACTACTTGTTAATTGAAATCATTTATAAAAATAGGGACTACTATTTAGAGTGTTAAAATAATTATAGATTTTATAGGCAGACTACAATATTGGCATTATTTTGTTATGGTGGAATCATTGTGAGTATTGAAAAAATTCAAAGAGTCTGTGGCCTGTCTTCAGGGTTGAGGTTCAGATCCCTTCTAGCTAAGGTTTTATATTTCAAATCAGTCAGTCAGTATTTATTTTTTACTTACTGTTTCTAGGAAAATAAAAAGTCTTATGCTTCAAGCAAAGACCCCAAACAAGCAAACAGAATTCTGATTCGTCTCTGTTCTAGTCCCCAATGCATTTACTTTCCTGAAGCTTTGTGCTTTCCTTTTCTGTAATAAACACTTAAAAAATATATTGTCTGCGGTTGTAATTCAACACAAAGTTCTAGGAGTTGCAAGCCTTTCTTGAAAACCTATCTTAAGATTTCTTCATTTTACTTATATTGTAAAACTTTATTTTTGCAAAGTTAAAGGGAACATAAGTAGTATTTGTTTATTGTTTCTTTTATAATAATGTTTTCCTACTCTTTTTCAAAAATGTTTTGAGGTGGTTACAACATTCAGTACAACAAATATTATGAAGTGAAGAAATAGAGCAACAGACAAATGGCAGTGGAAAATTTAAAATGAAACAAGGAGCAAAGTGAATACATAGATGGACAATATCAAGTCCAGTGTATTTCCTAGAGATGGGCCCCAAACTGAGCTCTTTGTAACCACCACTGCCAACAGAGAAATATGGTAATTTACATGACTTACACAGTGTCTGTAGTACCACAGAAAACTAGTGCTATCATGGATACTTGAGGGTTGGGCAAAATAAACACTTTTAATAATACCACTACCTTAAATGCAATAATTTTTTCCACTAGGCCTTTTCTTATATGTTTCTTAATTTATTGTGATAGTTATCAGAAAAAGCTATTATCAACAAATTTAGTTCTTTGTAAGATGAAATTATTCCAGCATGGCACCATATATATGATCGTCTGACCAAATCAGAGGGTGAGCGTAAGAATATGCAAAAATGTAGTCTCCAAAATATGTCTTGTTGGCTCCATGGATGGACCTAGAAGGTATGCTGAGTGAAATAAGTCAGACAGAGAAAGACAAATACCATATGATCTCACTTATATGTGGAATCTAAAAAAAAGCAAAGCAAGTGAATAAACAAAACAAAACAGAAACAGACCCATAGATACTGAAACAACCTACTGGTGGCCAAAGTAGCGGGGTTGGGTGGATGGGTGAAAAACAAAACAAAATCGTAAGTTGAAAGCAGTAGTCCAATGAAGGTAATTTTCATTTTTTTTTAAAAGCTGACTTTTACAAAAAACATAAAACAAAGCCAAACAAAAATGCCATGAGAGGTAGAGGGTGATGAGGGCCAAAAAATAAAGAAGTAAAAAAAATGTAAAAATTTAAATAATTGTGACAACTCATCCCAAACTATTTGATTATCAGAAAGACTATTTGAAATAAAGATTTACCTCTACTATCATTAAATATGGATCTATTGTGCACTGAAATAGTAAATACTGTGAATCCATTATAAGTGACATCATACACTTAAAAACTAAATATTCAAAACACGAATACAAATCACATTTCTTCAGTAGCATTTAGATTCAATCAATACTCAATCAAATATTTTACAAAATTTCACTAAACATTATGATAAATATTCAAAAGTCTTTGTGGTTTTCAACTTAATAGCAAAAGACCAAAAGCATATCCTTTTGGAAATCTCATATTCTCCCTGTCAAAGACGTTTGTCATATAATTGGGTGTAACAGCAGTTGCCTCTAATATGCTCTGAGTTAATGAGCAAGGAAAAAACTTATTCAGAAACTTATTCTACGGTGAGAGCATTCTGCAAATGGATTTAGGAAATGTTTTCATCATTATTTATAATTCTCTTTTGGCTGAAAACAGTATTGTATCACACATTAAAACTCGCACATCTGTACATTTAAAACATTGGAAATAGCTTTCCTAATTTATTTTTAAAACCTACAAAACAATGTTTTCATGACCTTTGAAACTATTTGTCAAAAACTTAAAAGTTCCAATTAGTTTGAAAAAGCAACTGATTATATGGGATATGAAAATTTCCTAGACATAAAAAAAACACCTTTCTATCACCAATGAAAGAGATTGAAAAATAGTGTCATGAGTTAGTATACACAGACAGAAGTGCACTTTTATTTTGATCCATGTAAATATTCTTTATAAAATTATGTCATCTTGTGGAACCAAATATGAAATAAAATGTGAAATAAAAGAACATAAAAAATAAAAAAAAACGATTTAGAACCAGACCTTCTAGTTGTTGCTAATGTAAAGATATTCAAAAAGAGAATCATGATTGGGAGTGAGGTAAGCAAGATGGCAAAATAGGAAGCCCTTGACTCACCTTTCTCTCAGAGAAACAAAGATTCTACAACAATGTAGACTAATTTCTTTTATGAGAAATCCAGAAACCAATTAAAAGATTCCTGCACCTCGAATAACCATAAAACTAGCTGCATTGAAGTCAGTAGGAAATCTGGGGCACCCTCCTCCCATAACTCCTCCCCTCAATACAGCATCTTGTGATCAGGAGGAAACACTCAGCTCCCAACTTCTCCCTGGAGAAAACGTAAAAGACTGGACTATACATCCAGTGTTCTGAAGTTTTGGGGTGAGAGCTGCCTAAAGGACCAGCTTCTGTCTCACCTATCCGAGAGCACTGATGGGACAAGGCATGTTCTAGCTGGGGGTAGGTGGGGAGGGTAACACCAGGTCTAGATGGGTTTATTGGTGAATTCCATCAAACATTTAAGGAAGAAATTATACCAATTCTCTGCAATCTCTTCCAGAAGATAGAAGCAGAGTGAATACCTCTTAAACCATTCTATGAGGCCACCATTACCCAAATACCAAAACCAGGCAAAGATATTACAGGAAAAGAAAACTACTAATCCATATGTCTCATGAACATAGATGCAAAAATCTTCAACAAATATTAGAAAATTGTATCCAACAATGTATAAAACAAATTATATACCATGACCAAGTGGGATTTATCTCAGGTACACAAGGATGTTTCAACATCAGAAATTAGTTAATGTATTTCATCACATCAACAAACTAAAGAAGAAAAATTAGATGATCATATCACTAGATGCAGAAAAAGCATGCAAATAACCAACACCCATTCAGAATAAAAACTCTCAGTGAACTAGAAATAGAAGATAACTTCCTTAGCTCGGTATAGAATATCTATAAAAAAATCTAAACATAACAATATACTTAATGGTGAGAAACTAAAACCTTTCCCACTAAGATCAGGAACATTGTATGGATGTCACTCTTACCACACCTTTTCAACATTGTACTGGAAATCCTGGCTTATGCAACATAACAAGAAAAGGAAATAAAAAGTAGCTAGGTTAGGAAGGAGGACATAAAACTGTTTTTTGTTTGAAAATGATATGATCGGTTACATAGAAAATGTGAATGATTGACAAAAATAATCTCCTGGAACTAATAAGCAGTTATAGTTTGGATTCAGGATACAAGGTTAATATACAGAAAAATGTTGATTACTTTCCTATATACCAACAATGAATAAGTGGAATTTGAAATTAAAGACATAGTACTACTTATATTAGCACCCCCAAAATGAAATACTTAGATATAAAGCTAAGAAAACGTATACAAGATCTACATTAAGAAACCTACAACACCCTTATAAAATTAATCAAAGAAGAACTAAGTAAATGGAGAGATAGTCTGTGTTCACGGATAGGAAGACTCAATATTTCCATATGTCAGCTTTTCCCATTTTATTTATAGGTTCAAAGCAATCCCAGTCAGAATCCCAGTAAGTTATTTTGTGAATATTGACAAACTAATTGTAAAGTTTATATGGAAAGACAAAAGACACAGAACAGTCAGCACAATATTGAAGAAGAAAGTTGGAGGACCGACACTAGCTGACCTCAAGCCTTACCACTATAGAACTACAGTAATTAAGACAATGTGGTACTGGCAAAAGAATAGACAACTAGATCAAGGACCAGAAGAGAGAGCCCAATAATTGACTTACAAAAATCTAGTGAATGATCTTTGACAAAGAAGAAAGGTAATTCAGTGGAGAATACATAGTCTTTTCAATGAATGGTGTTGGAACAACTGGACATCCAGTCAGAAAAACAAGCAAAAGTGAATCTAGACACAGATCTTACACTTCACAAAACTGAACTCAAAATTGACCACAGATCTAAATGTAAAATGCAAAACTATAAAACTAGATAGTAACACAGAAGAAAATCTAGATGACCGTATGCAACGACTTTTTAGATCCAACCTGAAAGGCATTATTCATAAAAGAATTGATAAGCTGGACTTGATTTAAATTTAACATTTCTACTCTGTAAAAGAATACGGTCAAGAGAATGAAAAGGAAAACCACAGACTTCTGAAAGATAACATCTGATAAAGGACTGTTATCCACAATACACAAAGAGCTCTTAAAACTCAACAGTAAGAAAATAAACAGCCCAATTAAAAAAATGGGCCAAAGACCTCTTACCAAAGAAGATATGCAAAGGGCAAATAAACAAATGAGAAGATGTTCCATATCATATGTCATCAGAGAAATGCAAATTAAAACAACAATGAGATATCACTACGGTGTAGAGTATATAAAATATACTCTAAACAAGGTTGTTGTTGGATTGAGGTTTGCAAAACAAATTGTTTACTAGTAGGTGTTTACTAGTAGGTTTGCAAAACATTGTTTACTAGTGATAAGAGTGAAGTGAAAGTAAACATGTTTATATTTATGTGTGAAACTGAGCATAACAAAATTGCGTGGCAAACACGTTCACCAAACCAACTTCTGGTTCTCACCCAAGAGGTAAACAAGTCCAAGGAAAAGAGGATAAAAGCAGAGCTTCAGAGCAGTGCCATGAGTGCTCCGACTAGGACCCTCTGCGAGGCTCTGAGCCAGACACTCCAGAACGATCCTCCTGGAAGGTCGTCTAGGCGATCTGACAGAGTCCTCTGCGAGCTGCAAGCCGTGATACCAGGACTCTCCGATGCTCTACCCTGCAAGACCAGCTCGCCTCAGACCCGTCGTGGGCCCAGTCGTCTCTCCTGTACCAGGACCTTCTCCATGCCGATTGACTCTAGGACTTGGTTCGTTATTAAATTCTATTCTATTCTGTGTAACCTTCTGTGCTGACCAGAGCGTTGGCCTCTGCAGAGACACTGGATCCCAAATAAAGCTGTGTTACTCTTTCTGTCTGACCGTGTGTGCCGGGACTTTGTTCCCCACTCATGTCACGAGTACCACGTGGGGACGTAGGGCCCTGCCGAGGGGGTTAATGTCCCCTTGACTTTCAGGAAGAGACTAAAATGTGGAGACTGCCCATTCAGGAGCTGGAGACAAATACACACCTATTAGAATGGCCACAGCTCAGAACACTGACAGAACCCAATGCTGGTGAGGATGACGGACAACAGGAACACTCATTCATTGTTATTGGGAATGCAACATGGTGCAGCCACTTAGAGAGACAATTGGGTGGTTTCTTGCAGCACTACACGTACACTTACCATTTGATCCAGCAATTGCTCTCCACAGTATTTACTCAAAGGAGTTGAAAACTTATATCTACACAAAAACTTGCACTCAGATGTTTATGGAAGCTTTATTCGTAATTTCCAAAACTTGGAAGCAACCAGGATGTCCTTCAGTGGATGAATCAATAAATAAACTGTGGTACAGTGAATAAATGGAATGTTGTTTACTGCTATAAAGAAATGAGCTATCAAGCCATGAAAAGACATGAAAGAAACATATTGCTAAGTGAAAGACATCATTGTGAAATTGTTGCATACTGTATAATTCCAACTATCTGACATTCTGGAATGGTGAAACTATGAAGACGGTGAAAAGATCAGTGATTGCGGGGGTTTTACTGTGGGAAAGCGGATGCATGAGCCGAGCACAGAGCGTTTTCAGGCGGTGTAAGTGCTCTGTGTGATACTGGTGGGTGCGTGTCATTGTATATTTGTCCAAGCTCATAGGATGTACACCACGAGCAAACCACAGTGTAAACTTTGCACTCTGGGTGATGATGATGTGTCAGCGGAGGTTCATCAGGTGTAGCAATAGAACACTCTGCTGGGGGTGATGACAGTGGTGGAGGTTGGGCCTGTGTGGGGACAGGGAGCATATGGGAAATCTCTGCACAGAGGAAGGACCCTAGCTCGTGAGGATTCAGTTTGCAATGTTTGAAATTCACGGTGATGTGAAGACTATGTACGGTGATCTCTCCCGCCGGCTGTGTGATGCTCTCCAGCGTGGGGCACTGGCACAGACCAGCTGCAGTCCCCAGTCAGGTCTGCGCCAGACTAAATGCCTTCCTGCCCTGTCGTGTGTCGCTGGCATTTTGGAATATTGTGTTCTGAGCACACTTAAGCTGTGATGTTTGGAATGTCAGGTGTAGTCAATGTGTTTTTGACTTGTGATATTTTCAGTTTACAGTGGGTTTATTGGGACATAACCTCAGCTTAAGTCAAGAAGCATCTGTACTTTCAATTTTGCTGTGAACCTCACACTAATCTAAGAATAGGCTATTAAAAAATACCATCCTTTAGAAACAATATTTGTGGTCCAATGTAGCTTTTCAAACTTTTACATTCTGTAAAAATGCTAAACAAAAAGTATTTAATGACTATTTCCTAATGGTTGTGTGGATTGACTGATTAATCTACTGTCACAAGAGGGGCAAACTATTACAGCTGCTTTGTCCTTGTTTCATTTTTAAAAGGGAGGGAGAATCAAGTTCTATGTTTTTGAAGTTCCTTTTTTTTTCATTCAAAAGTGTTAATGTCTGGTAAATAAATGACCATATTGTATTGTTACTCATTTTGCCAGATAGTTCTTTCATTAGCAAAATACTTAGCTATCACAATGGGTAGTTTGATTGAGACTTCTTTTATCGTAAGGACAGATATCATGAGTTTCTAGTAAATGTGTCTGTACAATCTTTTAATGCTAGTCCTTTGTAAATCCCACCAAATGATTATCTTGAAGTTTTAGCCTAATGTCAAAAATGCTTGTGAGCTCCTCTTCCCTTTTTATATGTTTTAGGTATGTGTAAGTATTTTTATTTGTTTTGGTAGGAAATGTTTATGTATTAAATGTGGTTGCTATTAGTTTTGAAACATTCGTTTAGGAAGAAGCACCTGCAGAAGAAATTGAGTATTTGGTTTGGTTGAAAGGTGTGTGAAAGGCAGCTGCTTTTAAACTCTGTCTTCAACAGTCAGTGTCTCTGCAGTGAACGAATGGAAAATGCTAGAGAGAATTTCAGGAACATGGGGATTGCCTACTCAGCCAAAAAAAAGCATAAACAAAATAGTTAAAGGATATCATCATGTTGCCATAGATACATGAGCATTTTGGTTTCAGAAGTTAAAGAGAAAATTCAAAGAAAAAGAAAAAAGAGATTTCTATAAGAGTCTTCTACAAGGAACGATTCTTCTAAGGTCTGGACTAAGTTAAATTTTATTTAAAACATATTATATATTCTGTGATGTTCATGTGGAATTTTTTATGTCTATATATATCGCCCACCTGATTTGGAAAACAAAATATACTTCACGTGTGTTTTGCCAAATATAGACAAGTGTTTAAAGCAACTGTTCATCTTCAAAGCAAGATCTAGCATGAGGATAAATGCGCATTTAATCTTTCCCCATACTCAAGCCTTGTTCATGAAATATTTATGTGATCAAGGTTGGAATTGTCCTATATATTATCTTAATAAATGTTAAAGATGTGTTGTCTTCCTTGCTTCTGTAGAAGTAAAAGTAGGGATATAATTCCACTGGAAACAATTGTGTTTTACTTTTTTTTGGTAAGAAAATTTCCACTTCTTCATTTATATTTCTTCTCTGTTAAAAATAACTTCTATTCAAATTCTACAGTACATGAATTTCCCTATATTATTTATATTTTGCTATATTTTGTTTGTATTTGTTTCATATAATTCCTTGAAACATTTGCATTTTATATGTGCAGATATTTGGTCTATAGAATACCAAATTCACAAAATGTGGATGTAAACTGAAATGTCTTGTTTTTAAGAATTTATTTCCTTCAAAATATAAAAACGATGCATTCTTTCATTATACTTTTTTGTGTTTCTTTAAAACATGGCCTCTATTTCCTGGGTCTTGTATGCATCATTATATGAGAGGTGGCTATGGGAATTGTTTTAATCATTTATTATTATAGTTAAATTAGAGAAGAAAATTGCTTACATGATAGTGCCAAGATCTATACCTAACTTTACTATAAATGTTATTTAAAAAGTTTTCGTTAAAAATAGCCTTCTTTCTAAGTTTAAACTGCTCTTCTCAGGCGCTAATGACTTTTAGACTTTGATCTTATTTTCCAGTTTCTTTAAAGTTGACTTTTTCTTTAAATTTTATTTGTATAACTAATGATTCAGGACTTTCCAGCTGAACATGCTACATGAATATTTATATCACTGTTAACACTACTTCAGTATTTATTTCTATATTTAATATTTAAGTTTCTAATCGATTATTTTTCTGCAAGTTATTGACAACATTCTTGTGGTTTTGTTCATTAATCATATAAAGATTTCAGGTATTTCTAGACTGGATATTTATAACTTCTTCCATAAGATTTTATGATTTTGTTAATGAGTAATGGAAATTAGATAAAATGTGATCCATGAATTGGGGATATTTAATTCTCCTTGAGTTTCTAAAGCTTTTCTGATAGTCTAATGACATAAATGGTCTTTTTATCATTGAATAGAGTTTATAACAAGTAAAATTTTTAGATTCCATTACCACAAGCAAGCTTTGCTTGTTTCCACTTTTGTTGACTTAAATGCAAAGATGGTGCATATACAAGTCATCCTCTACCTTCTAAGAACTTTAATGCTAGTTTAGGAGGAAAGGATGTTTATATTTCTATTTTTTTGTTTCGTACCTCATTCAGTAAGAATTTTTTTGAATATCTACTGTAAGTATACCAGGCAGGGCTAAGACTATACATGATGAATAATACTTAAGTTCTTCCTGCAAGGAGCCCAAATCAAGATAGGTAAAAAGATTAACTACGCTAATTATTGCTATGTTTAAAATACTGAATTTAAAGTGTGTACAAATCTATGGGATTACAAAGGGCTAAAAAATTAATTTTATTGGACAGAATAATGGAAAGCGCCACAGACGGTGTACAGGTAGGGATTGGCCTTGATGTGAGTAGGTTTTTTGCCAGCATAGACGGTGGAGAAAGGCATTTTAGGCTGTTAACACTATGAACACACATCTAAAAACTTGTGAAAATGTGTGGTGAGCTCAAGGATAATGAGAAATCTGATTTGGTTATAATGTTGGTTACATAGTGGGATGATGGAAAAATAAAACTGAAAAAGGAGATTTGGAGCCATGTTAAAATTTTTGTTTTATTCTATAGGTAATGGGAATCCATTAAGGACTTAAAGTAGGGAATGGCATAATTAGATAATCTCCATGACTGTCTGCCCAATCATAGCCACCAATAATGTTCTCATTACTTCTCTCCCTGATTCCATTCTTTCCCCAACTCCCAGTAGCTTCCAGCTGTCCTTAACACAACTTCTTTATTCCACTTTACACAGAGCCCTACATGACTTTGCCTTCCTCTCCAGAATTATCTTTTAGCCTCCCCCTGACCCATTAAGTTCCTGCTACAGAGGGGAGAAAGCCTGGAGGCAGGAGGACCTGTTGTAAGACTTTTGGAGTAATTTAGGTAAAGCTACAGGGTGCTAAACTGGAAACATCATAGTGGGGAAGGTATGAAAAGAGGTAACTTGAAAAATACAGCCCATACATAGATGACAAATATGTGAAATATGACTGCCATGATGTGAAAGATGTTTAAACCTAGGTCGCCAGATTAAATGATGGTTTCATTAATAAAATTAGGGAAATATGGTACAAGCATTGAGTTTGGGATTATGTATCATGCACCAATTGGGATGTCTGCTCAGCTCATGATCTCTCCTATAATTTGTCCCTGTCACCCCTCTACTTCCACCATAAAACTTTTCAGAGGTGGAATCTTGAGTCAAATTGAGTCAAATTGTAAATTTGACTCTATTCACGTAGCCATTTTTTTTATTCAACTAGAAGTCAGACTCCAGAATTTAAGATTGGGACCAAAAGTGTAGATATCTTTGTGGCTGAGACACTTAACATGTCAATTTGAGAGCTGAAAGGATCTTTTAATCTACTCTGTGAACTAATAATGTTGTTAGAAAGTAGACTGAAAAAGGTGTCCAAAGGCAACCAGACATCAAAACAGAGAGGGAACATACACTCCTCCTCTCATAATTCTGAAATAGAATTCTGTAATTAAGTCTTCCTTTGTACTTAAACTAGCACACACTGGTTTCTACTACTTATAAGCAGAAATTTATTGCCTAATGTAATTGACCTTGGACTTGTCAAATTTGCGGCGCAGGTGGGAATATCTCTCAATTTTATAAATTGCAGGTCTTAGAAGAGAGTCCTGTGTTGGATACAGAAATTTGAAAGTCACTCAATCCAGATTTCAGTATCCTTTGTCAGGCATCTTCGATTATTGTCCTGGTGGTGTGCCTGTCACTTTTATATTTATCCGTGCCACATTGTAGTGATTCTTTGATTTTCTCAAGGGAATGAGGTAGGCCAGGTATGTGATGGCTGGGGCTGGAGCTAAGGGTTGGGTCTCCAAGTGTTGAGTGAGATAGCGCAACACAGTGAAGATAAATGTATTGATCCATGAGCCTGAGAAAACGAAAACAAAGGTGAGGTTTAAGGGAAGGAAGGGGGATTAAAAAGAGGGACAGAGCCCCAAATCAGGGACTGGACAGAAACTATAGATCAAAGCAGGTGTAAGCTTGAAATAGGAAACGGAGATGACTACCCTGGACGTGTCTGTGTGTCTGTGGGTTGCTTTTATGCTCTGGCAAGTGCTTGGAGTGGGAGTGATTACTATTATGATTATTATGATGATGATTATTGTGATTATTTTAGTGGAGGGAGGATGTTCTTTATTCAGAATGGGCCTTTTTGTGCATTACATTTTTTTGAACCAATTATTTTTGGCTCTCACGAAAGTTATAGGACTTTTCATGTGTATCTTACTACTGATTCTTTTATTCTTAATTTTTGTTAGTATATTCTCTTGAGATTTATAATTATAAAATTACATTGTATAGAAATAATATTTCTGTTCCCATTTCAGGTTGTGTTGCAAAGCACCTACAGAAAATAATGCTCTCTTCCATTATTTATTTTCTTGGAAATTTCTCTGTATGTGTGAGAGAGAAGTTCTGTGGAAAGATTAAGCTCTTTTAATATGTTTGGATAACTATAAGAAGGCCAAGGAAATTGTTTTGTGAGCCAAAAGGAGTCAATGAGCTGGATGAAATGTGACCTTCTGAGCCAGGGTAAAGAGCACGTTGTGTGTGTTTGTTTTGCAAGACGTGGTGAGAGTATGTAATTGACACATTTCACTATTTAGGTGTTTTGTTTTTCATATAATGAATTAGGTCATATGCCATCATTTCTTTGAGTCTAGGACATTTTCTATATAGCAATGGTGTTTCTATTTCTAGGAAGTTTGATCCATAACATTTTTGTTTCCATTATGTTTTAATTCACCTGGCTTTTTTTGACATAAACTTTTTTAAGTTCACACAAATTGAGAAAATGGTACACAGTTTCTGTACACCCACCGTCCTAACACAAAAACACTCAGTTTTCCCTATTCTTAATGTATGACATAAGTATGGTGTATTTGTCACAATTAATAAACTAATATTGATATATTATTATTAACTAAAGTCCAGACTTCATATTTCCTTAGTTTTTGCTTAAGGTCCTTTTTCTGGATACCACATCCAAGGTAACATTAAATTTAATTGTCATGTCTTCTTGGGCTCCTCTGGGCTGGACGGTTCTGATTTCCTTTTTTCTTTCTTTTTTTAAATTTTTAAATTAGAGTTGATACAATATTGTATTAGTTTCAGGTGTACAAGACAGTTATTAAATATTTATATATCTTACAAAGCGATCATCCTGATAAGTCTAGTACTCATACTAGATACTATACATAGTTATTACAATATTATTGATTATATTCCCTGTTTACTCCCAAACTTATATAGGAAAATAGCTATAATTTTTAACTAGTTGGAGCATTTTTGGGTTTTATTCTTTATATATATTTGGCCCATGAAATTTAGTTTTTAAAATTCATTGAAATTTTCTTAGTGTTCTATGACATTGTCAATATTGTAAAAGTATTATGAATGCTGGTCAGGGTGCATTTTATAAGAGACAGGACTTTTGAAACAAATGTTATATATATGTATAAATTTAACTGTCATACCTTTTTATTTTTATCAAGCATTTTTATTCCTTCTTATACATGTGATGTATAAGTCCTGATATGCTAATACTGGCTTGTTGAAATCTTCACACACTTGTGTTTCCATCAGTTTTCCTTTGTATTTCTGATAGGGTTTTTGTTATACATACATTTTACTTTTTTCATTTTGTAAAGGTTCATGATTATTATTGTTACTTTTTGTTATGGAATGTATCTTTTTTCTACCCTCTGGGTGCAGGGTAAGTTTCCTTGCCTTATTTCTGACACTAGTGTTGTCTTCCGTGCTTCCTTTTTTCTGTACAAAGTGAGCTCCACGGTGTCGTGAACATAGTCGATGCTCAAATATTTGGAAATTGAGTGAATGAAAATGAATGAATGCATATGTATCCTGTTTATAAGAATGAAAGAAACAGAGATGAATGGGGAAATACAGAACCAGTTTTCCACAGAAGAGCCAGCTATTCCAGCATATAGGAAATATGTGAATGCTTTTCTTTTATCCTCTAAAGCCTCACACACTTATGAAAGTAACTGACTTTACTCACTTTAGAGTTTAAGAAGCCATCAATATAGATATACAACTAAACATTTCCAATAGACAACATTATGTAAAAGAAATAGAGATAATAATCTTTAATCATAGCTCTTTTTTTTGACACTTAAAATAGGACTATTGTCGGTTGGTGGTTCATTTAGTTGGAATCATAGTTTTCTCACTGTTTTTTCAAAATAATTCACCTTACAAATAAAATTGCATATTATTTATAACATTGAAGATGTCATGCAAGCTGAAAGGTTTTCTGTTTTATCTTTATAAGAGGACTTGCATATTATATATAAGTTCATATTTATACACTTACAAGTTTTGTAAATATATGAGATTTATTCTATTAGAAAGAACATGGGAAAAAGTGTTTAACATCCTGAAGTTTATTTTTTATTTTGTGAAGTACATCACTTTCTGAAATACATTGGGACAAAACTGTGCTAAAAGGTTATTGTTGAAGAAATTTAAGAATAAGTCCAGAACACAAATATGAGCTGTTCACAGATGGAATATAAAAGTGATTGCCCTATGGCAGTGCAAGAAGGTATAAAGTTGGTTTAAAGATTCATTGAGCATTATCTATAGCGGGATAGTGACATTTTAGATCTGAAATAGTAGACAGTGGAAGCCAAATTTCCTTTCACTCGTATAAAATGCTACAGAATATTTTTTTACATATGATGTTCAGAAACGAACTAATTGGAGAAACCACAAAGTATATCCTTAAAGTAAAACACGTTTTTGCTTTCAGTCAGGCTAAATTACTACTTTAAATGAGAGTTTTCTTCAAAGCGTATTTTAATCAATTTACTTAACAAATATTTATTGGGCTAAACCTTGGTGCTAGGGATAAAGTAATGAACAAAATATAAACCTCATTCTGATTGAACTTAAAATCTTGGGCTTATTATATTTAATAATATATTTCTCCATTTTAAAAAGAATACCTAGACTCTTCTTTAGGTGTGATCTTCACATTATTAAGAAAAGTCAATAGAGAATTGCAAATAAGAACCACAATGAGATACCACCTCACCCCAGTCAAAATGGCTATCATTAATAAATCAACAAATAAGTGCTGGCGAGGATGTGGAGAAGAGGGAACCCTTGTGCACTGTTGGGATTGCAGATGGGTGTAGCGACTATGGAGAACAGTATGGAGGTATCTCAAAAATCTGAAAGTGGAACTACCTTATGACCTAGCAATTCCACTCCTAAGTATCTATCCGGAGAAATCAAAGCTCTAATTCAAAAAATTTTATGCACCCCTATGTTTATTGCAGCTCTATACACAATAGCCAAGACATGGAAACAACCAAAATGCCCATCGGTAGATGACTGGATTAAAAAACTGGGGTACATTTATACAATGGAGTACTACGCAGCCATAAAGAAGAATGAAATCTTGCCATTTGCAACAACATGGATGGACCTAGAGAACATTAGGTTAAGTGAAATAAGTCAGACAGAGAAAGACAAATACCATATGATCTCACTTATATGTGGAATCTAAAGAAAGAATGAATGAATGAACCAATCAGAAACAGTCTCAGAGACATAGAGGAAAAATTGAGGGTTGCTAAATGGCAGGGATGGGGATAAGGGGGAAGATGAGGGGATTAGAAAGCACAGTCAGTAACCATTGGATTACAAAAGTCAATTTGGGGAATGTAATCAATAATGTTGTAAAGATTTTGTAGGGTATCTGATGGATACTTGTCTCATTAGGGAGACCACCTCGGGGATGATGTAGATTCCTGATCACTGCACTGTACACCTGAAGCTGAAGCTGAACAATAATGAATGTCAAGTACAAGTTTATATATGTATATTTACAAGAAGTGGAATACAGCTTTAGGAATAGAGGCAGAGGAAATGTTAATGTCTGTATGCAATGTCCAAGGAGTAGTAGATGAAGGGAGGGGGTTATCACCGTGTGAGGGATATAAATGATAAATGTTTAACTACTACATTGTTTTGTACACCAGAAACTAAAAAAAAAAAAAAAGGCAAGGAAACATAATGTAAGACATGTAATATTAATTTATTGCCCAGATACTTTACAGGGATTTATATATGTTATTTACTCCTTACTATAAACTAATGGAATGGGGGTTTATGGATTATTGGGTCCATTTTATGTTTAAGGAAACTAATGTTCAAAGAATTCCCAAGGCATTATTTTAATTTATTCAAGAAATATTTCTTGAGTCCTTACAATGTACTAGGCATAGTTCTAAGCACTGGACATTCCGGTCACACAGCCAATAAACATTGAGGCCAAGAGTCAAATATTTGTCTTTTTCCTAAAACTTGTCCTTTTTGCAAGATGCCTTTAGAACCCTTGTTGAATGTTTTCACAATTAGCTCATTTTGTAAGGATAGACAGAAGCACCAGATATTTGAGAGGAAAACTGCAATTGATATGCTAACTGCACTTTCAGTATATCCAAACTTTACTTTTTTATTTTGACAGTTATCACTCAGAATTGTTTTTTCAGAACTCTACTTTAATATTTTACATGTGACTTTCTCCAGATGTCGTTACGTTGAAAGGCAAATTTGGAATCTTTGCATTTTGGGTAAAGTTGTTTCCTAGGTAGCATTTTTTAAATTCTTAATTACTGTGTCTTATAAAATAATCTCTTTATAAAATCTTAGAAGTCCATAGAATTCTCTACCTTTGCTGAAATGGGGTTGCAGAGGAGTTTTCTTCCCTTTCTTACAAACATACTATGTAGTGGTTTTACTCTTAGTATACCTATTTTACCTATGATTATATTCCAAAGACTTACATCTATATTTATAAACCAAAACTTTTTCTAAAGGTCTCTATTGAATATCTCATTATCTACAAACATGTCTCACACACCTTGATTATCTCACAGACATGTAAAATTCAACCTGATAGAAGTATGTGGAGCCGTCATCTTCACCCCAATTCCCCTTATCCTCTTCCACTGCTTGTCCTGGGAATGACAGCATCATTTGTCCAAGTCAGGCATCTTTCCTTCTTTTTACACACCTGGTTAGTGACAGAGTCTCAAATGTTCTATTTCTTTAAGACTTCTTGTATCCCTCCCCTCTGCCCTCCATTCATTTTGCTACTGCCTAAGTGAATCACCGTTTCTATTTAAGCAGTTAAACTCTGTTTCATCTACTCAGCATTTCTATTTATATTCTTCTCACTGGCATCCTGTTTCCTCTGTCATGAACCTTTCCTGATCCCCAGAACGAATTGTGTGTTATGTCACCTGAGCATGATTCTAACATAACACCTATCATAGTTGATATTTTCACTTGTTTTGCTTGTTTATAATCTACTTCTAGGCCAGAAGTTCTTGGAAGATACGAGGGTGTCATGGCTTTGCTATCATTGCATAGTGCCTAGCAAGTGAAAGATATGATAATAGTTAGAGGGAGTGAAACAATGAAGGGTCTATCTTGAAACTTTTTGGAAGTACCTGGGATAAAAGTAAATAAAAACTGGGAAAGAAAAGTCAATGTATGCTCATTCAGATTATAGTTTCTATGTGCCTGGAAAATTTGTTGTTGTCATTTAATTCAGAACACTGGGGATTTGCTTATTATTGGTCAACTGGGCTTTAAAAATAAATATCCACAAAACTATAAGGCTAAAGAGAAGGAAAAGGAAAATGGTGAGTCATCTTATTTTTCAGTTGTGTCCTTGTCCCCAGTTAAGACTACAACTGTGTGGAGTTGACTTAATATGGTTATTAAGATTAATAATAGCTACAACTTCATCTTAACACTTACCTTACCAAGTTCTAAGCAATTGTTTTCATCCTCACAACAGCTAAATAGGGCTGATATTATTACTATTTCCAGTTTACCATGAGTAAACTGAACCACAGAAGCGCTCAATATTTTTTCTTCCAAAGTCAAACACCTGATATAGGATGGATTCACTTAATCCTAATTCATCATTCCAGCTATTTATTGACTTTCTTGCCTGTGTTTCAGGCACTCTCCTTGGCTCTGGGGTCATAGCAGTGAACAAGATTGCATCCCGGCCCTGTTTGACTTGTATTATGTAGATGTGTAGACTGTTCTATGATAAACAGTCAAGCAGGTAAGGCGAAAAAAGGAGTGCCTCGCTTGGGGAAGAGTGGTGTTCACCATTCTATCAAGAGCAACCAAAGAAGGTCTTTCAAATGAAGACATGTTTGAGCAGGCCTGCAAGATGTGAGCCAACCAGACACACTGATATCTTGGGAAAAATATTCCAGGGAGGTGGAGTAGCAAGTGCAGAAACGAGTGCAGATTCACATAAGCAGGGGCGTTCTGTGTATGTTTTAATCACAAAGAGGCCAGCATGTGGAGATCCCAGGTTGTAAGAGAAAGTAGGACTAGAAGCCAGAGATAGAAGAGCCAAATCCTGTGGGAATTTCTAGACAATTGAAGCACTCTGATTTTAACCCCTTAAAATGAAAGCTATGGTAGGAATTTGAGGAGTTTGGAAACATGATCTCACTTCTGTGTTAACAAATCACATCACAGTTTTGTTGAGACACAATAGGTGCAAGAGTAAAAGCAGAAAGACTATTTTGGAAGCTATTGTAATAATCCAGATTAAAGGTGGTGGCTTGGACCTAGATGGTAGTGGTGGAGGTGGCTGATGGTAATTCAAGAGGTTGAGTTCTGGATACATTTTCAAGGTAGAAACAATAGAATTTGCTGCAGAATTATGTATACTAATCATTGTATTATACTGTCTTTGGTGGCTATTTCATGATTGATTAGTGTCCCTATACAAAGCAAGAGCATAAAGGACAGGAATTGACCTCCTATGTCAGTTATCTGTTGACAGTGTTATGGAGCCGTCTCTTCAAGCATGAACATAGGGAAGTGGCAGTTGTACAGGCTGTATGGAGTTCTAGGATGGCCCAAGTATATCAAAACTATGTGAGAGAAGGAGAGAAAGGACCTCAAGAGAGCAATAAAGACATTGATAATATGCACATCCTAAAATTGAAAAAAAGAAAAAGCTACTGTTAGCAATTTTACTTATCATAACTGTTTGCTGCCACAACATTTTAAAACTTAAAAACCTTATATCTATGCTTATTACAGTATTTTTTGACTTCCAAATTCTTTAACATTGTCTTTTTCTCAGGTTGGTTGTAAAGAAGTTTTCTATCTTAGAAACATCAGAAACACTGAGTAGTAGACTACCTGAAGAACATCTACAGAGTTTCATTTATATGAACATAAATCATAATGTTTTACAGCGCTTATGCTGTGGAGGAGTTTAAGGTTGCATACTAGGCAGAGAAAACCTGGGTAAACTATTAATAGTTTAGTATCTCATTTCCTATGGGAATATGGCTTCCACTTGAAGAGGAGAATATTATAGTTTTATTTAGTGTAAAATTCATATATTGTAGAAGAGTATGTTAGAGGTCCCAGTTGGTTTTTTCCTGAATTTATTATCTTACAAAGTCAAATACAGCTGCATCTTTCATAAAAGGAATGAGCTTATTCTAAAGTAATATCTGAGACTCTTCGATCAACTTATTACATTTTGATGACCATTTCATCCGATGAAGAGAAGTAGAATAACTGGAAGAATACAGATGAGGTTAAAAAGTTATTGATGAACAACAACAGAATTCAAACCTCAAAGCTGCTTAACAAACAAATATTTTAGGCAGCTGGGTTACAAAAATAATATTTATTTCAAAATATATTAAAGCTGTTTACACAGAAACAGGCTATTAAAAATTCTGTTTTGGGCCAATTATATTCAGTGACCTAATGTTTTTTAAAATAAATTCCATTTCTGAGATAAAGAACAATCTCTTTAAAAATTCTCATAATATCACCTTCCATATGAAGTCATTCTTTGAGCAGGAATAAAAGATATAGCCAGAACATAATAGTAACCAGAGAAAAATGTTTGAATCTCAGAGGTACCCACTAACTTCTTAATTCAGCCTTTATTTAGAGAATATATGATACAGTGTTTTGTGTTGTATATTAGGGTGGTGCGAAAATAATTGCCGGTTTTGAAATTATTTTTAACCTTTTAAGCCACAGTTACTTTTGCACTAACCTAATAGTTTCTCAGTCATAAAAGAAGTTTCCAACAGGAGAAGCAAATTAAATGTGTGCATTTTGGGAGAGGAGAGTTCATAGGGAAGAAATGGATAATATCATTAGTACAGGAGAAATAAAAACAGCTGGAAACCTGACATGGAGAAAGACAAAGCTTAAAATACAGAATTGTACAATGATGGCTTTCTTAATGACAGGTTTTCGTGATGATAATCTTAAGTCAACAAATTCTAAATTATCATTTATAAGACATCTGAACATACTACATCTTAAAAAATTTTAGATTTCCATTTGTGGTAGGTTACAAAACATGGCCTCAAAATTCTCCCATCCTTGAATGTGTGTCTTTTTACAATGTGACTTGGCAGTTCCTTTCATCAAAAGTTTGTTTCTCATTTCTCTTGAATAAGGGGAGGCCTTGTGAATTAGACTGACCAATGGAATGTAATAAAAGTGATATTACCTTAGAAAATAGTAAAGTGCACAGATTGAAAAATACGAACAAGTTCCGGAAGTGTTTGCCTATGTTCTTGAGTGATAGATCCCAGTAAGTTAACGGAGGCAAATTAGTTTTGAAGCCCACTTCGTAAAATTATCTAAGTTGTAATCACATAAAGTATACTTTGAAACAAAATACTATGCTGAACATACTATTTCACTGACCTAACTTTTCTAGCCTAATATTATGTTTTTAGAATAGTGAAACAACTATATGATTTCTTTTGAATAACTTAAGAATAAAAATCACTATGAACAGCTAAGGATTTTGTACTTTCAGTTTTCAAACTTTTAATTAAACACCAAAAAGCTTTCAGATCTTAGTTTTATTCTTATTAACTTAAAATGAAGTCATACTTCCTTTAAAGAAAGAACCAAGTGTATACTGGTGAATATCTGAGTGGTTAGAGCTGCACTGGTAAGTTTGTGTAGTGGTATTTTAAAAGACATTCTCCAACAATTAGCTGAACACATGAAGAAAGAAATAAAAGAGTGGGTGGGAGAAGAGCTGCATGTTTTTGACAATAAAACAATAGGAGATGGCTTTCAGTTTGGTACAAGAAACAGGAGGGTGAATGTGTAAGATTATGTTTCTTTTAAAATAGTAGGAGATGGTGTATAACCTCTGAATCTGTTAGCGAGCAATGCAGTTTTCTTTTGTTTGATCTGCAATTGTTCTATGTCATTAGGTAAATTTCGATGCACTTTAAATAAAAAGCACTGTTAATGAATTAATGTGTAGAAGTGTCTGAGCTCATCAGATGAAAGGTGTTATATAAGTGCAAAGTAGTAGTATTGTGGTGTTTTCCATGGCATTTTCCATGGCAACAGTAACTTTCCCACCTGACGGGGACTCATAAAGTAATGTGGGTGAGTTAAAGTTGCTATGATAGCTTAACTTTTTGCACTTTCTAATTTAAAATATTTGAATTGGTACTTTACTATTGCATATTTTATTTTTATTAATATAAATTGTTTGTTCTTGTAGCCTTCTCTACTCTTGTTACTGGTATAGTTCATAGTATTCTGATTATTCAAGGAAAAACAATTCATCTTTAAACTACCAGGGTATTATCACTTTCAAAAAAATTCTTCTTTTTCTTCATTCCTCTGTTCTTGGACTTGGGAAGTCCTGGGGTTCAATCTTATCTCTGCTACAGTGTGATCTAAAGTAAATTATTTGTTTTTCTTAATCTGTTGTGTCATCTATCAAATGGAAATAGAACCTATCTCAAAAGATTATGTGACGACTGAATGCAATCATATATGTCAAATGCTTAGTACACCATCTGATGCATAGCATGAGGTGTGATCTAAAAATATAGTGAATGGTTAAATAAAAAAAAGTTACAGTAAAAGACACATTGCCATTAACCCCTCTCAAAATACTTCCCCTAGCTTCGAACACACTCATCCCATGGTTCTTGCCACTTTCTGAAGCTGTTCTGGAAATCCTCTTTCGTGAGTGTCTTTAGTTGCACTGTCGTGGCTGCCTCAATGTCCTGAACCAATTCAAAATGTTTATCTTTCATGGCCATTTTGACTTTGAGGAAGAGTGAGGAGTCATACTGTGCCAGAACTGGTGAATATGGTGGATGAAGACACACTGTAATGTTTTTATTTGACAGAAATTGCAGTACCAGAAGCATGTTTGACATGGCTCATTTCTGTTGTGTCACCAAACACAGTGAATGGTGCTGCCGAGTGCCATCCAACGGAAAGGCAGGGATCTTCAATACGGGAAGTGGTGTGTCGAACCTTAGTAACAGGTTTCGACTTGCTTGGTGAAAGGTGTGACAGGTTTCAACTTGTTCGGTGACAAGTTGTGACAAGTTTCAACTTGTTCGGTGCAGTCAGTCAGGTGTGAACTACTAGTTGAGAGAAGGTGTGTTTATAAAATTTGCTGTAAATCATCCTCCATGTCACACATTGCTTCTGGTACGGCAATTTCTCTCAAATAAAAACATTACGGTAAAGAAAGAAGTCACTGGGGGCCAGATCAGGTGAGTAGGGAGGGTGTTCCAATACAGTTATTTGTTTACTGGCTAAAAACTCCCTCACAGACAGCGCCATGTGAGCTGGTGCATTGTTGTGATACAAGAGCCATGAATTGTTGGCAAAATGTTCAGGTGGTCTAACTTTGTCACGCAGCCTTTCAGAACTTCCAAAGAGTAAACTTGGTTAACTGTTTGTCCAGTTGGTACAAATTCATAATGAATAATCCCTCTGATATCAAAAAAAGTTAGCAACATCATTGCAACAAGTTCGCGAATTTAATTGTCAGGCCTTGTGTGTGTGTGTGTGTGTGTGTGTGTGTGTGTGTGTGTGTGTGTTTAAAAAAACAGCTTTCTATCTATTCTCTTGACCTAATTTCCTCCTAACTTCTTTGAAACCTAGCTTCATTGTCATTTTTTCTCCTTCAGTCTTTTCCTCATCACCAGTTTCTTCCATTCAGTTTCAAATTAAAGCCATTGCTCACACTCCTTCCTTTAATTAATTATCAAGTCTTAAATGAGTTATCTATGCTTATACTGAAACTTCCTCATCTCCTATTTTGTCCTGACTACCTTGTCATCTGATCAAGCATATGCACTTCATTTATATAGATCACCAATGACTTCATGACTTCTCTGTCTTGATCATCACTCTTCCTTGACTGTAAAATGGCTGGCATCGTCCCCCAGTCTCACCTTGAAACTTATTCTTCCTTTGGCTTCCTAATACTATACTGGCCTATGTTTTCTCCTGATTCTTTGTAACTTTTGTGTCTCTTTTAAGATGCTTGTTTTCTTTTTCCTTCTATCATTGTCCCCTGTATTTGTTACTTGTCCATGGTAAATTCTTCCATAGGTTTCTAACTGGTCTCTGCTTTGCCTTTCCATACCTCTGCACCCATTTCTGTCCTTCTAAAGTCAACTCACCATCATATGACTGTGTTATATAAAAATCTTTAATATTTATCTGTTTTACGGTCTATATTTTCGACTGCAGTAAAACTGGGTGTGTTCTAGTTCTGACTACTTACCTCCTTACTCAATCTTTTCCACTGTCACCCAACAATTCTTAAAGTGTGGTCTGGGGAATCTGGGATGTGGGTAGATTGTAACACCCTTACAAGGTGGCTGCAAGGTCAAAACTACTTTCATACTAATATTAAGATCTTATTTGTCTCATTCTCTCTTTTCTGTCTTGAATATACAATAAAGTTGACCAGAGGCTAAATGACATTTGATGATGTTATTGCTCTGACAACATGCCAATTTTTGTGCTTAAACATTTTTCAGTGTAATAGCTAATTAAATATAAAAGAGATCATCCACTTAAACAGAAGCTTTTTTAAGGAAGGAAATTCTTAATAATTCTTAAAACTGTAAATATGATCTGAAAGCAAAAGAATTTGAGAACTTCTGAGTAGACTAATGTGACTGTGACTATCCTATTGTCGTTTTTCTGTAAACATGCATTTTTTTCCTACCTACCCCTATTTATGTATCTTTAATGTTTAGATGACATGCTAAGTCCTTCATCAAGCCTTTCCTGATCTCCACCTTTACTCAAAACAGTATACAATTCTTGTTTATAAATAATACCTATAGTATATTTGCATTTTTTAAAATGATGTTTACAGTATTAATATATTTGGGAGATTACTAGATTTGCTTAATTCCATGAATCAGGGACCATATAATTTTTATTCTTTGTATTTCTACTGAATTTCACATACCTTAGGCACTCATTAATTATTCAATAACAATTAGTCAATTGTTCAGCTACCAATCTACTGAACAAAAATTTATTTACTGCCAAATGTAAGCTAGGTGTTTGAAAGAAATTTAAGGAGCTTAATGCCTTATAGTAGGGGATAAAATGTAAACAAATTAGTGTCATAGTCATCTTATACTATAAAATGTTTGAGTAGTCTATTGGAAAAAAATACAGCAAATAAGCAATCTTACAATGGAAATGGAATTTCAGAAAATGCTTTAGAGAAGTTTTGTGTGTGTGTGTGCGTGCGCGCGTTATGTGTCACTGTGTTGGCTCTGACTCCTGGTGATCCCATGAATAAGAAATGTCCCCAATGTCCCGCCCTCAACAGACCTGCTCACCCCTGTAGACTCAGGCCTATGGCTTTCTTTATGGAGTCAGTCTATCTCATACTTGGTCTTCCTCTTTTCCTGCCGCCTTCTCTTTTCTCCAGCATTGTTGTCTTTTCCAAAGAACCCTACCTTGTTATGATGTGACCGAAGTAAGTCAGCTTCAGTTTTGTCATTTTTGCCTCCAGCGATCTTTCAGGCTTAATTTGTTCCACTTGTCCATCTTCCTGGTGGTCCAGGGTTCCATCCATAGAGCTCTCCTCCAACACCACCTTTCAAATGGCTCTTTTTTTTTTTCCTGTCAGCCTTCCTCAGTGTCCAACTCTCCCATCTGTACATAGTACCTGGGAATACGAGGGTGTGGATGATCTTACCCTTGGTCTCTAGTGACACATCTCTGCTCTTGGTGGCTTTTCCTGATTCTTCCGTTGCTGCCCTTCTGAGTCTCAGTATTGTCCTGACTTTTTGGCTGCAGGATCCATTTGAATTGATGACTGAGCCACGGTAAGCAAAATCTTTAACAATTTCAGTATCTTTATTGTTTATATTACAGTCATCTATAAATTCCATAGTCAAGGCTTTTGTCTTCTTGCAATTCCTGCAGTTCTGCTTTGGCACTTGATTCTTTCACTTTCATCAGAACTCCATTCAAATCATTGCTACTTTCTGCCAATAAGATCCTCTCATCTGCACATCTTAACGTATAGCTATTTCTTCCACTGGTTTTCACTCCTCCTTCCTCTGAGTCCAGGCCAGGTTTTTGTGTGATGTGTTCTGCGTACATATTAAACAGATAGGGAGATCAAACGCACCCTTCTGGCCCCTTTGCGTGTAGGAAACCATTCTGTCCTCCATTTTCTGTCCTAACAGTGGCTTCCTGTCCACAGCATAGGTGATGCCTTAGGCCGATCAGGTGCTAAGGCAACCCCGTTCTCTCAGAGCAGCCCACAGCCCCTCCCAGTCCACGCGTTCAAAAGCTGACTGTTTGTAAGATGTAGACTGACCTACTCTGCAGTCTTTGGAGCACTCTAGTATTCAGTGAATGCTCGCCATGAGACTCGAGTGCCTCTTCCATTTCTGAACCCAGCTTGAACATCTGCTTTTCTCGCTTCATATAAGGTAAATGACTCTGTTGCATCACCTTGAGCATCACTTTACTTGTGTGGGAAGGTAGAGCAATGGTCCCATAGCTACTGCTCCCCTGGGCATCTCCTTTGTGAGAATTGGGATGAGTATTGAACGTTTCCAGTTTGTAGGCCATTGTTTCATTTTCCATATAGGTTGACGTTTTCCATATAGGTTGACAAATTCAGTCTCTGTGGCTTGACATAATTCTGTTGGTATGCCATCTACTCCTGGTGATTTATTTCTTCCCAATATTTTCAGGGCAGCTTTCACTTCACTTTCTAGAATTACTGGTTCTTCCTTATACCCTGTTTCCCCGAAAATAAGATCTAGCCGGACAACCAGCTCTAATGAGTCTTTTGGAGCAAAAATTAATATAAGACATTATAGTAAAATAAGACTGGGTCATAATATAATATAATATAACATAATATAATTAATATCATATCATATCATATCATATCATATCATATCATATCATATCATATCATATCATAAATGCCGGGTCTTATATTAATTTTTGCTCCAGAAGACACATTAGAGCTGATTGTCCAGCTCGGTCTTATTTTCAGGGAAACACGGTAGTAATGTTTTCAAAGGTGTCTGTCATCCCTTTGCCTCTTCTGTATAGATGTTCAGTATATTGTCTCTACCTTCCCTTTATTTTCTTCTGCTCAGATAATGTGCTTTTTTTGGTTCATCGTTCAGCACTCCGAGTCTAGGTTTGAATTTCCCTTTTATGTCTTGTCTTCTAGTAGAGATCTCTTTCTTGCTTTTCCTTTTTGTTGTTCTCGTCTGTGTCCTTACATTGACTATTACAATAATTCTCTTTATCTCTATGTGATAGTCATTGAAAAATTGCGTTTAGGATTCTAACCCAGCTTTGTCACCTTTTACTTTGGAGTCTCGACTGTCTTTGAAAATTTTCAGAGTTTCTTCTGTCAGAAATCTCAATTTTTCATTTCTTTTTATTTCCAGCATTGTGTTTTTTGTTTGTTTGTTTTGGGTTTTTTTTTTTTGCATTCTTTCCTAACAATACTTCTAGTTTCAGTTCACAATTCTTCTGGGTTTTGGTCAATTACCTTTAACAGTGAGAATGATTTTTAAATTAAATTTATTAGGGTGACGTTGGTTAATAACATTATATAAGTGTACAATTCTGTAATGCATTGTCTGTATATTGCATTGTGTTCTCACCACCCATATTCCAGTCTTCCTCCATTACTCTATATTTGACCCCCTTTTCCCTCTGCATCCTTCCTCTAACCCCCTTCGTCTCTAGTAACCAATTTTCTCATCTGTGTCTGTGACTTTGTTTTGGTTGTTCATTTGTTGCTTTCAGTTTTATATCCCACTTATGAGTGAAATCATATGGTTCTTATATTTTTCTGTTTGACTTATGTAGCTTAGCTTGATAATCTCAAGATCCATGTTATTGCAAATGACAGAGTTTCATCATTTCTTATGACTGAATAGTATTCCATTGTATATATGTAACATATCTTCTTTATCCAGTCATTTATCGAAGGACACTTAGGTTGTTTCCAAGTCTTGGGTACTTTGAATAATGCTGCAATAAACATAGGGTACATTATCTTTACAGATAAATGTTTTCAAATTTTTCATGATTCTTGGGCTATTTGGGGTCCTTTGTGGTTCCATACAAATATGATGAGTTTGTGTTCTATTTCTTTGAAAAATGTTATTGGTAATTTGATGAGGATTGCATTAAATTTGTATATTGCTTTAGGTAATATGGCCATTTTAACTGTGTTGATTCTTACAATCCATGAACATGGAATTTCTTCCTATTTTTTTGTGACTTCTTCAATTTCTTTCAATAATGTCCTGTACTTTACGTTGTATAGGTCTTTCACATCCTTCGTAAAGTTATTCATAGGTATTTGATTATTTTTGATTCCATTGCCAATGGAATTGTTTTTCAATTTTTTCCTGAAATTTCATTGTTAGTGTATGGGAACACAATGATTTTTGTACATTAATTTTGTATCCTGCAACTTTACTGTATTTATTTATTGTTTCTAATAGTTTTTGGTGGAGTCCTCAGAGTTTTCTATGTAAAGAATCATGTCATCTTCAAAAAGTGACAATTTCACTTCTTCATTCCCAATTTGGATGCCTTTTATTTCTTTCTCTTGCCTGAGTGCCCTGGTGAGGACTTCCGATACTATGTTGAATAACAGTGGTGAGACTGGGCGTGCCAGTCTTGCACCTGATCTTAGAGGAAAAGCTTTATGTTTTTCACCATTAGGTATGATATTAGCTGAGTGTTTGTTATAGATGGCCTTTATTATGTTGAGATAATTTCCTTTTTCACACATTTTATTGAGTGTTTTAATCATAAATGGATGTTGTATCTTGTCAAATGTTTTTTCTTCATCTTTTGATATTTTATGGTTTTATTCTTTATTTTTTTAATGTGGTGTAGCACATTGATTGATTTGCATTTGAGGAACTATCCTCTTTTAAATGCATTGTTGTATTTAATTTGCTAGTATTTTGTTAGGATTTTTGCATATATTTTTATGAGAGATATTGCTCTGCAATTTTCTCTTTTTGTATTTTTCTTGCCGGGTTTTGGTATCAGGGTAATGTTGGCCTCATTAAATGAGTTAGGAAGTATTACATTTTATTCTATTTATAGGAAGATTTTGAGAAGGATAAATGTTAAATCTTCTTTGAAAGTTTGGTAGGATTCACTAGAGAAGACACAGGATCCTGAAATTTTACTTTTTGGGAGGTTTTGATGATTGTTTCAATTTCCTTACTGTTGATTGGTCTATTTAGATTTTCTGGTTCTCCTTGACTCAGTCTAGGACGGTTATATATTTCTAAGAACTTGGTTACTGAATTTGGTAGTGTATAGCCTTTTCTAGTATTTATGTATAGTCCTTTGTATTTCTGTGGTGTCTGTTGTAACCTCTCTTTCACTTCTGATTTTGTTTATTTCTTTCTTTCCTCTTTTTTCTTTAGTGAGTCTAGCCAGGTTTGTCAATTTTATCTATCATTTCAAAGAATCAGCTCTTTGAAATTGCTTTTTTCTATTGTTTTTCTATTTCATTCAATTATGCTCTAATTTTTATTTCATTTATCATTATTTCATTCCATCTACTGACTTTGCTTTGTTCTTCTTTTTCTAGTTCTTTAAGGTGAAATGTTAGGTTATTTATTTGAAATTTTTCTTGTTTTCAGGGTTGTGCTGTAATGCTATAAAGTTTCCTCTTATTACCGCATTTGCTGCATCCCAACAATTTTAACATGTTGTATTGTCATTCTTATATATCTCCGTATCCTTTGATCTCTTCTTACTTTTTATTTGACCCAGTGATTGTTTAGTGGCATGTTTTTTAATCTCCAAATATTTGTGGTTTTTCCAGCTTTCTTTTAGCAATTGCTTTCCAGCAATTGCTTTCCAATTTCTAAGCATTATGGTTGGGGAATATGCTTGGTATGATTTCACTCTTCTCAAATTTATTGAGGCTAGTTTTGTGCCCTAACACCAGTCTCTCCTTGAAAATGTTCCGTGTGCTATAGAGAATATATATTCTGATGTTCTGGGATGAAAACCTCTCTGAATATCAATAATGTCCATTTGATCTAATGTGTCATTTTAGGCCGGTTTTTCCTTATTGATTTTCTGTTTAGATGATTTATCCATTGCATTCAGTGGGGTATTTATGTCCCCTAGTATAATTATGTTTTGTTATTGTCTTCCTTTATTTCTGTTAGTAGTTGCTTCATATATTTTGGTGCTCTCAAGTTGAGTCCATGAATATTAATAAGTGTTATGTGTTCTTGATGTATTGTCCCCTTTATCATTATAAAATATCCATTTTTGTCTCTTTACCTTTTTTATCCTGTAATCTACTTTATCTTGTATAAGTGAGCTACAGCTGCTTTTCTCTGCATTTCTGTTTGCTTGGAGTATCATTTCCCACCACTTCACTCTGAGTCTATGTTTGTCCTTGAAGCTGAGATCTCCGGAAGGGAGAATATAGTTGGATTTTGTTTTTTGATCCATCCTGCTACTCCCTGCCTTTTAATTGGTGAATTCAGTCCTATTACATTTAGGGTGATTATTGATCTATGAGGATTTCCTGTAGCCATTTTATCTTTTGTTTTTTTGGTAGCTGTCTCCATTGTTTCCTTTCCCTTGTGTTTCTCTCTGTTATTTTAGTTTGGTGATATTCTATGATTTTTTCCCCTCTGTTTTCTCTTTTTTATCTTAAGTGTCTCAGTTCTAGACTTCTTTGTAGTTACATTAGGTTTATGCAAAAGAAAGTTTCAGATGTACAGTAGTCCTTTTTGTTCTGATCGCATCTTATGTCCATTTACTTGTGCACTGTCAGTCCATTGCCCCCTCTTTTTTTTATGTTTTAGTTGTCACAAATTATCCCTTTTTATGCAGTGAGTTTTTATTTTCAAGTTGCAGTAGCTATTTTATTATTTTTTAAAAATATTTTTATATCCTTTAACTTTTATGTTATATTTGTTTTTAATACCATTTTCTGAATGACAGTTGCAATTTCTTACTTCTGTTTGTTAATCATCTTTCTCATAGTTTTGTATCCTTTTGTCTTTTTGTTTCAGGTACAAGAGCACCTTTCAGCATTTTTTGTAATGCAGGTCTTGTGGTGGTAAATTCCCTCAGCTTCTATATGTCTGGAAAAGCCTCTATTTTTCCTTCATATCTAAAGGATAACTTTGCTGGATATCTTATTTTTGTCTGCTGACTTCTCCCTTTCAGTAATTTGATTCCACTTTCTCTTAGCTTGTAGAGTTTCTGCTGAAAAATTCAGTGGTAATCTAATGGGGTTTCCTTTATAGGTAACCATCTTCTTTTTCTTGGCTGTCTTGTGAATTCTTTTTTCTTACTACTTTCGGGTGTGCAAAGTAACATACTAGTTACACATTTACACCCCTCACTAAGTGATAACCCCCCTCCCCCAAGCTACTAGCCCTCTGACATCTTATATAACTGTTGCAATACCATTGACTATCTTCCTTATGCTATAGTCTACCTCCTTTGACCATATATATATATTTACATATTCATATATAAATATATATATATTTACTTATAGTTGACATACAATACTATTCTCCTTCAGCTTGAGGTGTACAGCACAGTGGTCAGGCATCTACACCGTCTATGAAGTGGTCCCCTTGATTATCCAAGTGCCCGTCTGGCGCCTCACGTGATCTTGACAACATTGTGGATCATACTCCCCACACTGTAGTTCGTATCCTCGTGACTGTACTGTGTCTACTAACTTGCTCTTTCTAATCCCTTCACCTGCTCCCCCAGCCCCTCCTCCCTCCTATCTAGCAACCAACAGTTTTTTTTTCTCTATATCTCTGAGTCTATTTCTGTTTCTGTTTTGTTTGCTCATTTATTCTGTTCTTTAGATTCTACATATGAGTAAGATTATATGGTATGTATCTTTCTCAGTCTGACTTATTTCACTTAGCATAATATTTTCAAGGTCCATCCATGTTGTTGCAAATGGTAAGATTTCTTTCTTTTTTATAGCAGAGTAATACTCCGTGATATAAATGTGCCACAGTTTCTTTCTCCAGTCATCTATTAATGGGCATTTCAGTTGTTTCTGTATCTTGGCTATTGTGATTAGCACTGCAATAAACATAAGGGTGCATATATTTTATTCAAATCAGTGTTTTGAATTTCTTTGGGTAGATACCCGGGAGTGGAATTGCTGGGTCACAAGATAGTTCTATTTTCAATTTTTTGAGATACTTTCTTACTGTATCCCATAGTGGCTATACCAATGTACAATCCCACCAACAGTGTAAGAGCGAATCCTAAAAGCAGCAAGAGAAAGAACAGGTTACTTACAAGGAAAATCAAGTGAATTCTTTCTTTGTCGTTAATTTTGACAGCTTTAAAATAATGTGTCTTGGAGACAGGCTTTTGGATTGAGATAATTATGTGTTCTGTTAGCTTCTTGGATTTGAGGATCTAGTTCTTTCCTTAGGTTTGGGAAGTTCTCATCAACTATTTGTTTGAATAGGCTCTTTGTTCCCTTTTCCCACTCTTCTCCTTTGGTATGCCTATGTATTATTTTTATATTGTTCTTTCTGATGAGGTCTGATAGTTCTTGTAGAGTTTTTTCTTTTTTTTTTTTATCCTTGATTCTCTTCTTCCACCTGAGTCATTTTTACATATCTATCTTTGAGATTGTTAATTCTTTTCTTTATATTGTCTGCTCTGTTTCGTAAGCTCACTAGTTCATTCTTCAGCTCATTTATTGAGTTTTTCAGCTCCAGAGTTTCTGTTTGGTTATTTTTTTTAAGTTTCAATTCTTTGTAAAGTACTCTTTTTATTTGTTGATTTTATTTCTAAGGTCATTGAGTTGCTCTTCTGAGTTTTCTTGTACGTTGTTGAGTTTTTTTCAGAAGTGCAATCTTGAATTCTCTATCATTTAAATGATGGTATTCCATGTCTTTAATTTATTTTCCGTGATTTCTAATTTTCTTTCTGAACTCCCTTGTTTATGGATTATTTCTCTGCCTGGGCATTTGTAGGAATGATATTTTTTTATTTTTATTTTTGTATTTGACTCTTATCTGTTTAGCAGGTTGATAAGTAGAAGTCTTTCTTTTGTTCTACAATGGGTGGTGCTGATTTGCAAGCTTTTGTGTTCTTTCACCTGCATTGCTGGGGCTTCCAGGATCTCTGTGGGTCAGTGTTGCCTCTGTGGTTGGTTGAAAGCACTCCACATTGCCAGAGGAAGTGGGCATCTTATTTATGTCTTGTTTACCTCAGGACATAAAATTCTTCCCACTCTTCTCCTTCTAGTAGGCCTATGTATTATTCTTATATTGTTCTTTCTAATGGGGTCTGATAGTTCTTGTAGAGTTTTTTCTCAGGGCCACCATCTCCATGGTGGTATGTGGCTTGCAATGGGTCTGCTGACCTGTGTTTCCAGTGCTGCCTTGCTATAGCCAGAAGCAGCCAACCATTCCGCTCTGTCTGAGGGGTCCTGTCTGCCTCTACTAGGCTGAACTGTGATGGGTGTGGAAGGGTACGTAGGGTGGAGGGAGGTGGATTCATGCTTATGTGTCTCTGTTCTTACCAGTAAGTACAGAACACTTAGGCTAGAAAGTTTTGTTCTGTACTTTCGTGATCTGCCGAATGAGGATTTTACTGCTGGGCGGGCCACAGATAATGGAGAAGTGGGGCAGCTCCCCATATATATGGCTTTTTTTGTTGGTCCGGTGATGACGGTTTACTGAGTGCTGCCATCCTGGCCCCGCTTCCTTGCCCCTGACACTGGACTCAGCCTCAATGTGTATTGGCCACCCAGGCCTGGGTCTTGCCTCTGCCCCTCTGGTCTCGTCAGCCCAGTGATGGCTCACCCCTAGCCTTCGCTGCTACCTTCCGCTGGGTCTGTGCGAGCCCAGACTGCATCTGCGGCTCCTGTCTCTGTCCTGCCTCGCCCTGTCTCTGTTAACTGCTCCCATACACCCACCTTCAGGTGTCTCCGTGCACGGATACCTCAGACATTTTGTGTGCTGAGCAGAGGCTCCTTGGTACGTTATAGCTGTTCACCGTGTTATATCTTCAAGGGGAGCGACTTGGAAGTCCTCTCAGGCCACCATGGTGCTGACATCACAAAGAAGTTTTACTGAGAATCTGTTTTTTGTGTGGACTTTAAATCCATCATGAATTTTATTTTGTTACGTTTTGTCACTACAATTCTTTCAGTCCTTTTCTTCAGCTTTACTCTAATGTTTGATATTAACCATTTGTGGTCAGATCAGTACCACAGTCTGCTCCTGCACCTTTTTTGGCAGATAGCTTCTCCATCTTCTGCTTACAGTGCCATAGTTTATTTGATATCTATGTTGACCATCTGGTGATGCTCACATATACAGTCTGCTGTTCCATTGTTTGAAGCACATGCTTGCGACAGAGAACTTGTTAGTTACGCAGAAATTCACGTGCAGAAATCCATGATCTCCTGCTTTGTTTCTGTCCCCTTGTCCAAATTTTACAATGACATTTGGCTCTGCTTTATTTCTTAGTTTTTTTGTTGCAATGATGTGTAATTATCAGCATGTCTTGTTTTGGTGTGTGATCAATTTCTTCTTGCATACTTGCATAAAAACTTTCAATTTCATCTTCATCCTCTGTAGATGAAGCATAGACTTGAAGGATGGTTATGTTAATAGGTTTTCCTAGAAGTCTGATTGATATTATTTGGTTTGATCTTGCATTGTAGCCCCTAACTGCCTGTACAACATCTTGCCTCAGGATTAAAGCCACTGTGTTTCTTATGAGTTTGTCATTTCTTGAGTAGAACACTTCCTAATTGCCTGACTGTAATTGTCCCATTCCATTGTATTTTACTTTACTAACGCCAGGCACTGCAGTGTTTTGCTTTCCCATTTCTTGCTTTACAATTTCTAGTTTACCTTGGCTTTTACTTCTTTCTCACTTACTTCTTACGTTCCATGTTCCGATTGTATGTGTTGGGCACCATCACATTTTCCTCTTTCCTTTGTGCATATTAGCCTTTAGACATCCGTCCTGCTTTGGTCTAGTTGTATCATTAGAAGCTATGTTATTTGCACTTGTCTCTGCTCTTCCCCAGTAATTACTTGAATGCTTTCTGACCTGGGAGCCTCATTTATTAGCACGATCTCATGTTTCATTTTGGGCTGTCTCATCGTAGGATTTTTGAGGTAAAAATGAAAAGGAAAAAAAAAAGAAGAAAATGTACCTGGTTTAGCCTTACCTTCTGTTGTGCAGTGAGTGAATCCATACCACATGTCATTGGGCCCATGATGCTGCAATCATCAAATGCCCATGAAATGCAAGTGCCCCTGCAGTAGAAGAAATTATATTTGAAATGAAAATTTTGCTTGCCGCAAATCATATTCTTATCACCAGGACTTCCTAGAGCTCATGGCCAGTACTCTTGCTAAGACTGAAATTGTTACCCCTTCAACTCTTAAAAATACCACCTTCCTGGATCCTAAGGAGAGCAACCTTTCCTAACTCTCTTGTTGATAATCTTTCCTACAAAGTGTTTCTGAAAAACTTTTTGAAACTCTTATCAGATTTCAAAGAACATCTTCTAGTATTGCCTTCAGTTACTATTCTACATTAAATTGTAAGTATCAAATATCTAAATTTTAGAGATTTACTCCTATGTGAACATATAAACTAATTAAAATTATGGTAAAATATACATAACATAAAATTTAGTATTTTAACCATTTTTAAGTATATGGTTTAGTAGCATTAAGTACATTTGTATTTTTATGCAACCATTACCAGATCTTTTTTCAATTTTTAACACTGAAACTCTTGTCCCCATTAAATGATGACTTCCCATTTTCCCCTCTCCCAGCCCCTGGAAACCACCTTTCCACTTTCTGTTTCTATGAATTTGACTCTCCTAGCTATTGCATATAAGTGGAATCATGTAACATTTGTCCTTTTGGGACAAGCTTATTTTACTTAGCATTAATGTCTTTGAGGCTCATCCATGTTGTAGCTTGTCTCAGAATTTCTTTCCTTTTTAAGGCTGAATACTCCATTGTGTGCCTACACCACATTGTGTTTATCTATTTGTTTGTTGTGGACATGAACAGGTGAATTGGAATTGTACTGTTCATTTATGGCATTTACAATAATCACATCAGCAAAGCACTGTACTTACGGGCTACCTGATGGGACATAGAGTTAAGGTTATTATGTGGTCACAGCTGTTTGTTCAAGAAGGAATTTACTCATAGGTAGTGTTTTATTAGAACACGTTTACTTGAGCTGAGTCTAGGCAAATCAGCATTCCGATTGAGTGCAAAAATACATTTTGAAAATTACCACTTAAGTTTGTATGCAAGCTATATATTAGACTTTCTTGTCAACAAAATTACAATATCTGTCAGAATATTGTGTTTTAAGAAGTAGCATAGCAGGTGAGAACAGCCAGGTCCTTTTTCTGGAACTGTGATCCTAGAGCTATTGCTTCTGATGTTCTTAAAGCTCTTATTTCTTTAGTGTTTTATGTTGGTGCCACTAACTCTGGTGATTCGTAAAGTCTATAACCCTCACCGGCTAAAATGAAGAAAATCAATTTCAGACTCCCAAAGTATCTACTGGAGACACAACTTCTATGTAGTAAGTCATCCATTTCTGATACTGGCAATATTACTACTTTTGAGGAAATAATTTGAAAAATCATCTATAGGACTACTCAGGGACTGTGTGTGTGTGTGTGTGTGTGTGTGTGTGTGTGTGTGTGTTCTAGTATTTGTTCCTTGAATTCCATTGTTATAAATAGTAGCACTAAGTTATAGGAGGCATGAAAAAGATGAGGAAATAAAGTTTTTATTTTATTAAGTATATATTTTGTTGAATATATATTTTAAAGGATCCACGATCAACAGTTGATAAGGAAATACTTTTCCTCTTTTTGATGAAATCAGACCAATGATTAAGCATCGTGTAAAGACAACACTAGATCATTGTGTTTATATGTATCTTTTTTTTTTGTTGAGATATAATTGACATATAATTCTTTACCTGTATCTTAAACACTGGTCAGAAAATTTTAATTTCCCTGGGGCTAGCTGAATATTTTGTAAATATATTTTCTGTTTCAATTCCTGAAGTCATGATGCTTGCAACTAGATATTCTAGGTGAATAAACAAATATTACACAGTCTTTATGTACAAAAAAGTTGCTGATAAAGAGTTTGATACGGTTTAGAACTTAGTGTGCACCTAGGGGTGCAGCAGGAGGCCACTATATAGTTGTAAATAGATGTACATTGTTTAAAAGGTTGTTGATATTTTGAATAGGGATAAAAAGACAGGATAACGATTATTTTAAATAAAATTAACCATGAAAAGGAATGTATTTTACATTTGCAATGAAAATTAAAGATGTATAATGAGAAAGGAAAAATGAGAGTTAAGGATCTCCTTTTCCTTATTAGTATGTACTATTCTTACATTAAGTAGTTTGTATTGTATACACAAATTACATCACCCCATTGTTCTTGTTTCCAAATTTTTTTATACCATGAAATTATGATCCTACTAATATGAACCTCTTAAATGAGTTAATACAATTTTTTTGTTTATCACTATCAAAGAGACATGCACTTCAGAATTATCTTTCCCCTGACCCCGGAGTAAGGCTATATTTAAGGTTATCCATCAGAAATTATTTCATTTTCTATCTAGAGCCATATGTTTTCAAAGTAATGATGGCTCATTCATTCATTCATTTTCAGAGAAATATTTAGAGAGCTTACTCTGTGGCGGGTACTTTTCTTGACTTTCTTGTTTCTTTGTTACAATGGCTAAAGCACATTCTCCCTGAGTGGTAGTTCATGGCCTGAGGATAACAACAGCTTCTATGTTCAAGTTTTAAGAAGCAAAGAAAAAAGAAAAACAACTCAAGAAAACAGAAAAGAAAAATATGATCAGTCAGAGTGCAAGGAAAGATAAATCTGTAAAATTGAATTTTCTGGGTTGTATTTGAGAGTCAAGCAGAAATTCCACTTGTTTTTAAAATACTGCAGTTGAAAATGTCAATAAATTTTCAAATTATGATTTATTTGTTTAGAAAGTAAACTAAATTTAATTGTATCCTTCCAAATAAAAGTTTTCATTATGTAGTACAGAAGTTGCTGGCTGATCGAGAGTGCTTCATATTTCTATAATTGACTCAATGATTAATTTTCTCATTCTATGATGTAACATGGATGTACACAGATAATAACTGTTCTCTTATCGTGCATAGTCTCTTTAAATACATTCTATGAGATTTTTTAGCTACATAGGCCAGATGAGAACTATTTATGTCTTTAGTAACACTGTATCCAGATATGTCAATAAATATTTATTAATCCAATAATTCTATAGTAATTTTGGAGTTAAAAGCAAATAGGGAAGTTGCTAAAATGTATTCTGAAATGTGGACACAGACGCATTAAGGAAGATTAAAGAGTAGCTTTCACCCCTTTCGTATGTGCTCCTAAACTAGGTAGATAACTTACATCTTAGAAATCGGAACCCACTGACAGATAACTTCATCAGGAAAGTTCTTTGCAAGGAGGACCAATAATGGATCGTAAGAACTTAGCATGGTCCAATCAGTGAGTGAGAAACATTTTCAACAGCCACATGAGTATACTTGCAAATATTTTTCTTGTCTTTGATAATGCTTCTATGGGTTTTCATATCGGTACTCCAAAATGGTTTTCTAAAATGTTAGACTTCATATGCAGTGAAGAGTACTTTAAGATAATTCAGAAAATAGTCTGAAGATGTGGTTTTGAATTTCATGCTGAAATTTCAGAGATATGTCTTTAACTATTATGAGTACCTAGCGAGCACCTTGTCAGTTTGGTTTGGTGTCTGGGAAGCACAGTACTTACATACAGTTAATTTTTAATAAATGTTGTTCTGTATATATATAGTTTTTATGGCTAAAAGTCATTAGAAAAAACCCCACCTGATTATACTTGGGAGACAGTTTCCTAAAGATTCTCATCTTAATAAAAATAGACATAAAAGGTGCAGACCTATGAAGTGGGTGCTCTCCTCTGTCAGTTTTTAAGCTGTTTATTTAAATATATGAAAAGACAGTATTTTGTAAAATTTCTGAAGATATATTTATAGAAGCACAATCTCTTTTTCAATTATAAAACTAATCATGTTGTTGTGAATTTTAGCTCACATAAATTTTCCCACTTCATGACCTTGATAATTTGCTTTACTTTTGTATTGTATGTTGCTAAAGTCTACACCATTTTTTGATTAAAAAAACAAAAAAGAGGAATTGATACAATAGATGGTTGTATCTGTGAATGGACTATTTTTTAGTGACTTTAATGTATTGGGGTTTTTATATGAATCTCATCCTAGAGTTATAAGAGCATTCAACCAAGACATAGAGTAAAATAAACCACCAGAATCAAATGATGATTAAGTATTATTGTCAACAATAGATAAATAAACAAACAACATAAGAGATAGCCATCTACTAAAGGATGACTGCTTCTCTTAATGAAAGAAGAAAAAAAGAAAGAGAAGTTAATGTTTTTATTAAAACTGTCAGCCTGAAATTTGAACAATCTGTATTACATCCTTCTATTGACTTACATATTAGATTATGTCAGAAAATTCAACCTATCAAAGCATTTTGTTTCCTAAGTCAAATAACTGGGTTGTTTTACTGTATAGAACAGCTTCTTTACAGAGATGAACTGCGCAGATCTGTGAAGTAAGCAGAATTCAATTAGGGGGTTTCAGTACTGTAAAACGGGTGTACCTCCTCCCCGGATCTCACCTTCCTTGAACCTACGTCCTGTCTTTATTTTCTTTGCTGTTGTTAAATTGACTCCAGAAGATAATCTATTGCCTTGCCCAGGTATTCCAGTGAAAGTGATTTTCTTAATTATTGCTCTGAACATTGCTCAAGGTTCATTCGTTTCTAGAGCTTATATTTTCTAAAAAATAAAAATAAAAAAATCTTGGGTTATGTGGGTACATTAGGTTAGATGATGGAAGCAGGTTGGTATTGGTGGAACGTCAGCTGAACAGATGTATTGAATAAAAAGCTGTGGGTATGTAAGAAGCCAGGGTTTCATAAATTTAAGTAGCTTTAATATTAATTTAGTACTTACGAAACAAATTCTGTATCCTGGATGACAATATGTTGGTGTTACCCTCAGGAAGTTTTTTATCACAAAACATCAGTATGGAGAATAGCTGCCTTCTTGGTAAATACGTTGTTTTGTGATAGAATCCCAGAGAACTGGTCTTAGGTGAGGGCTTTGAGCTTGCCAAATAAGAGATTTGGGGATGGAATCATTTGACAAATGCTAAAGAAAATATGACAATTCCAGTCACCAGACGTTATCAGACTCCTTATGTAGTTGTGGCTATGTATCCCTTAAGTGACTGAGAAATCCTGCAACTCCCAATATCCTAAATCTTTCTTACACAGTTTAAAAGACTTTCCCTAGGTGGGAGTCCTTGACCTCCAGATTGTCTGCATCACATTTCTTCTGGTTTGACTGAGATGGACAAAGCATCTCCAGCATCAGGCTAGCAGCTGCGCTCATTTTTGTCTACGCTCATGTTGTCCACTAAGCACGTGCCACTGTAGAATGAATTAAAGTCAACTCGGGTCTGTGTTTGAACCCAGGAGATTGTTTTCATTCCTTACCTATGGTTGTAGAAGTTTTGAATTTGGGGTCAAAATTCAGACTTTAATTTTCTTGCCTGAAGTGCTTTTCTTTCTCTTTGCAATTTGTAATATTTCACTTTCTTAGTAACGGTGTCAGGAGCACTGTGATTTTTCTCTCTTTCACATCCTGTTGGAAATACAAAACACCATTTAATGTTATTTTGGAAATTGACTCAGTTTGCCAGTGGGGCAACATATATTTACATGTTTCTGATTTATATGACTTTAATAGTTATAATTCAAATAACTGACAATTATTTTAATAAAATAGTTCTAATAAACTTAAAAGTTTTTATTAAAGTTGTGTGTCCTATGAAAAGCTGGATATGTCTACTTGAGCCTTTTTTCTAACTTTAAATGTCATCATAATTATTTACTGTCAGTAGCTTTTTATAAGAAGTAGAGAAAAAATTAAATATATTCAAAAGTCGTCAGCTTTTACAGTGTAAGAATTATTCTTTCTGTTACTTCATGAGAAATTCAGAAGGAAATTCAGTTCTGATTTAGACTTTCTCCACCTGCCTCATAAATAATGATTTTCACCTGGCAAATTGCTATTATAGTTGGTATCACCCCATGCTTACTTTTACTTACACACTATCACATTTTAACTTATAATCTAGCTTCATGGAATATCATTCATCCAAAAGCATATTTACTACCACTTAATCTATCCTTCAGCCATCAGCAGGGAGAGTGTCTGTGGTCACTGTGTGTCCAGGAGGTAGCAAATTTGGTGCCTAGTAGGTGTTCAGTAACTGCAGTGATTGAAGACGAAAAAAGTTTTTTGTACAATTTGAAATTTCAACCATTGATATCCAAGAGGGATAAGGTTTCAGGTATGTACCACAAGTAGGTTCTAGAGATCTGCTGTACAGCGTTGGGCCTGCAGGTGACAAAATTGTATGGTGCACTTAACAATGCACTGAGGCTAGACCTCAGGTTGTATTCTTACCACAATAAAGAAATAGAGCTTAATGGAATTTGATTTTAAGGTATTTTTCATACTTGCCTAAGTATGACAATGCATTTTTATACAGTTCCACCCGGCTGCTCTTCCTTTTGCTTTGAGGGGTCCAAGGGCAAGATGCTACAAGTAACCATCCGAGCATTAACCCTTTAATGCCTATTCTCCTCCTACCTTACCAGTACTGTCTGCGTGTTGATTTAATTTTTATAATCTCTCACTGAACCCACCATTAAAATGTACTTTCAATTCAAAGCTAGAAACAAACTTATAAATGTAAAAAGTGACTAAAAATAAAGTTGTTCTGCCCTGAATAAATATGTTTTGAACTGTGCCCATACTGTCAGCAAACTTACCTTTCTTTCATTGTGGCTTCAGTTGTTTTCGTGAACTTTTATCCAGTTCACTTCCTATGGCTGAATCTCCTTAGTGGTCTGATGGGGTGTGGTGGGGTTTCAGTGTCCTTTGCCCCCTTCTTTGATCCAGATGCTGGTAACTGGGGGGAGGTCAACCAAACAAAAATCAACTTGCATAGGCCCCCTTCTGTGGAGATGGTGCTATGCGATTGATCCAGCATGGCTAAAAGATAGTGTAAGTTTCTATGGATAATTGAGTTAACTCTTCTTAGTAGTTTTGAAGATGTGCTTCTTGTTTTTTTAGCTCCACATTCATGGATAAATCTCAGGTCGATTGGCTATGATTAGTATTTACATGCATATGCTTATATATGCTTCATAGCTTTGCATCATGTGCAGTAGGCACCTCAGGATAGCTCCAGTACTAACTACCAAAACTACAAATTCTACTTTATTATGGTATGAGTTAAATTAATATTTTTCAATCTTTCAAAATAAAATCCTATACTCAAATGCACTCAAAATGTATATTCTCAGTTAATGTTACTTGAAATTCCAAAATAAAATTAATATTGTGCCATATTAGATTAAGACAACTGGCACAGAACACTCCTTTGTTTCCATGTCTTACCTCTTTGGAAAATCACTGAATTAAATTTTGAATCAGGATTACCTAAGGGCAATACCTCTGTCCTAGTTTAGATCCGCTGTTTGTTCTACCTAGAATTTTATTTTTCAATTCCCATGCCTATCCAGTTCCCTGTTGATTAGTCTATAGATTAGTACATCCATTCAATACATAGTTATAGAGTGCCTACTATGTGCCAGGCAGTAGTTTAGGTTTATTGGACTCAAAAGTAAATGAAGCACAAGTGTCCCTGCCCCTGTGGAGTTTGCACTGTTTGATCAGCCGCAGGGCTGATGACAGGGAGGACCCTGCACCTGTTGGCAGTTTCACAGCCTTTAGTTTTTGCAGAACCAACTTTTAACGAAACTGTAGCTGTTTCCTTTCTTGATATTTGCAATATCTGTACAAATGATAATGATTTTTATGTTCCTTCCACGTAAATACCTCATTAAAAAAATGCCTGCTGCAAAATGCCTTCTAAGCCCTTTGTACATTTTGGTAGGAATATAGTAACTATTCATGTAGCATACAGGCTATCTGTCTTCTGCAAAAGAAAAGACTTTCCCCATTCCACAGAAGCCTATGATTGGTTCTTCCATCCTACTAGCATACATCCCCGTTATCCAACAACTGGAATTAAACTTACGTGTTTATTGCCATGCTGGGGTTTGGTTGTTTAATTGTTATCTGTTCACTGAAATTTTGGTTATACTATCAGCCTTTTAAACACTGGACAATTATTTACTTTCTCTTATTTGACTATAGTCAACTAACTTGTTTTGAGATAACAAAATAATTCTTAATTCTCACCAGTCTCCAAGAAAACATATGCTATATAGTACGAAAACAGTATTTAAAATGTTAGTGTAAATTTTACTTTTGGACATCAGTAACACATCACAACAAATGTATTTTATTTACTTGAAATATTTGGTATATTCCTTCAAATTTCGATTATGCTATTTTGCAAAGTCAATAGGCACTTGTTTTACACTTAAGCTTTGTATGGTGTAACTTTTTTAAAATTTTAATTTAGAAAACAATTAAAAGATAGTATTTCTTTTAGGACATATCTTCTGGTTTATTAATTAAAACACAGTAGGGTAGAATATATTAACAAAGTGTTCCAAGTAACACCTGAAAAAACTAAATCTCTTTCCTGAGTATCAAAAAGTTCCTAGAAACAAATGGGACTACGTCTAACTAAAAAGTTTTTGCACAGCAGAGGAAACCATTAACCAAGTGGAAAGACAGCCTACTGAATGGGAGAAGATCTTTATCAATGATACATCTGATAAGGGGTTAATATCCAAAATTTATAAAGAACTCATACAACTTAACAACAAAAAAATCCAAGCAATCCAATTAAAAAATGGGAGGACTTAAACAGACATTTCTCCAAAGAGGATACACGTGGCCAATAAACATGTAAAGATTCTCAATGTCACAAATTATCAGAGAAATGCAAATTATAACAATGAGATACCACCTCACACCTGTCAGAATGGCTATCATTAATAAATCAGAAAACAATTGTTGGTGAAGATGTGGAGAAAAGGGAACCTTTCTGCACTCTTGGTGGATTTGCAAATTGGTGCAACTACTATGGAAATCTTTATGGAGTTTCCTCAAAAAATTAAAAATAAAACTACCATATGACCCAGCAATTTCATTTTTGGGTATTTATCTGAAGATATCCAAATCACTAACTTGAAAAGACTTATGTACAGCATTATTTATAATGCCCAAGATATGGAAGCAATCTAAGTGTTCATCAATAGATGAATGGATAAAGAAGAAATGGTACATACTGTGTTTTTCTGAAAATAAGTCTTAGCTGGGCCATCAGCTCTAATGTGTCTTTTGGGAAAAAAATTAATATAAGACTCAGTCTTATATAAGACCCGGTCTTATAGTAAAATAACACTGAGTCTTATATTAATTTTTGCTCCAAAAGACGCCTTAGAACTGATGGTCCGGCTGGATCTTATTTTCGGAGAAACATGATCTATACAATAGAATATTACTCAACCATAAAAAAGAATGAAGTCTTATCATTGGTGACAACATGGATGGATCTAGAATGTATTATGCTAAGTGAAATAAGTCAGACACAGAAAAGCAAGTACTATATGATCTCACTTATATGTGAAATCTGAAAACAGAGTAAATGAATAAACAAAACTGAAACAGATTCGTAGATATAGTGAACAAATTGGTGGTTGCCAGATGGGAGGGGGGTTGGAGAACAGAGTGAAAAAGGTGAAAGGATTAAGAAATACAAATTGGTAGTTACAAAACAGTCACAGGGATGTGAAATACAGCATAGAGAATATAGTCAATAATGTAAAAAAAAAAGTTTCTGGCAAAAAATGCGACAAAACTAAATCACCTAGCAATTGTTCCCTCATCTAATCCAGTTACTCAAAGGAGACAGGTCAAACTCTTTGGGAATGTCAGTGATGCTTTCCTCTCCTACTGTGTTAAACCTTAAATAAATTTGTAATCCAATTTAAAAGGCTAGAAGAAATTAGAAAAGGGAGTACTTGTAAATGTGAACTGCATGAAGAGCCTTTTATCCCGGAAGTCGTCTTTGACTATCTCAGCTTATGTTGGGTGTTGCCATACACACACACACACACACACACAAACTCACACATACACACACATACACATATATTCACATACACACACATACACATGCATACACACATATATACACATACACACATATACACATACATATATACACACACATATACGCACACATACACACATACACACACACATATATATACTAACACTCAGATGCACATACACGTATATATACACACACACATAAATACACATATATACATATATGGACAAACATACAAATACACACATATACATACATATATAAATACATAAACACATATAAACATTCATATAGATGTATATACATATACACATATACACACATGCACACACATACACATATACACACATGCAAACACAAACACACATGCACACACATGCACGCACACACATACACACATATGCACACATACACATACACTATGTACATACACATATATGCACACACATATGCATGTACACACACACACACACATACCTGTTGCTCAGCACACTGTCTCGGCACCTTTTACATCTCCCTCACTACACTGCACACTCGTCCATGAGAGCAGTTTCTGACTTCATCTCAGAGCCTGGACAGTGCCTGGAACAGTCAGCAGCTAATCAACATGTGAGATATGTACAATATACATGAGATGTGTACAGTACATGTGTGATGTGTACAGTATATGTGATATATGTACAGTATACATGTGATGTGTAGAGTATACATGTAACGTGTACAGTATATGTGTGATGTATACAGTATATGTGTGATGTGTACAGTATTGTGTGATGTGTGCAGTATATGTGAGATGTGTACAGTATACATGTGATGTGTACAGTATATGTGAGATGTGTGCAGTATATGTGAGATGTGTACAGTATACATGTGATGTGTACAGTATATGTGAGATGTGTACAGTATACATGTGATGTGTACAGTATATGTGAGATGTGTGCAGTATATGTGAGATGTGTACAGTATACATGTGATGTGTACAGTATATGTGAGATGTGTACAGTATACATGTGATGTGTACAGTATATGTGAGATGTGTGCAGTATACATGTGATGTGTACAGTATATGTGAGATGTGTACAGTATATGTGAGATGTGTACAGTATACATGTGATGTGTACAGTATATGTGAGATGTGTGCAGTATACATGTGATGTGTACAGTATATGTGAGATGTGTGCAGTATACATGTGATGTGTACAGTATATGTGAGATGTGTACAGTATATGTGAGATGTGTACAGTATACATGTGATGTGTACAGTATATGTGAGATGTGTGCAGTATACATGTGATGTGTACAGTATATGTGAGATGTGTACAGTATACATGTGATGTGTACAGTATATGTGAGATGTGTAGAGTATACGTGTAAAGTGTACAGTATATGTGTGATGTGTGCAGTATATGTGAGATGTGTACAGTATACGTGTGATGTGTACAGTATATGTGAGATGTGTGCAGTATACATGTGATGTGTACAGTATATGTGAGATGTGTGCAGTATATGTGAGATGTGTACAGTATACATTTGATGTGTACAGTATATGTGAGATGTGTACAGTATACATGTGATGTGTACAGTATATGTGAGATGTGTGCAGTATATGTGAGATGTGTACAGTATACATGTGATGTGTACAGTATATGTGAGATGTGTGCAGTATACATGTGATGTGTACAGTATATGTGAGATGTGTACAGTATACATGTGATGTGTACAGTATATGTGAGATGTGTAGAGTATACGTGTAAAGTGTACAGTATATGTGTGATGTGTGCAGTATATGTGAGATGTGTACAGTATACATGTGATGTGTACAGTATATGTGAGATGTGTGCAGTATATGTGAGATGTGTACAGTATACATGTGATGTGTACAGTATATGTGAGATGTGTGCAGTATACATGTGATGTGTACAGTATATGTGAGATGTGTACAGTATACATGTGATGTGTACAGTATATGTGAGATGTGTACAGTATACATGTGATGTGTACAGTATATGTGAGATGTGTGCAGTATATGTGAGATGTGTACAGTATACATGTGATGTGTACAGTATATGTGAGATGTGTGCAGTATACATGTGATGTGTACAGTATATGTGAGATGTGTACAGTATACATGTGATGTGTACAGTATATGTGAGATGTGTAGAGTATACGTGTAAAGTGTACAGTATATGTGTGATGTGTGCAGTATATGTGAGATGTGTACAGTATACATGTGATGTGTACAGTATATGTGAGATGTGTGCAGTATACATGTGATGTGTACAGTATATGTGAGATGTGTGCAGTATATGTGAGATGTGTACAGTATACATGTGATGTGTACAGTATATGTGAGATGTGTACAGTATACATGTGATGTGTACAGTATATGTGAGATGTGTGCAGTATATGTGAGATGTGTACAGTATACATGTGATGTGTACAGTATATGTGAGATGTGTGCAGTATGCGTGATGTGTACAGCATATGTGAGAGAATTCTAATTAGCCTCTCTGGCGCTGGCTTTGCCTTTTCCAGTTGATCTTACTTTCCTTTACTAGCTTAAGTTGTTGTTTTCATAGGGTTTTTTGTTAAAGAATTAACTGATCATTCAGTTCTTAAGTGATCATTTGGTATAATTAAGTGATCATTATGATAACTGTGACCAGTAACCTATGACATGTTCCTTTTCTTCTTTCATGAAGTTTAAGTTACTAAAATAATATGTACTTTTATTAAAGTTTTATTTAAATAAAATCTGCATGTTTCAGTGGTGAAATGTTCTTTATAGTTTTAATTAGCATCTTGCATTTTCTTTTGTTTTAAATTTGACTTTTATTCAAGAAGTACATCCACAGAGTTAAAAAATAGAATTAAACAAATGCTCATTACATTGAAAAATAGCAATCCTCTGCCCTGCACCTTCCCACTAGGACAGTTCTCCAGAGGCAACGAGCTTTTGGCATTTCCATCCATAATTTGAAATGATTTCCAGATTGCTATTTCTTGATTTATCAATTTTAAACATTAATTTTGCATAGTGAACATGGAGAAATTAGTGGGAGAGAAAGACATGTCAGTAAAAAAGTGAAATAAAATCTAAGCTGATATATGCTACAGTAGATTTCGGTGCAACTTGTTTTGGATCCATAAAGAACAGGTAGGAATTTTAAGTCTTTCAAATTGCTTTTAAGAATAACTGTATTACAGCTATATGAAAGGATGCTCAACTTCACTAGCTATTAGGGAAATGCATATCAAAACCACAATGAGATACCACATCACAGCTATTAGAATGGCCATTATCAGCAAGACAAGTAATAACAAGTGTTGGAGAGGCTGTAGAGAAAAAGGAACCCTCATAAACTGTTGATGGGAGTGTAAATTGTACAGCCACTTTGGAAAACAGTATGGAGGTGTCTCAAAAAATTAAGAATAGAATCCTTCTTCTGAATATCTACCCTCAAAAATCTGAAAACATTTATTTATAAAGATATATGTACCCCTACGTTCATTGCAGCATTATTTACAGTGACCAAGACATGGAATCAACTAAAGTGTCCTTTGATAAATGATTGGATAAAGAAGATATGGTTCATATATGTAATGGAATACTATTCAGCCGTAAGAAAAGATAAAATACTATCATTTGCAACAATATGCATGGATCTTGAGATTATCATGCTAAGCGAAATAAGTCAGCTAGATAAAGTTGAGAACCATATGATTTCACTCATATCTGGGATATAAAATTGAAGGCAACAAATGAATAAGACAGGGAAGCAAAAACTCATAGACACAGACAACAGTTTTGTCGTTACCAGAGGGTAAGGGGGGAAGGGGTCGTAGAAGAGGGTAAAAGGGATCCAATATATGGTGATGGAAGGAGAACTGATTCTGGGCAGTAAATACACAAGTAATATATAGATGATGTATTATAGAATTGTATGCTTGAAACCTATATAATTTTACTTACTAATGTGACCCCAATATATTTAACAAGGAAAAAGGAAAAAAAAGAATATCTGTATTGTTTAAGCTTCCATTAGCAGTAAACAAGAGTGCTCACTCATCTTTCTGTATTCTTGGCAACACTAGATAGAATTGAGCATTCAAATTTATGTTATTCTGATAACATGCAAGTATAGTGGTATTACATTGATTTCTTAATTTGCATCTTTCTGATAACTAGTGATTTTGAGCATTTAAAACTATATTTTATAGCTATTCTGAATGCTTCTCCTGGGAAACTGCCTTTTCAAGTTTTTTGCTCACTTTTTAGTTTCCTTTGAGTATATATTCTAATATTAATTCCTTGTTGGTTTTAGGTATTCTCTCGGTTTATCTATGGAATTTATCTATGGTATCCTTCAGTAAAAAAATTCTCATTTTGATTTAGCCAACTTCATCAGTTTTATACCTGATTATTTATGGTTTTAAGTCTTATTTCAGAATTGTTTTTTTACTTCGAAATCTCAAAAATAGTTACCTAAACTTGTTTTATTAGCTATGAAAAGGTAACTTTCTCATTAAAACTCTTTAATCTCATTGGAATCTAAATTTCCATGTGGTGTAAAATAAGTAGCTAAGTTTATTTTTTGTCATATATTGAGACTGTTTTTCTTTCTCCATACAATGTGTCACCACCAAAGTTTCTTTTACTTTATGATGTTACCCTTACCATATATGAAGCTCTCATTGATAGTGGGTTTATTTCTGAGCTCTATATTCCTGCATCATAATACTTGGCATCCATGTATTTGTCCTTCATTTTTGAATTTTACTTTGATATTAATAGGCCTTTTATAGCATATACTTTTAAAATGGGTTTGTAGGTCTTTTTCTAAATCTAGAATTTATAGATTGATGTAGGGAAAATTGATATCCACGAATGTGGGAAAAGATAAATAAGTAGTATGGAATTAGGGAATAATTTTGACTGCTAGATTTTAATAAGAAATCTGTTGCTGGAGAAGGTCCAAGATGGCAGATTAGATTGAAAAAATAAAATAAAATAAAATAAAAAAGAAAAGAAATCTGTTTCTTTGGGTGGCATATTAATAGACGGGAAATAATTACGGAAGAAAGATTAACACAAGAGTGGAGCCTACCCGGGTGCAAAATTTGATCTGTAGGATAAATAAGGAAAACAGAAGCAGTAGACAAAGAATGCAAGAATGTAACGAAAAGGAGTTTGAATTAACTTAATTTCTATGTCCTTGAGTTACCTTATTACTTATGACTAACTTAAACAGTGGTTTCAAGTTAGGCTTTGTAAAATACTAAGGCTTTGTGGAATACCCCCACAAATTAATTCCCCACATTCTGGGGAAATAATAGTGGTGATACTGAGTATTTGGGATTCTGTTTCAACCAGAACGCTTTATTTTTATCTGTTTCATTAATTGACCCCCTCACTAAGATTTCATTGGAAGAAAGGACTTTTAGCCAACTGTGTTTGGAAACTATTTAAGTAAAATGAGTGAAATGTCTAAATGCTCAACAAAGGTGGCATATGCTGTCATCCATCCCTTTAGTGCCCATCGCAGACATTGCTAACTGACCACTGTACTCCTCCTTGCCGCAGACTCAGATTGAGCCTCCACACCGCCTTCCACGTGGTCACTACCAGTCGGTCAGTGTTGGTGTGCAAGTCAAACCCATTTTGTATCTGTACACCACCAAGTCTTAAAATTTTATTGGACCTTCAGATCACTTATTTTAGCCTAAGAAAGGTAGTATGAGCTTAATATTTCAGGTTAAAGAAGGAAGAGACCAGAAAAGAGAGTGGTTAAATAGGAAATGGATCTGGAAAATATGAATTAAAGTAGGTATTAAGGTAATAACCCTTGCACTGTGATTATAAGGAGAAAATGCTTACTACCAATTCGTTAATTGTATAAAGGCCTTCATAGCTCATTAAGTATGTGTTGAAGAGGCAATTGAAATCAGTCATGTTTTCACTTGGGAACCTTGAGACATAAATAATTTTATTCTATAAATTTAAAAATTAATCGCCAAAAGTTTAAAACTTCCAAAGGGATGCGAGAGTAGGAAATAAAATCTACATCTCTTGGAAATGTATCTCATACTGTCTCCATGGTCCTTGCTTTGTATCAAACAATGGATTTGAAGTTCTCTAAATTAAAATGTAGAAAAGCATTTCAAACATATTGAAGATTCAAAAAGCAATGAATACATTGACAGTTATCCATATTTGAGGTTGAATATGTTTTATGTTCTGTGAAGTCATTGAACTAATTATGACATAAATTCAGAGTTGATTTTCAAAGCAGTGACAATTATTTGTCTCTGTTAACAGGGCTGCTCTATTGTGATGTTGGGATTGAATTTACTGAGGACTCTATATCAAGGTTGACTTCAAAGTTTTGTGGAAGATCTGCAAGAAATAGGTAAGTGGCCTTTTGGGAATAATTATATTTTGTTCGTTGTGCTTATTTCTGTTTTTCTAATGTTTATTTTATTCTTTAATTTTGGGGTTCAGTATCTTTGCCCAAAGGTCAAAATGTTATCAGTAAACCAGAGACATGTCAAGTCCGGCGAGAGGAATATTTACCTCTGTCTCTTCTCTTGAGCTTCCCATTTTGCTCCTGGCTGTGCTCTCTCTCGTATTAAATTTGGCCTCTTTTTTTTTTTTTTTTTTTTGAAAATTAACCTAAGTGTATGCATAATGTGAATTTGATTTTAAAATATTGACATGATTAGGCAAGAAAAGCTGTTGGAGTATTTTCTGTTACCATTATGCTGGCCTTTTATACTGATGTTTTCAGTGTTAATTTATTAAGATTCAGTTGATATTAAGGTTGTGGGGGGATGTAGAAATGTCAGAAAATAAAGAGAATAATATATTTGTAATTTTTTTCTAAAAAGTTTGATTTTTCTTATATACTCTTTGAGACCCAGCAAATCAGCTGTCTAGAAAGCATTTGTTTTCTTTTTAATCTTTCACTTCTTTAAATCTGATGGTGGTTTTCCTTGGTAACTGTATCAATTTAGAAAACTTTAAATCCATTTTTTGGTACCAAGTAAGGACCACGGAGACAAGATGAGATGTGTTTCCAAGAGATGCAGATTTTGTTCCCGTCTTACTCAGTATGTAATGTTTCTATAAAATTAGTTTTTCAGAGCCATTATTAAATGATGGTATCAGTCAAATAGTATGTCATAAGTGGTCATATGTGTCATAATATAATTATAAAAAGAAAACAAAAATAAATTTTAGGTGAAGAATTTGTATCATTTCTCTCCCAAGTTTTTACCCCCCAAAAGACGGAAACCTTGGTGCCCTGACTTCTTCAGAATTTTTTTTCTTGCCCCAGAATTCTTCCTCCAGGGGATTCACCATCACCAACAGGCCTTGGGATTCTCCCTGTTCCACCCACATTGTTCTACCCTTCTCTATAACTTCTCCAGATGGAGGCTCCCTATCTTCCTGAGAGATTTTTGTCAGTGTGCTTGAATTATAAGGTCAAATATTTCTTGGTATTTCACCTACTATTTAGCCTGTGGACTTTTTCTTGATTTATACCAACTTTATCATTTTTTCAAATATACAAACAAAATGATTCCATATTTATTTAGCCTTTAAGATTTTTGAAGCACTTTGGAATCCTTTTACTTCATTTTACTCTTTCAATTAAGTCATTAATTTTATTCTTGCATTGTTTACGATGTAAGTAAAGCTGACATTATTATTCTTTGTTTAGTAAGTGGAGAGACTAAAAGGCAAAGGATTGAAATGATTTGGAAAAAGGAATATGTAGCTGGATAGGATTTTACAGCTAATAATAAACAATTAGGTGTTATTAGAACCCATATCTGCTAATACTCAATCTTTTTCTCTGGGTTATGCACATAATTTATGCTTACTACAGACAATGGTTGGGTGATAGACTCCATGTTTGTAAGGCCTTTAAATATTTAAATGTCCATTTTTTTAATAATAGGACATTTGCTTTAGTAATAGCTGGGAGATTTTAGATTTATAAACAGGAGTTACTTGACAATTAACTCATGGAACTATGAAAGAAACAATTTTTAGAAAATAAATGATTTTTAGAAAATAGAGAGTCTCCTTTCCAGAAGGGAACAGAATTATGTTTAAAGTTAGTCCTCAAAATTGCTTCTAGAACTTGCTAATTAGACTTTTTCTAGTCATATGCTTATAATAGCAGTTTTTTTAAAAATGAAGACCAACCACATACTGATATAAATAATACATATGCATAATGCCAATGGTTCATCTTAATGAAACAGTACATTCTGAAAAAAGCATTTTTTTTCCTTGGAAATATATAGACTTATGACCCTTAGAGCTAGAAGTATTAGAAGAGAAGTATAAAATGCTGGAGAAGCAAGGACTTGGGAGTCGGGGAGATACAGGTTTACATTCCTGCAGCTCGTTGTTAGCTTTTTTTAAACACCCTTGGTTAATTTCCTTAAATCTTTGCATCTCAGTTTTCAAACAGTACAATGAGGGACAGATATAACTGTTTTTGGATTATTGTAAGAATTTAGCAGTTGATACATACCTGTTTTCAAGAAATATTAGTTTTCTTCTTCCTTTTCCACTGCTCTGTTGTCTTTCCCCCAAAATCCCTAAAGCGAATACTTGGTTGAATCTTCCTTTTTTTCAAAAAAGTTGTTTAGTGTTATCCTGAGAGAGGTTAAACAACTTGCCCTAGGTTATGCTTCTGAAATGGAAGCTAAAATGTTGTTTCATACAACCTACAACTGGAAGTGTCTGTGTATCTGAGTAAATGGGTAGTTGAGTGAGTGTGCATGTGTATCTGTGTGTTTTACTTCACAATATTTACAATTATTTTCAGTTTCCATTGTAAGAGTATTAAATCTAAATAAAATACCAGTTTTAGTTATTTCAATGGAGTAAAAATACGCTTCATTCTGATACTTATAGAAAATTGCTATAATTTTTATAAATACTAAATAAAATCAGGCATCATACATGACAAAATGTTGGCTCTAATTTTCAATGACTGTAAAGCAAATGCACTATGCAGGGAGCTGCTGTGGCTGAGGTCGGGCTGGATCAGCGATGCGCGGTGCGGTGACGTTTTGGGGAAAAAGAGCAGTGTGAACAAGGAAGTAGGGAGGCTGTGGAGTGTAGCTGTTGAAAATGCAAGTGTGGAAATCAGATTGCTTAGAACTGAGTTATGGTTCCAAAACAAAGCTACCGTATGTGAGACCTTGGGCAAATCATTTAAAGTCTCTAACCCTTAATTTCTGACTCTAGAAAATAGAGACATAGTGCTAACTTTATAGTTTTGATTTGAGACTAAATGTGTAAATACATATAGAGGGCATAGTAAGCATTAAAAAAAAGTTAGTTTTTGTTTTGTTCCCTGTTATATTAGTTTCAAAGGTTGACTGTGTTATCCAGGCTGCTTAGCAAATATCTTGCATAACATTCTAACTTTGGTCCCAGAGATGGTAAAAATGAGTTAATTCTGTAAATGTGCTCTCTGTGTTTTTGTTAGCATGTGTATTAGTTTTCTAGTGCTGTATAACATATTGCATATTTAAAACCTTAAAACAAGATTTATTTATTTATTATCTCATGGTTTCCAGGAGTCAGGAGAACAGGCATGGTTTAGCTCAGGGTCTTACTCACTGCAATCAAAGCATTGACCAGGCTGCGGTTTTCATTTGGCATTCAGGGTCCTCTTCCAAATTCACTGGGTTTGGCAGAATTTAGTTCATTGCTGTTGTGAGACTGCAGTCCTCAGCTCCTAGAGGCTGCCCACGGTTCCCATCCACGCGGCCCTTTCCATGTGCAATGGACATTGTAGCTGGTTGCTTCTTCAGGGCCAGCTGGAGAGTCTGTCTGCTTGCTAGCAAGATAGAGCTGTGTGTGTGTACGTACGTAGGTATGTATGTATGTATGTATATAGAATATGTATGTGTGCATTAACATAATCACTGAAGTGACATCCCATAACTTTTGCCATATTTTGCTGGTTAGAGGCACATCACAACCTGCCCACGTGCAGGGGGAGGGAATTACACAGGGTGTGAACATTGGGGCCACCCTAAGGTCTGTCCGTCACAGCATGTTAAATTTCTTGATTTAAAATTAATGTAACCTGTTATTTTAGATTTCTACAATTACACAATATTTAATAAAAAAAAAGAATATTGTCACTAATTGTAAAATTTTGTTCTCTGTTATGCATACAGTATAACTCCAAATAGGCCATTTTGCCCTGCCTAATATTTATCTATTATTTTAAGCTGGCACATCACCAAACTAAATACAGCCTACTCTGGAATTTAATACTCTCCAGAACCTGACAATACCCAGCCCTTTCTTGCCATTATTCCCATATGCATACCCGGAAGTACCTGCCCCCCACTAGCTCCCATCATTGAACTACCTGCCCCCCACGAGCCCACATCTTTGCCAGTACACATCCTATTGTTTCTTTCCCTTTCTCTTTCTCTTTAAAGCACATTTACATCTCCACCTCTTCTATTACATTTTCCCTGTTTCTTTCCTTCTCTTTAGAGAGCCCAGAATTTTTCTTGCATAGTCTCATATCTGTGTTACCTATAGCTTTGTATATAATAGTATCTTAAAAAATATTCACTAAATATAAAAGTGCCTTCTTGATTTAGAACAGTGGTCAGTTTGAGAGTCACATTTGAAAGGATTTTCTTCATAGATTATCCAGTCTTACATTGACTCAGTAATCGGAAGTGCACCTCAAATAACCCTTAAATTACCTGTAGGAATCCATTATCACTTACACATTTGGAAACGATTGCACGTGGGAGGAACATGCCTAATCCAGCTCCAGAAGAAGGTCTGTAGTGGCAGCCTCTATGGGTCCTTCATGGTGTCTGTCTCCGGCTCGTCACACCGTTGCGCCCTGCCCCATGTTTGCCAGAGGTGAGCTGTGAGGCCTGTTGAATGTAGCACAAGGAACGGTAGGTTGTTTTTCACATTAGGTTGTGCAAGACATTCAGATATCTGTTTTGGGTGTTCTTTCTCTTTCTTCTTTGCCTTCTCCCACCCATCCAGGCCTTCTCCCCGTCCCTTCCTCTCTGTCTTCCTCCTTGCTGTGAGGAAGGCTAGCTGCCATGGAGAGATCCAGGTGGTGAGGAACTAAGCTCTCTGACTAAAAGACAGGGAGGAACTGGCACTAACTTGTAACTTCCTGAGGAACCCTAAGCCTGACACAACCACTCCTGGATTCCTGCTCCTCAGAAACGCTGTGAGATAATAAATATTTTTTGTTCTAAGCTGCTAAGTTTGTAGTTAATTTGTCATGTAACAATTGATAATGAATATGTTCTATGATATCTTACCCCTAAAATTATTTCCAAAAATTTCCGCATTATCCTGCACTTTGCACGGGATATAAGGATTAATAGTGTACTGAATATGTGGTCTGTAAGTAAATGTAATGGGATAGGCATGTATATTTATAACATAGTGAGCCTAGTGAGAAGAAAATGTGGAATGTTTAGATTTCATTTGGAATACTGATTTTGTAATATACCGAGACCACGTTTAATCTCTTACCCGTTGATCACATCAATGTTGGAGAGTCATACCTACTTGGGACTGGGTAGGTCTGGGTGCTCGTCTAGTACTGGTTCTTTTGTAGAAGAACTGTTTGGAATCGTTAAAAACACTCTTCTCCTTACAGAATCTGAGCTTGCAGAATCTGTTTTGCTAATGTATCATGCTAGTGTTCTGTTGGTCTTTATTAATGTCCTTACAGAGTTATAAAGAATAGAGGTACATGGAAGCATCTAGATATATGTACATATATTTGGGGTCCTATGCTTTGACATGTTGAGTTCACTAGAAAAATAATATATTTGATCCCCAGAAAAGTGAGTCAATAAGTATGTATCAGCAAGTAATAGAGCAACGTTTTTTTCTTATAAATTGACATTAAGCCGTCGTTCCATATTTCACTCCTCATGATTTTACTGTGATGATAGAACCTGCACAAAAATACTGTTATATTAAAAAATCAGTACTGTGTTATATTTAAAAAAGAAAAACAAAGGAAATTTATTCCTATCGAAAAAAGGAAAGTTTACATTTATACTATTAAATTTGTGGCTTGGAATGATCTACTAGTAAAATTTTTGATACTGTTATACAAAATAGCAAAATATGGATTTTAACTGGCATGGTTTTCAGTTCAGCTGAACATTAAGTACATTTTTAATGGTCTTATTTGCTGGGAAGAACACCATTACAATAAACTGCTTTTTACAGCCCATATCAAGTATGAACCAGCATCACTTATTACAAAGTTTGTGCTTTGGGAAACATTTTCACGGCATCTAACAGTTCTGCCCCACATTTCTTGGAATTACTCTTTAATGATATCATTTTCCAAAATGAGTTGTTGATCAGATTTACTGATTGTTTTGTGGTTAAAATCTCATCCAACAGCTATATTTAAAATGTCATACAAATTTGTAAGGAAAGGTCCACTGCGATTACTGTTATATTAGTAATTGTATGCAATGTTATAGAAGAAATGCTATTCACTTGAATGTATTTACTATTTTTCCACCTTATATGATATCCGAGGGGTGAATATGAAACCTCGTTTTTAACTGTTGGCAATTCAGTTTTTACTGTTGTCTGCTGGGAAACAGATGACTGTTGCTGTAGGCGTCATGTAAAATACAGTGCGATTCTGAAGCCTGCTTTAGCAGTCAGCCTCGGTACATGCTCTTCGCGTTGTTCGCCCAGCACCACTTGGCAGGAGCCATGCCTGCGAAGCTGGGGCTAGCCTTCCTCTTAGGCTGTGTCGTCGTTAGGCTGCCGCACATTTTCGCTGCAGCTCTGCCTTATCCCACTTTCTAGATGCAACTCACAGCACAGTAGGTCTAATACAGATTAACGCCTTTGCCTGAAGACTGATTGAAACGTGTGTCTCAGACTTGCTAATGCTCACTGAACCATTTTATTGAAGATAAAGTAAATAAAATAGGTTGCGGTATGAGAATTCTCTGAAATCAAATGGAATAATTTGGCAGGGTTAAGCCCATGAAGAAAGCAACACAGTGAAAAAGATGGGAATACTTTTTTATGGTTAGTATATCAAGGCATAAATATTCTTGTTCTGTTGGGCCTCAATATTAATTTTGTCCCAACAATTAAATGTTAAACATAATTCTCAACTGCCATATTTTTGGTCTTAAACAATGATCCTCTTTAAGAAAGTAACATGAATAAAAACTTCTCAGACTACACTATTGTGATGATTTTTTCTTTGTCTTTTTCTGACACTTAAGTTCATGGGTCAGTAGCCTCAGAGAATTTAATAAACAACACAAATGAATGGATTTGCCAAAGTGCACTCTGGAATCTTAAGTTTGGAAAATAACAGTAATCCTGAGCCGACTAAAAGATGCTAGTAAATGAGTATTTTATTCACTAATTGCAAGAATGCATTCACATGAGAACAACCTTTTTTGGAAACTGTCCTGTGACATTTTGTTTTCTGGTTGACTACAACTGTTAATGTTTACATAAAGAATTATAAAATACATGTTTTGTACATATTATCGTTTAAAATAATTTGGGGGAGAAAGAAAGATGTTTGAGTGACCTTATCATCTTGGAATCTATACAATTATAACGATAATAGCATATGATGCCACAATAACATACACTGACATTTAATTTGTAAAATACAAGGATCTGAGCACTTGGATAAAGATGTGGAAAAGTCTGATGCAGAGAACTCAAGATCTCATATTTGATTGCCTAGGTCAGATTCAATCAGATTAAAAGTAAATATTATAGAAGAAAGATTAAAGGGTTTTGTTAGAAAAGTTTCTGAACTTGCTAATTAAAGCCAGTTTTTCTCTTCAACTTTATAAAGAATCTGTCATATTAATATTTTCTTCTATAATTTCTCTTATGGTTTCTCCAAATTCAAGAAAATTTTAGTGTATAGCCCTCTTAAATGTGTGGTCATTTTGCTAATATATTTCATTCATTTGTTTCTCAGGTAATGATTAATGCTTACCTTTTAGTCATTTAAATACACTTTAAATTTAAATTCATTAAATGCATTTTTCTTGTCTCTAGGTACCCAGAACCCCATCATTTCTTACAACTATGAGCTATTTATGTCACAATGATTTCAACTAACTTTGTCAGCGGTTAGATGCAATGCCTACATTGCATTCTTATATGAACAATGAGCCATCTCTTTAAAAATATTTTTATTAAAAAATGTAGCTAGCATACAACATTATATCAGTTTCATTACACCACAGTTGTTCAACATTTATATACCTAAAGAAGTGATCACCCTAAGTCCAGCAACCAGCTGACACTGTACCACGCTATCACAATATTATTGATTATATTCCCCATGCTGTACGTTACATCCCCAAGACTTAATTTGTTTTATACCTGGAAATTTGACCTCTTATTCCCTTTCACCTTTTGCTCTCCTTTTTTACTTTTTCAATTACACTTAACATGCAATATTATTTTATATTAATTTCAAGTGTACAGCATAAATTAGACATTTATGTAATTTAACAAGTGACACCCTAATTATCCTGGTACCCACATGGCACAATACATAGTTATTACCATGTTATTGGCTATATTCCCTATGCTTTACTTTACATCCCATGACTGTTTTGTAATTACCTGTTTGTACTTCTTAATCCCTTCACATTTTTCACCTGTGCCCCAACTCCCCTCCCAACTATCATCCCAACAAATCCAGTACCAACCTGACACATACATAGTTATTACAGTATTATTGACTATATTCCTGTGCTATACCCTACATTCCCATAACTACTTTGTAAAAACCAATTTGTACTTCTTAATTCCTTCCCTTTTTTCACCCACCTCTTCAAGCCCCTTCCTTCTGGCACCCATCAAAATATTTTCTGTATCTCTAAGTATGTTTCTGTTGTGTTTGTTTGCTTATCTTATTCTTTTTTTTTTTTTTAGTTTCAGGTATACAAAACAATGTAATAGACATTTATCATTTATATCCCTCACACAGTGATGACCCCTCCCCCCATCTGCCACCTCTCTGACATTGCATACAGCCATTACATTTCCACTATCTCTATTCCTAATGCTGTACTCCACTTCTTGTAACTATATATATTCTTTAGATTTCACATATAAGCGAAATCAAATTGCATCTGTCTTTCTCTGTCTGATATACTCCACTCAACACAATATCCTCCAGGTCCATGCTGCCGCCGCAGATGGCAAGGACCCATTCCCTCCCCTGGCTGAGCAATATTCCATTGTATGTATGTATCATCTATTTATCCATTCATCCATCAATGGACACCCAGGCTGCCTCCACATCTTGGCCATTGTAAACAATGCTGCAATGAACATATGGATGTACACATCCCTTTTGAAGTAGCATTTTGGGTTTGTTCAAATAAATACCCAGAAGTGGGGGATTACTGGGTTCTTCTTTGTCTCTTGTTATAGGCTTGGTTTTAAAGTCTGTTTTGTCTAATATAAGTACTGTTACCCGAGCTTTTATTTCTATTTCCATTTTCATGAAATAACTTGAAGTGAGTCTCTTGTAGGCAGTATATGTAAAGGTCTTGTTTTTTTATCCATAGCTACCCAATGTCTTTTGAGTGGAGATTTAATACATTTACATTGAAAGTAATTCTTTATTGATATGTAGATGCTGCCATTTTATTATTCATAATTTTGATTTTTTTTTTCCATCTTAAAGAAGTCCCTTTAACATTTCTTATTATACTGGTTTGGTAGTGATAAACTCCTTCAGCTTTTTCTTGTCTGGGAAGCTATTTATCTGTCTTCGATTTTAAGGATTACAGTAGTCTTGATTGTAGATCCTTGCTTTTCATTACTTTGAATATTTCTTGCCATTCTCTTCAGGCCTAGAAAGTTTCTGTTGAGAAATCAGCTGACAATCTTATGGGAGCTCCTTTATAACTTATTAGTTGCATTTCACTTGCTACTTTTAGGATTCTCTTTTTCTTTACCCTTTGGCATTTTAATTATGATGTGTCTTGGTGTTGGCCTGTTTGGGTTCATCTTGTTTGGGATTCTCTGTGCTTCCTGGGCTTGTACGTCTATTTTATTTGCCATGCTAGGGAAGATTTCAGTCATTATTTGTTCAAACATTCAAGTGAATGTTGTTACACTTAATGTTGTCCCAGAGATCTCTTAAACTATCCTCATTTTTTTTTTTTTAATTCCCTTTTCCTTTTACTTTTCCAATTGGGTGTTTTCTACTACCTTGTCTTCCAAATCACTGATTTGATCCTCTGCCTCATCTAGTCTGTTGGTGATTTATTCTGGTGCATTCTTCATTTTCACTTATTGTATTCTTAACTTCTGGCCGGTTCTTTTTTATGGTTTCTATTTATTTTTTAATGCTCTCTATCTTTTTGTTGAAGTTCTCACTAAGTTCTTTGAGCATCCTTATAATCAGTGTTTTGAACTCTGTATCATGCTTGCTTGCCTCCATTTGTTTAGGTTATTTTTTTATTTTATTTTTTCTTTTTTTGAGTTTTCTCTTGTTCCTTTTGGAATGTATTTCTTTGCTTCCTCATTTTGGTTGCCTCTGGGTTTGTTTCTATGTATTAGGTAGATCTGCTATGTCACCCGGTCTTGCCAGGTGGCCAGTGTAGTAGGTGTCCTGTGGGGCCCAGTGGCACAGTCTCCCTGGTCACCTGCTCTGGGTGCTACAGGAGTGTCCCTTGTGTGGGTTGTGTGTGCCCTCCTGTTATAGTTGGACCTTGATGACTATTGGCACTTGAGTGGGTGGGATTGACCCTCAGGCTGACTGACTGTGGGGTTTGGCCATGTCCACAGCTTATAGGCTGCTGTGCAAGGGGCTTACCTCTTGGAGCAGAATTCACCCCAGTTGGTTCTGGTGTCTGTTGAGATCACTCTTTGGGTGTGCTGCTTGTGGGGTAATTGGGTGGTGCTCTGCTGTGGTCTGAAGCCAACCTCCAAGTATGTTGGTTCTGGTGTCTTTTAGGAGGGGTTCTGGTGCAGTCCCAGGTCATCCATTGCCTGTGACTGGTTGTGGACTACCTGATGGTTGGTATTGATCTGTGGTTGGCCGCTGCCTGTGATTTACTTGGGGACACACGGGAGAGACCACACTGTGAACCTAGGATGGCTACCACCAGTATTGGGTCTGGGGTAGCTCTGCAAAAAGTCAGGGCACACTGAGACCTGCTGCCACCTGCCAACTCCTGTAAGGTTCAGCCGCTGATAAAGCCTCAAGCAGTAGGGAGTTGGGTGTGGCAGGTCTCAGGGATTCACAAGAATGGAGCAAGTGGAGCTCATCAGACCAATTCAAATTCAGATTTGGCCATGGACTTGGGGGAGGGCTCAGCACAGGAAAGATGGCACCCATCTGCCAGCTGCATGAGGAAGGACCCCACATAGGGAAAATGGTGACTATCTTCCAGCCCTCACCTGAAGCCACACACCTCAGTCTCCCTCTGGGATGTCTCCATTGCCCCTCGAGTCACTGACCCTTCACCAGAGCCCAGAGTGAGTTCCTGTGGATGAGTCTGTGTGGGCTGTTTAAGAGGACATCTGAGTTTCTCATAGTCTTCCATCTCACCCAGATGGTTGGAATATGCACTGTTTTTCCTCACCAGATGTGGGGGCTCCTATTCCTGCTGCCAGGAGTCCGGGTTGGGGAGCCAGGTGTGAGACTGGTGGCCCTTGCTCCTCCATGGGTAACCTCTGTGGCCAAGATATCCCTCCCTATTTTCATTCACCAAGTGGAGGTTTGGGGCCAGTTTGTTGGTGTGTTCCGCCCACCCCCTATCGTGATATGGCTGCTTCTTTATATCCTTACTTATAAAACTTCTGTTCAACTAGACTTCATATGATTCTCCAGGTTGATTGTTTTATAATTTAGTTGTAATTTTGATGTGTTCTCGGGATGAGGTAATCACAGTGTTTACTCCACCATCTTGTATCCCACCACCTAACAATGAGCCATCTTTGACACACTGTTTGCTCTTTTAGATAATGTTGTCCACCACGAACTACTGAGGTTCCTAACCCTAAATTTGACCATTTTTCCTCCATAGGGTTCAGTCAGGGTTCAGGATGCCTTTGGCAGCGTGAAAGGCTTAAAAAGAATAAACATGTTTCATGTTCTCTTGTGAGTGACCTGAAAGAGAAGTTATCACATTTCAGTTTTTTTTTTATGTAGTAAGGCTAAAAGTGTAATTAGTTACCCAATATTTATTTAATACTCTCATACACAGCATGAAGATGTTTTGGTAATGACAGTGGTCCCATGAGATTTTAATGGAATTGAAAAATTTCTATTGCCTAGTAATGTCACAGCTATCATAATGTCATAGCAAAGCACATTCCTCATGTGTTTGTGGTGAGGTTGGTGTAAAAAACCTACTGCACTGCAGGTCATATAAAAGTATAGCACAGACAATTACGTAATAATTGATACTGATAATAAATGACTATTATTGTTTATGTATTTAGTATATTATACTTTTATCATTATTTTGGAGTATACTCTTTCTACTTATTAAAAAAAAGTTTTCTCTAAAACAGTATGTTGTGTTATGCTAGTAGCAGCTTCATACATCTGGTGTTTACATTGAGTGCATAATTTTCTCTTGAGCTTGATTAAGTCTAATGTTGTTATGTTCATCATGGCCCCAAAGTGTACAGAATCCATTGCCAGTGTTGCCAGTAAGAGACCACATCAAGTGATTGATCTGGAAATGAAATTATAAGTTATTAAGGACTACAAAGTTGGAAAGTCAGTGATGGTTATTGCTCACCAATCAGGCATGTCCTAGAACAAAATGACAGAAGCTGTTAAAAGATGTGTTTCTTGAAGGCAAAGAAACTAACATAAATTTGAGACTTAAAGAATTTCTGTTGACTTGGATTAAAGACAAGATAGAAGCATGCCCCTCTTAGCACCATGGCAATCACAGACGAAGCAAAAGTTTGTTTGTGATGTTGAAAGCAAAGGATGTACCTAACTATGACATTGAATTGATTGTTGGCTCTGAGTGGTTTAAATGATTGCTATTCATTACATAATCTGAAAGTGAGTCGTTAGTGCACGAGTATTGATGTGAAGGCAGCTGAAAATATTTTGGAAACTGTAGATAAGCTGGTTGTGAGGAAAATTACTTGGCAGAGCAAATATAGAAGAAACCTCCCTATTCTGGAAATGGATGCCTAAGAGAAATTTCGTCCATAAGGAGGCCAGGTTTCAAGGTTCTTATGGACAAGATAACAGTGTTGCTTGGAGGCCACATTACAGGCTACAAATGGAAGCCCTCTGTGATCTGGAACAGTGAGAGCCCAGGGCCTTCAGGCATATCAATAAGCCCATACTGCCTGTGTAGTGCAGGAGCACATGAAGCATGGTGACTGAACTCCTCTTCCAAGATGCCCTTCTGGATTGCTATGCCAGAAAATGGAGAAGTGATATTTGGAAAATAAACCTTTCAAGAATTTGCTTATTGTTGATAATGCTCCTGGATATCCTCTTTTTTTCCTTCATCCCAATATCAGAGTGGTATTTCTATCTTCCAAATACCACTACTTTGATCAAACCAATGGACCAAGGAGTTATAGCAATTATAAGGCCTACTGCCTGAAGAGGACTTTTGCCCAGGCAACTGAGAAAACACTGATGCAGTTCTGGAAGGATTACAACATCTATGACTGCATCAGGAAGCATGCTTGGGCTTGTGGTGGTGTTGTTGCAGGCGGCTAGGTGACGCTTCTGCCTGGGAGACCCAGAGAAGGGCACCACGACCACTGGGTTTTTGGCATCGTGCAGGAAAGAATTCAAGCATGAGCCATAATAAAAGTAAAGCAAAGATCAGTTTATTCAAGCAGAGGAGAAGGAAGAAGCAGGCTATTTGAGAAACAGAGCAGCCCCTCTCTTACCAGGGTATAAGCCTCTTATCAGTGTCCCTTTAATTAGGGGCTGTATATTCAAATTTGTAGGAGGAATATTCAGGGATTTTCTGGGAGAGGGCGGAGATTTCCCTGAAGAGCTTCACTGGCCATTTATGTCCTTTTATAGTTTTTCTCTTTCCAACAGTGGTACTGTGGGGTGGGTCTTTTAGTATGTAACACACTGTAATGTGTGTAAAATGAATCTTAGTGTCGCTGCTTGGTGAAATGCATTGACTTGTAGGATTTAGCTTGTCGCAGTTGATCTTAGTCAGCTACAACACCACGAAAGGTCCATCTAGCCTTGGGGTCTGGTGAAGGGTAGAGATTTCTTGTCCCACAGCCAACCTTCTATCTACCTCAGTGTCACCAAGGAGTGTATGAATGGCATCTGTAAGAAGACACTCAAGAGGTTCATTCATGACTTCAGAAGATTTGCCACCAATGAGGAAATTGAAAAAAATCAAAAGACTGGTTGGGAATGCAGATAGCTTGATCCTGGTTGTGATTAGAAGGACACTGAGGAACTGACCCCTGAGGACATGTGGGAACTCGATCAGGAACGCATAGCTGAAGAAGAGGCAAGAGAAAAGGAAACTGCAGGAGAAGAAAAAGGGGAACCCAAAGAAAATTCACAGTGAAGGGGTTAGCAGATGCTCTTGCAGACCTCAAACTCCTTAAAAAGTTTGAAAACATGGACCCCAACACTGAAAGGTTTTCATTAATAGAGAGGAATGTTCATGGTGCATTATCTGTTTACAAGCAAATCTATGACGAAAAAAAGAAACAATCCAAGTAAACCACCATAAACATATTTCTGAAAAGAGTGTCCTCAAGAAGAGCGTCAGGCAGGTCCTTCAGGAGGTTTTCCAGGAGAAGGCATGGTTATCCTATGAGATGACAACTGCTTGAGTCTCCTGAAGACCTCCCAGTGGGACAGGATGTGGAGGTCAGAATCAGGATCCTGAGCCTATGTAGGCTTACATGAATTTGTGTCTTAGTTTTTAACAAGTAAGTTTAAAATTAAAAAAGTAATACAAATTTTAAAAATAGAAAAAATGCTTATAAAATAAAGATATAAAGAAAGAATATATTTTTGCACAGTTGTACGTGTTTGGGTTTTAAGCTAATCATTACAAAAAAGTCTAAAATTTAAAAATTAAAAAAGTTTATAAAGTAAAAATGTTACAATAAACTAAGGTTAATATTTATTGAAGAAAGGAAAATAGTTTTATAAATTTAGTGCAGCCTAAGTGTGCAGTGTTTATAGTCTCCAGTCATGTACAGTAACATCCTGGGCCTTCACATCCACTCCCAAATCCTCATTGATTCCCCCAGAGCAAATTCCAGTCCTGCCAGCTCCACTCATAGTCAGTGCCCTATACAGGGGAGTCATTTTTTAATCTTTCATACTGTATTTTTACTGTCTTTTTTCTGTGTTTAGATATGTTAGCTACAGACACTTGTGCTTGTGTTACAGTTGCCTTCTGTGTACAGTACAGTAACATGCTGTACAGGCTTGCAGCCTCAGAGCAATGGAATGCTCTATGATGTTTGCTCGATGAAACTGCCTAGCGATGCATTCTCATAACACATCCTTGTCATTAAGCCACACATGATTGTAATTTTATATTCTTAGTGTTCTCTTGCCCTTATATTTTATATTTGTTTATCTCCATTGCTAAATTCTACATATTTCCAATTAACCAGCTATGTTAAAGTCCATTTCTTTATCCAGAACTACATCTTATTTACTCTGGACTCCAACCATTTATCTCCTTTGAGATGTTGGTTTTCAATATGAACTTGCCTTCAGGAAATTATGTGTTAAGAAAAGTTTTCTTGAAATCAGGAGAGCACTACACTGAGGCTCTGAGAAGCCTTGGTTCCTTTAACAATATGTTCTAGAAGTTTAGCAACATGACAAACTGCAAATAAGAGGAACTGGTAGTAGAAGTATATTTAGTGAGTCAGTTCCTGATCTCTCGTTATTTCCTCATACTTTCCCTACTCTCTTGGTCATCCATATTCCTGCTATGGCCCTCAGATAGCACCCCACTTTGGGCTCCACATAATGATGGTGGTGAAGGTGATGATAGTGATGATGATGGTGATGATGGTGATGATGATGGTGGCGGTGATGATGGTGGTGATGATGATGATTATAGTGATGATGATGATGATGGTGATGATGATGATGGTGATTATGGTGATGATGGTAATAATGGTGATGATGGTGATGGTGGTGGTGATGATGGTGGTGATAATGATGATGATGGCGATGACAGTGAAGATGATAGCAGTGATGATGATGGTGATGATGATGATGATGGTGATGATGATGATGGTGATTATGGTGATGATGGTAATAATGGTGATGATGGTGATGGTGGTGGTGATGATGGTGGTGATAATGATGATGATGGCGATGACAGTGAAGATGATAGCAGTGATGATGATGGTGATGATGATGATGATGGCTGGCATTTATTGAGTACTGGGTACTCTTCTAAGTGATTCACCAGCATTAAGTCATTTAATACTCACAATCTATAAATCAGATATTTGTGAGGTAGAGACCATTATTGTCCCCATTTTACAAATGAAAGAGTGGGCCCAGATGGGTTCAATAATTTACATAACGTTGTACGACTCCTTTGTGGTGGAGCTCAGATCTGAACTAAGGCAGGCTAGGGTCAAAGTCCTCCATTGCTCTATTGCCTAGAACTGTTAAATAACCTCTCTTCTCATGTGATTTATTTGTGATCCAAAACACAGTATGTATTTAAGATGTATTTAAGCATAAAGAGGTTTATGGTGCCATTTATCACTCTGTATATTAAATGTTTGGAAGCTAGGATAGTCTAAATGAGTTTAACTTCTGAGTTATGGAATATATTAAAAATAAATCACTTCTTTTCTTTCAAATGGAAAAATCTGGATTAAGGTATGAAAATGTTATTAAGTAAGAATCCATTAAATCTATTTAAGAAATTGGTAAGAATGATTTGTAATTAGTATTTGAATCAATTGAAAGGGATTGCTTCATGACTACTTTAAAATTTTATGCTTTCTAAAACCTTTATTTACACTACATGTTTAGCAATTTTCTTATATGACTATAACACAGATACATTAGAACTTAATTCTGAAATATTAAAAATGCACAAGGTGTGATCAAATGATACGGTGAATGTTTAAATAAAAATAATTTATTACAGTAAAAGACACATTGCCATTAATCCCCCTCAAAATACTCCCCCTCACTTCAACAAACTTATCCCATTTTTCTTGCAACTTTCTGAAGCAGTTCTGGAAGTCTTTCTTTCCTTCTTTCTTTCTTTCCTTCCTTCCTTCCTTCCTTCCTTCCTTCCTTCCCTTCCCTTCCCCTTCCCTTCCCCTTCCCCTTCCCCTTCCCCTTCCTCCTTCCTTCCTTCCTTCCTTCCTTCCTTCCTTCCTTCCTTCCTTCCTTCCTTCCTTCCTTCCTTCCTTCCTTTCTAATTAAAGTTTATTGGGGTGACAATTGTTAGTAAAATTACATCGATTTCAGGTGTACAATTCTGTGATACATCATCTATATGTCACATTGTGTGTTCATCACCCAAAGTCAGTTCTCCTTCCATCACCATATATTTGATCCCTTTTACCCTCATCTACCACCCTCCTTCCCCCTACCCTCTGGTAACCACTAAACTATTGTCTGTGTCTATGAGTTTTTATTTCTTCATTTGTTTGTCTTTTTCCTTTGTTGCTTTCAGTTTTATATACTGCACATCAGTGAAATCATATGGTTCTTGACTTTTTCTGTCTGACTTATTTCGCTTAGCATTATAATTTCAAGATCCATCTATGTTGTTGTGAATAGCACTATTTCATCTTTTCTTATGGCAGAATAGTATTCCATTGTGTATATATACCACAACTTCTTTATCCATTCACCTATCGAAGGACACTTTGGTTGTTTCCATGTCTTGGCCACTGTAAGTAAAGCTGCAGTGAACACCAGAGCACGTATATCTTTATGGATAAATGTTTTTAGAGTTTTTTGGTAGATACCCAAGAGAGAGATTGCTGGCCATAAGGTAATTCTATTTTTAATTTTTTGAGGTATCTCCACACTGCCTTCCATAGCAGCTGCACCAATCTGCATTCCCACCAACAGTGTAGGGGGGTTCCTTTTTCTCCACAGCCTCTCCAGCACTTGTTACTATTTGTCTTGTTGATGATAGCTATTTTAATTGGTGTGAAGTGATACCTCACTGTGGTTTTTATTTGCATTGCTGTGATGATTAGTGATGTTGAGCATCTTTTCTTTTCATATGTATTGGCCATCTGTATGTCCTCTTTGGAGAAACATCTATTCAGGTCCTATGCCCATTTTTGAATTGGATTGTTTGTCTTTTTGTTGCTGAGTTCTATGAGTTCCTTATATATTTTGGATATTAGCCCATTATTGGAGGAGTTGTTTGCATAAATCTTCTCCCATTCAGTTAGTTGCCTCTTTATTTTGTCAATGGATTCTTTTGCTGTACAGAAGCTTTTTAGTTTGATATAGTCCCATTCATTTATTTTAGCTTTTACTTCCCTTGCCTTTGAAGTCAAATTAATAAAATGCTCTTTGAACTCAAGGCCCATAAGTTTAGCACCTATGATTTCTTCTATGCAGTTTATTGTGTCAGGTCTCATGCTTAAGTCTTTGATCCATTTTGAATTAATTTTGGTACATGGTGACAGATAGCAGTCCAGTTTCATTCTTTTGCAAGTGGCTATCCAATTCTCCCAGCACCATTTATTGAAGAGGCTGCCTTTCCTCCATTGTATGTTTTTAGCTTTGTCAAAAATTATCTGTCCATATTTATGTGGTTTTATTTCTGGGTTCTCAATTCTATTCCATTGGTCTATGCGTCTGTGTTTCTGCCAATACCATGCTATTTTGATTATTGTTGCCCAGTAGTACAAGCTAAAGTCAGGGAGTGTGATACCTCCAGTATTGTTTTTTCTTAGGATTGCTTTGGCTATTTGGGGTCTTTTGTAGTTCCATACAAATCTGATGATTTTTTTGTTCTATTTCTTTAAAAAATGACATTGGGATTTTGATGGGGATTGCATTAAATCTGTATATTGCTTTGGGTAATATGGCCATTTTAACTATGTTGATTCTTCCAATCCATGAGCACGAAATGTCTTTGCATTCCTTTGTGTCTTCTTCAGTTTTTTAAAAAAATGTCTTATAGTTTTCAGCATATAAGTTTTTCACATCCTTGGTTAACTTTATTCCTATGTATTAATTTTTTGTTGCAATTGAAAAAGGAATTTTTTTTAATTTCCTTTTTTGAGATATCATTGTTAGTATATAGGAATGCAATGGACTTTTTTACGTTGATTTTGTAGCCAGCAACTTTACTGTATTCATTTATTGTTTCTAATACCTTTGTGGTGGAGTCTTTAAGGTTTTCTATGTACAACATCATGTCATCTGCAAAACGTGACAATTTAACTTCTTCATTCCCTATTTGGGTGCCTTTTATTCCTTTTTCTTGGCTGATTGCTCTGGCTAGGACTTCCAATACTGTATTGAAAAGCAGAGGTGATAGGGGACAGCCCTGTTGTGTTCCTGAACATAGAGCAAAGGACTTTAGCTTTTCACTGTTAATTATATTAGCTGAGGATTTGTCTTACATGGTCTTTATTACGTTCAGGTATTTTCTTTCTATACCCATTTTATTAAGTGTTTTAATCATAAATGGATGTTGTATCTTGTCAAATGCTTTTTCTGCATCCATTGATATAATCATATGATTTTTGTCTTTTATTTTGTTTATGTGGTGTATCACATTGATTGATTTGCATGTGTTGAACCATCCATGTGCCCCTGAGATGAATCCCACTTGATCAATTGGTTTAATACATTGTTGCATTCGATTTGCTAGAATTTTGTTTAGGATTTTTGCATCTGTATTTATCAGAGATATTGGTCTGTAATTTTTTTTGTTTGTGTGTTATCCTTACCAGGTTTTTGTATCAGGGTAATGTTGGACTCATAAAATGAGTTAGGGTGTACTGTCTCTTCTTCAATTTTTTGGAAGAGTTTGAGTAGGACAGGTATTAGATCCTTTTTGAAGGTTTGGTAGAATTCACTAGTGAAGCCATCTGATCCCGGACTTTTGCTTTTAGGACGGTTTCAGATGACTGATTCAATGTCCTTACTGGTGATCGGTCTATTTAGATTTTCTAATTCTTTGTTAGACAGGAAGGCTATATATTTCTAAGGACATGTCCATTTCTTCCAGGTTATTGAATTTGGTGACATGCAGTCCTTCATAGTATTCTTGGGTGATCCTTTGTATTTCTGTGGTAACTACCCCCTTTTCATTTCTGACTTTGTGTATTTGTGTCTTTTCTCTTTTTATCTTAGTGAGTCTATCCAAGGGTTTGTCAATTTTATTAATCTTCTCATAGAACCAGCTCTTTTGTTGCATTAATTTTTTCTGTTGTCTTTTTGTTCTCTATTTCATTTAGTTCTGCTCTGATTTTTATTGTTTCCTTCCTTCTGCTGACTTTGGGTTTCTTTTGTTCTTTTTTCTTCTAGTGCTTTAAGGTGTAATGTGAGGTTAACTATCTTCTTAATGTGAGGGATTTTTCTTCCTTCTTAAGATAGGCCTGTAATGAATGACATAATTTCCCTCTTAAAACTGCCTCCTAAAAATTTTGGTAGGATGTATTTTCATTCTCATCTGTTTCCATGTATCTTGTATCTCTCATCTTATTTCTTCTTTGACCCAATCTTTCTTTAAAGGTATGTTGTTTAATCTTCACATAGTTGTGGTTTTTCCTGCTTTCTTTTTGCAGTTGATATTCAATTTCAAAGCCTTGTGATCAGAGAATATGCTTGGTATGATTTCGATCTTCTTAAATTTGCTGAGGTTAGTTTTATGTCCCTATATATGGTCTATCCTTGAGAATGTTCCATGTACACTAGAAAAGAATGTATAGTCTGATGTTCTAGGATGAAGTGTTCTATAAATGTCAATTATGCCCATTTCATCTAATGTGTCATTTATGGCTGATATTTCTTTATTTATTTTCTGTTTGGATGATCTATCCATAGTTGTCAAGGATGTATTTAAGTCCCCCAGTATAATTGTGTTTTGGTCAATTTCTCCCTTTAGTTCTTTTAGTAGTTGCTTTGTATATTTCGGTGCTCCCTGTTTGGGGACATGAATATTGATGACTGTTATGTCTTCTTGTTGTATAGTCCCCTTTACCATTATGAAATGCCCACCTTTGTCTCTTGTTACTTTTTTTATCCTGACGTCTGTTTCATCTGATGTAGATAGCTGTACTTGCTTTTCTCTGACTACCATTTGTTTGGAGTGTCAATTTCCATCCTTTCACTTTGAGTATCTATTTGCCCTTGTAGCTGAGATGTCTCTTGGAGGTAGCATATGGTTCAGTTTAGTTTTTTGATCCAATCTGCTATTCTGTGCCTTTTTATTGGTGAGTTCAGTACATTTACATTTAGGGTGACTATTGATATGTGAGGATTTCCTATCATTCTATCTTTGGTTTTCTGGTTGGACTGTGTCTCCATTGTTTCTTTGCCTTTTTGTTGCTGTCTTATCATTTCAGTTTGATGTTATTCTATGATTTTTTCCTCTGTTTCTTCTTTTTATATGTTATGTACTTCAGTTCAGGATTTTTATTTTTTGAGTGGTTACCATTAAGTTTATGTAAAAGAAAGTTTCATATATATAGTATTACATTTTCTTCAGTATGCTTGCTTTCTCCATTCCCCCATGCTGGTTTAGACCTTTATTTTCTCCCCTTTTATGTTGTGTTGTCAACACATTATCCCTATTTATGCTGTGAGTTGATTTCTGTGCTGCAGTAGCAAGTTGTATTTTCCCTTGTGTTTTGTTTGTTTGTTTGTTTGTTTTTCCTTCTTTACCCTGCATGTTATGTTTAAGTGTATAGTGTCCTATTTGGTGTAGGGGTGCTATTTCCTGCTTCTGTCTGTCTGTTCATAACAGTACTCATGATTTTATATTCTTTTGCTTTTTTGTTTGAGGTTGAATAACCTCCTTCAGTATTTCTTGTAGTGCAGGTCATGCATTAGAAAATTCTCCCAGCTTCTGTATATCTGGAAAGGTCTTTATTCCGCCTTCATATCTAAAGGATATCTTTACTGGATATATTATTCTTGGCTCATAATTTCTCTTTTTCAATAGTTTGAATATTTGATTCCACTCCTTCATGGCTTGTAGAGTTTTTGCCGAAAAAGCTGATGATAATCTAATGGGCTTTCCTTTGTAGGTTACCATCTTTTCCCTGGCTGTCTTGAGGATTCTTTCTTTGTCGTTAATTTTTGACAGTTTCAATACAATGTGCCTTGGAGAAGGCCTGTTGGGATTGAGGTAATTAGGTGCTCAATTTGCTTCTTGGATTTGAGGATCCATTTCTTTCTACAAGTTTGGGAAGTTCTCATTGACTATTTGTTTGAATATACTCTCTGTTTTCTTCTCCCTTTCTTTGTCTTCTGGTGTATCCATTATTATTATGTTGCTCTTTCTGATGGAGTCAGAAAATTCTTGGAGAGTTCTTTCAATCACTTTAACTCTCAAGTCTCTCTCTTCTTCCATCTGCATCATTTCCAGATTTCTATCTTCGATGTCACTGATTCTTTCCTCCATATGGTCAGCTCTATTCACTAAGCTGGCTATTTCATTCTTCATTTCTTTTACTGAGTTCTTAATCTCCAGAAATTCTATTTGGTTCTTTTAAAAATTTCAATCTCTTTGGTAAAATGTTCGTTTTGTTCTTTGATTGTGTTTTTGAGTTCATTAAACTGCCTTTCTGTGTTTTCTTGCATCTCTTTGACTTTTTTCAGAACTGCAATCTTGAATTGTCTGTCATTTAAGTCACATATTTCCATGTCTTTAAGTTCATTTTCTGGAGACCTCATTTTCTTTCTGAGCTGCCTGTTGCCTTGGTTATTCATGACAATTAATGAATTATTATTTCTCTTCCCAGGCATATACAGGAGTGGGTTCTGCAACAGGTTGGTAGAAAGAGGTCTTTCTTTTGCTTTTCCATAGCTTTTGGTAGAATGCATTATTTTCTCTCTGAGTGCAGCCTTTTATTCACTCTCACACTGTAGTGTTATATTTTCTCTTCACTGTTTCAGCTTCTCACACAATGGTAAGATTCCCTGGAAGGCAGGCATCTCCTCTGTGCAAAGGTCACCTGGGTCTCAGGGTACTGCCTCTGTGGGGGGATGTGGAGAGCTTCCGAAGTTCTGAAGGTCTTCCTGCACCAGATTCAGGGCCTGTGTGTTTCAGTGGATCTGTTTATTCCTGCAGAGATCCACCCAGATAAGTGGGTGCAGGGGCGGGGTGGGTTGTGACAGGTGGCTCTGAGCAATGGCGGTGACCACCAGCACAGCCAGTCCTGCACCCAGGGCTCCCTCCCCTTCGGTGGAACTAGTGGACTGCAAGTCCGTGGCTGCAGGCTGCAGTTCTCAGAACTGCAAATATTCTGTTCTTTTGATCTGACACTGCTACCGTTCTGCTTCTAGCACTGGGAGGGTGGTTGTTGGGTGAGTTCTGCGAGGGTTGGGAAGGAGTGACTAGGCTCCACACCTATGCCTTCCATTCCCTGCTCAGCAGTGAGGGCTTAAACCACCGTTTTCACCCTTTTTCCCCTCAGCCTTTGCTCTGAGGTCTCTGCCATGAGCATTGGGTTCAGCTGTGTTATATGCTGTCCCCTCAACCCTGTGGGCCATTAACGAAGCCCTAGCAGTCCGAGTTCTTCCCTCTCCCGTGACTGTGGTAGTTGTACAATGCAGGGAGCTCTGAGCTCCAAGCTTCGTCTACTCCTGTGCCCTGGCGGCCTGCGTCTCCGCACTTCCTGGTTCCCTACTCCCCCACTCTCCCAATTTGCCCACCTTTAGATGATTTCAGTTGCACATCTCTTGGTCTAGCCTGTCTGCTGTGCAGGGAGTCCTTTGTGAAATTGTAGCGTTCAATTTGTTGTAAATTCTAGGGGAGATTTCAAGAGGCTCACCTCATGCCGCCATTTCTATGATATCATTCTGGAAGTCCTCTTTCATGAATTTCTTTAGTTGCACTGTTGTGGCTTCCTTGATATCCTGAATCAATTCAAAACATTTACCTTTCCTGGTCATTTTGACTTTGGGGAAGAATCACAAGTTGCATGGTGCCAGATCTGGTGAATAAGGTGGATGAGGATACACTGTAATGTATTTATTTGGCATAAATTGCCTACCAGAAGCGACATGTGACATGGAGCCTTTCCTTGTGATCACAAAATATGACGAATGCCACTGTCAAGTGCCATCTAACAGAAAGGCAGGGATCTTCAATACTGGAAGTGGTGCGCTGAATCTTAGTAACAGTGTGTGACAAGTTGCAACTTGTTTGGTGCTGTAAGTCAGGTGTGAGCTACAGTTGAGAAAAAGTGTGTTTTAAAGTGTGCCATAAATCATCCTCCATCATGACAATGTTCAATGTCACACATCGCTTCTGGTATGGCATTTTCTGCCAAATAAAAACATTACGGTGTGTCCTCATCCACTTTATTCACTGGATCTGGCCCGTGTGACTTCTGGCTCTTCCCCAAAGTCAAAATGATTCAGGACATTAAGGCAGCCACAACAGTGCAACTAAAAACACTCACAAAAGAGAACTTCCAGAACTGCTTTAGAAAGCTCAATGAAAGAATGATGAGATAAGTGTGTTTAAAATGAGGGGGAGTATTTTGAGGGGGATTAATGACAATGTGTCTTTTACTGTAATTAATTTTTTTTATTTAAACATTCTCTGTATTATTTGATCACAACTCGTATGCCTTATTGCTAGACAACCATCTTATACATAATCCAGGACACTTTTCATAGTCAAAAATATTCTATTACTTCCCATAGAAAATAGGTGTACATTGGGCTTGTCTTGGATGAGGATGTATGGTCATTCTACTTGAAGCAGACACTACTGGTTGTCATTCCAACATCCATTCTTCTCTGCTAATAGAACATTGATGTTGTTGAGAGATAACTTTCATTATTCCACATGGTGTATACTTCATGGGAAACTGACCCTACCCCCTGCTCCCATGGGTGGATACTGACTAATTCAGGCTAACTATGATAATTCTATTCCCTTGCCCAAGGTTGTTTATTTATATTCTATTATTAAATTAATAAATATTAAGTAATGTTAAATAATTTCAGTAAAGTTATAGAAGTAAATTTGGTATTTGATTAATTATTTATTAAAACTGGAGCTCTTCCTACCTCTTATCCAAGTGAGACAGTAACTTTCTTTTCTAATTAATCCTTTTTTATTTAGATTTTTTTTGTCACTTGGAGCAATAAAAATGCTAATATCCTCATTCTAATCATTATTTGAGGAATTGGACCCTAACCTGTTTTTCACTTTACCATGATCTCTACTTACATCATGCAGGATCCTCTTAGGGAAGAGGACTGAGGAGCTGGAGGGGGAGACAGGGATGGGAGTTTATCTTCCAAGAGTTAGGAAAGGTTTTCTGTGTCTTTTGTCTTCTGAATAATATTTGAAAATCAAAGAATTATGCAGTAGTTATTTACACTTTTAGGTTGAGACAGAAATATTTCTAGAAGTTTATTGTAAGTTTTCTTGCAGGAGTGCTTACTCCACTTTTTCCAGTACCTATCCCTATAAACACACACACAGACACACACACACACACACACACACACACACACACACATATTTGCACACACAAATAAAACTTCACTTTTGGTGGGATTTTGAAAGGAATGGAAAAGAGATTTAAACTATCACATTTTTCTCATCTGTAGATAGCTGCTTTTCTATTTGAACTTCTTGTGGTCCAACTATACGTTAGGCAATTCAATATATGGATTCTTGTTTCCTTAAATCACAGATGAGGAATCAACCTAAATAACTATGGGAAAGGAAACTGGTTAAATTAATTATAGCATATCTAAACAATGGAATAACAACGAATATTTAGGTAAGTCAATAATACAGGTTAAAAAATACTATTTCTATAACATACAAATTTTGCTTAAATTGCTTCATTATTCATAGGAAAATTATTAGAAATAAATATATACATATATATTGTACATACACATATACACACAAAATATTATCAGTGGTTATTTCTGGGGTATAGTTATATGATTTTCATTTTATTATATATACTTTTCTGTATGACTTAAACTTTGTTCACTGAACATATATTTTTTCCTGAAATAAGAAAAAGTATTAAAATAGCAACAAAATTATTAACGTCTCAACCAGTTACAATTCTCTAATTAGTGTGTAATTTACTGCTATATACAATTAACCAGGTGTCCCATTGCTCAAGTATTCTTAGTAATAAAGATTTAATATATCCTTGCTGTGTTTCTGCTCAGGATTTCATTGTCATATAGTTAAAATAGAACTTGTGAAAATACTGTAAATTGAGATTCAGATGATTTCTATTCTTTCTCTATAATCCGTGTTCTCTTAGTTATACTTTATCATTACTGATTGTAGTTATTTCCCACGTTCTCCTTTGCACCAAAGAAGTGATTTGAAATGTTTGTGTAACAATTTTAGAAGCAAAACATTTAAGAATAGAAAACAATACTGCATGCGAAAAAGAAGACACATTATACTGTTAATAGTAAGCTAGATATCTCATATATATTTTATCTTTAAATATTTTCATATAATTTTCTTAATACCATGGTAGTTTCTATATATTTTAACATTATTGTTCATATCATTAATATGAGAATGAAAAAACAGTATGTTTGACCTCATTTGACTTTTTTGACGTTCAGTCAGTTAAAAGGTTTGTAAGACGTTTCATTACCAAATGGTATGATCATTATTCATCTCATCATTTGATATATAATGTCAACTGAATTGCCTCCCTGGAGTGCACTGTGTTTCACAGATCAATAGATTTATCAGGAGCTTGAAGGAGAGCTTTAAAGATTCATTGAAAAGCAGGAAAAATATATCCCTCTTTTAAAATGGATTATGTAGTCATTTCATCAACTTCTTAATTATTTTATTTATTTCTGTGCATAAATCTTGTAACAATAGTTTTTGAATATTATAGCTCTTTAAGTAAATTAAATTATAGTGTTCATCAGACTTCTTTTACTCAAATGCATTGAAAACTATATAACAGAAATAACAAGGCAGATTTCTTTAATAAATTCTACTTTTCAGGTCCATCTTGAGTGACTTTTATTTAAAATACAGTTCTCAATATTTTATGCCCTCCTTAAGTATTATAAAACACTATTTTATATTATATCTAGGTCTTTTTTGTTATAAAGAAATTGTTACCGTGAGAGGTTTGGTACCAGAGGGGCAGTTGGTCCTTCTTTGCTAACCCTTGGATGCTCGCCAGTCCTGTCCAATGGTCACAGAAGTGATGAAAATATTTAAAATTAATTGAGTGCTACTGTGTGCCAGCTCTTCTAATCACTTTACATGTATTAACTCATTTAACATTGTAACAACCTTATGAGGTAGCCAGTGCCATTTACATTTTGACAGATGAGTTACATCATTTGCTCAAACTGATAAATAGCTGAACCAGACTTGGGATCTCGTAGGTGGCTCTAAACCACTTATGCATACTATCCCTCGGACACAATGGCAGAGTAGTAAGAAAACTATTGAACTTTTAACATGCTATATCAGTTTTTGCTATAACTCTAATCTGTGGTGATTTGGAGAATGGGATTTACATATGAAGTATGGGAGGCTCAATGTTCTATAAGATTAGCCAGAGAATGTCAGGTCTGGTATTTGATTTTACTCTATTTACAGTCCAGTAAGTCAACCTATTATTGTTCCATGGATGCCGGCAACAGACATGAAACGCCTAGATCAAAGACAAAGGAATATATTAGTTATAAGAAGCAAGTAGCATGAGCGTCAGTTGACATGCTTGCATCCCAAGTGCTGTGGCCAGTGTGGCCCAGATAGATGCTGTGCATACATTGGGGGTACGTTATAGCTGAGGAACACTGAGCTGTAGACACCTGCCACTTTTCTAGAAAGCAATAAGCAAGTTTGTTTGTTGTTCCGGGGAGATATAACATCTCATCCCTCAATGTTCCTTGCTGCAAACACGACTCTGAGCAATGGATCAGATGAAGATAGGATAGGGTCTTGCATTCTTGGAGCATCTGTGAGAACTGTAGGAAGGCCAGATGGTCAAGGGGTGTTTCTTTTCCACCCCTGGACCCCACACCCTGTTAGTTTCTTATTGTTGCTCTAACAAATTACCACAGACCTTGTGCCTTAAGACAACACATATTTATTATATTACAGTTCTGGAGGTCAGAAATATGAAATGGATCTCCCTGGGCTAAAATCAAGGTGTCAGCAAGACTGAGCTTCTTTCCAGTGGCTCCAGGAGAGTCTGTTTTCTAGCCTTTTCCAATTTCTAGAAGCCATCACATTCCTTGGTTCTTGGGCCTCTTCCATTTTCAAAGCCAGCAATGGCTGATTGAGTCTTTCTCACATCACCTCATCCTAACGTTGCCTCATCTGCCTCCCTCTTCCACATTTAAGAACTCTGATTACAATGAGCCTACCAGATAATCCAGGATAATCTCCATATTTTAGGCCATTGGATTAGTAACCTTAATTTCATCTGCAACCTTGATTCTTCTTTATAATATAATGTAACACTTATGTGGGTTCTAGGGGTTAAAGTGTGGACACCTTTGGGGGGGCATTATTTTGCTTACCATATCCACTATCTTGGCTCTTAGTGAATTTTCATGAGTTGGCTAGCTTGTTGGCCATTCTGATTAATCTGACTGGCAGAGGTTGAGATCAAACTATTCAATTTGTCTCATAAAGTATTTAATTAAGGCTACTATTAATGGGATTTTAAGCAGTAGGGTTAGGACAACCTGCAGTATTGATTTCAGTGATGCCCCCAGAGTCCTAAACTCAGCCAATTTTGAATAAATACCCAGAAACACTGGTCAGTCTTATTTTAGTCAGCCAAGGTAAGTGTAAGGCCAGTCAATTATCCATGATGATCCACATGAGGGGAGTTAGACTGACATGATAATCTTTGGTGTCATTCCCAATATTACAGAGGGAAACAGATGGATCAAAAAGCAAACCCCCAATGGAGAGAGATTCCCTCACATATGCAGAGATATGCCCAATCTCCCTCATATGAAACATGTAACTGAAAGGTGCCCAATCACTCCCTTTTGAGGTTTGTTGCTAAGCTTTATGTGGGTCACCATTTCACATTACTTTGGTTAAGTTACATGGGCAAAGTCACTGCATAGCTGCAGCTTTGAATGCCATATACTCCATTTAACCCAAGGTCAGTGGGCACCAGGAGAACATATGGATTACCATCAGGAAGATTTAAATAAGATTTAAAGGTCAAGGAGCATTAATTGTTCCTCTCCTCTCCCACTTCCCAGAGTCTAAGGTCTTCTTCTCCAGCCCTCATGGGGCTGGATGAACAGTACTCACCCCAGCGGTCATTATAATTATAACTAAGGATTATGTCAGTCCAACTGTAGTGCACAGGAGACTGAATTACAATTAAGTTTGAGTTCCCTAGGTCCTCTCATAACTGGGTTGGCACCTGGAAGGTATACCAACTGGCCTGCCTGGGGGTTGCTGTGAGGGTAAAGAGCAATATATCATATCCAGGAATGGTCAGCGTAGAATCCCAAATTTTCAAAATAGGTCTGTAACCTTCACCCTTTTCATCCTGATTATTATCCAGGAGGTGATCAAAAAGATATAAGCTCTTTCCATGGACAGCTGTGCTCAATGACAAAACCACCCTACTTAGGTTTTGGAGATGGAGAAGAGATTAGGGAGATAAGATCAGAAACTTTTCTGCATTGCTTTTGAGGAGGCTCTTCCAGTCCCAGACAAGTCAGATGCCTGAGGAAGTCAGGGAGCATGGACTCTTTGTCAAATAACTTGGTTTTCAGTCTATTGTGGGTGACCTTTGTGATGAAAGGCACTGTGCTGTCAGACTGAAATATGACAGTCATAGCTGAAATATGACACAGCTATGTTTCAAGGGATGCAGTAGTGTGGTAAGAGTTGGATGATCAGACTGGAACAGGGTGACTGTCCCTAAGGGTGCTAACAGCATTGAAATACCAACAATAGCCCTGGGAGGGACACAAAGGTTCAATACAGTCAACTTGACAGGAGCACGTGGAATCAGTGCTGTTGGGAGACAGTTCTCCATGGTCCTCTTGTGTTTCTACACATTTTGTGAGCAGAGGAATTGCCGGCTCTTTTGTTTCAAGGTATCTCTACAAGAGTGTATAGTGAACAGTCTTGGATGATAGCGGCACAGCCTTTTTCTGGATCAGAGAGCAGTTTTGTTCACTCTCCATTATAATAAAGACAATGTATCTATCTAGGATAAAGATGGAGCATGCTTATTTCCCATTATAAAATATGTGGGTTCCCTAAACTTATTGATATTTTCCTATAACATAACCATGGTGTGTGTAGTTGTTACTTGGCCCTTTTTGAATCACTCTATGGAAATTGGAGCTCATGAAACTGGCCAACTTGTTAGTTTTTGTTAGCTCTTTCACAGCTCTTGACAAGCAAGACGTAAAATATGACCTCGTGCAACCGCTGCACCATGGGCCAACTTTTGGCCGGTGTTGAAAGTCTGGCATGCAGTGGCCACTTCTGGGTCCGAAGCAGAGTTGTTTATTGTGTGTCCGTTTATGATGGAGGATGTGCTACCATGTTTGGTGTGACAGTGGATCCATGGAGTAGTGGTGGTGGTCTGTCTGGGGCAGGCTTGATCAGTATCTTGATTCCAGCCGATGTCATCAAAGAACAGATGATTACTGCAGTCCTCTAAGGAGTGACCCAGACACTCGTCAGCAGCCACAGTTTTGTCCCCATAGTTTGCAGTCCTTTAATCTGCCAATCTGTGGTCTTCCCAATGGCAGAGCATACCTTGGGGCATTAGCAATTGTCCGGGATTTAGTAACCATGTAGCATGGTTCTCAAGGGAGCTTTGGTTGAGGCTCTAAGTGTTGCCTTGAGTCGTGACCACTGAGCAGCAGTACCCTAAGGGGCATCATTGGGTTTCTACTTAGCCGAAGGACCAGGAAAGCAGGTGGGGGCAGTCCAGGAACCTCTGTGAATCGAGGGGCCCGTTTAGAAGCAGCTTTACTTTGGGTGGTGGACTTGAAAAATTTTTCCCAAAGTGGTGGCTGCCACTTGTTCATGTAAAACTCAGAATATCACTAGGACTAGGCTAGCTGCCTCCTGCATGTGACGTTTCCATTTGCCTAGAGGGGCCTGTCGAGCCCTCTCCATCTTCGTGCCTCTGCTTCCTTCAGACAGCATGGGGTGTAGGTGGACCATTGTCCATCAGGCTCTGAAGCACCAAAGCAATCTCCACTGGACAGTTTTCACATAGCCCTATTGGCTGTACACACCTATGATACTGCATTATAAAACTTGGTATAGTTTTCCATAAAGTGACTGACCCTTTGACTAAGCAGAAGTTTGAAACTGAGAGCTGTATCTTATTCATCTTCATATACTGGTCCCTAGCTTAGTGTTAAGTACTATGTACTTAAGTACTTCCTAAGCTCTTGCAGAATAAATGAATAAATAGGTGACTGCCTTGTGCATGTGGAAAGCGGTTGTGTTGGCAATTGATAAGGTATGTCTATCAAATCAGGAGAGTGTTCTTATTCACAGTGGGCTGTCTGCCTCATGAGTGTCAATAGCTATGAGGTTTGGCTTCAATATTCTACTATAGCAATTAGGAAAATGGATAAAGTAATGTCGCTTTTTGTGTTCCATTTGCAATGATTACATAGATGACTCTTTAACTTCTCTCATGCTTACTGCTTACTTCTGAAAGAAAGGAAAAAAGTGGTTGCAAAGCAAGAAGCATGGCCTTTAAGCATCCTTATAGTTGCCACAAAAACAATGTTATAGTATCCTTGTCAGCAAGGTACGTACGGTTCCTCTTCCTAACACTAAAAAAAGTTAAACAAGGTTAACATCACTGTCTTTCTAGAGGCCTTTTCCCAAATTCCAGATGCTTAATTGTTCAAATTTACCCTCTGGGAATTTTTTGGCAATCCCTTGGGAATTTAACAGAGAACAAAGGAAGCTAATGTTTATTAAACAAGCACAATGGTTTAGGCATTGGGTTGGGCACGTTTTGTTTTTTTTTTTTTTTTTTTTTTTTGGTTTATCTAATATAATATTCACAAGCACCCATGTTATAAAGGGACATTAAGTTTAAGTACTTTTAAATCCCATACAACTAGTATTTTACTTAATATTAAACTGGCTCCCAAGCTTCCATTTTTTCCATTAGACCTCAGTTATTCAAATACTTCGAATTGATGGAAACTTATGGTTAACATGAATGCCAACCATACTGTTTGTTGTATGAAGGGTTGTATTCTTAACTGGAGAGAGTATTCTATGCACTCCTACCAACTATGAAACTTTTTGAGTTTTCCTTTCTTAAGTTCATATACAAAAAAATCACTATGAACACATACATAAGTATAGCCAATCCTGGTTATTCATGGTAATTATGTTCTATAAAGTCACTGCAAATACCGAATTAGTGAATACTGAATTATTTCTCTTCGGGGAAATACAGGGATAGGTTCCTGCAGGCCTCTGGCCACAACATTTCCATCAGCTGAGCAATGTATCACCTAATAGTTTGTGTGTTTCTGTCTAAAGGCACCGTACTTAATATATGGTGTTGATTCCTTAATGTGGATTCACTAATGTTGACTGTTGAGCCCACATCCCCAAGGCTGATGCCTTCCTGAAGCGTATCTAATGAACACACGTTCCTCCAGAAGGCACACTGCCGCCTCTGTATTCTTAGGGACTTCAGACTGCACTTCAGAACTACACTTGGGGTCCATTTTAAACAGTGCAATCACTAACAAAAACCACAGATATGGGACTACATGCCTCTGAAAGGCCATTGTTTACAGTCTGAGGGGTGAAACAAGAAAGCAAAGTGTTCTCTAGTTTGACCTCAGTAACGTGAGTGTGTCAGGTGACTCAAATATTTTGCTGCTCTATTCATGTCTGTGAAGGACCGTGAGCATTGTGCTATGAGCATTGATTTTTGGACTACAAATAAATTTCAGCACTTAGATGAATGCACAAATATGGAATCTATGAAAAATGAGGACAACTGTTATGTATTATATATACACATTTATATAATTACTAAAATGCTTTTTCAAAATACATATGACTCCTGTTCTCCAACACTGTATTCTTGATTGGTGCATTTAGTCAGCATCGATAGGGTCATATATGCTATGACAGGTATGGTTGTTGGTACTATGGATATAACAGTGAGAAAACATTCATTGTACTGACAGGACTTTTTTAAGTGAATACTATGCCAGCTGATGATCAGTGCCCTAAAGAAAAACTAAGCAGGAGAAGAGGCTAGACTGCTGTGCAGAGCTATTTTATATAATTGTCCAGGGAAGGCCCCACAGACATAGTGGCGGAGACCTGAAGTAAATGAGAGAGCAAGCCTTGTACAGATGAGGCAGGAGCCCTCGAGAGAGGGAGGGGGCCAGAAGTGTGGTGGATCCTGGGAGAATTCCATAGGGAAGGTGTCCGAAGAGAGCAGGCCAGTGTGGAGGCAGAGGGAGCCCAGACTTCAGGACGTGGCAGCAGAGAGTCAGCAGGCCACTTTACAGTCTTGTCAGGAAAGCCATGGAGCCCGATGACACCAAACACCTCCTTGAGAAAACATTTCTAATTTTTAAAAATTACCCCTTTTCCTCTAAAGACATAAATTTCCCTGTAAATGATACAAACATGTTATCAGCTACTGATTTAAGCCCTGTGTCCCCGGGGCCCCAGCTCTTGTCTCACTGTCTATGCAGGACAGACACACACAGTTGCTTTTTTTTAAGCTTGCTTTAATCCTTCCTGGGAAAATGAAAGTTGAATTTTCAACTATTTGTTTCTGATGATGTCTAAACTAAAATTATCATTGTTTTATTGTCACTCCCCACCCCTCCCTAGTCCTTTATCTTCCCGAAGCTTTCTGGGTGCTTGATGAGCTTTCTGCTTCTCTTATCCCAGTTTTTGCCATTGTCCCTGATGTGTGGTCTGTTCAGAGACACCCACAGAGTTAGAGCTCATCTTATCTTGGCTTGACCGTTGATGTTTTTGACTGTAAGCAACAGATTGAAACCAACGACTAAGAGATACTTGATCGTAGTGAGTGGTGAGAAAGTAGAGACTGTCGATGACACAGTGACAGTCTAAAGTTGTGGGATGATATCTAACCCACACAGTGCTTTGCTCACGCTGCTTGCTCAGTAGATGATTGATAATTAACTAAGCAGATGGAAAAAGTGAATGAATTAAAAAAATAAATGCGTAGCTTGATTTGGCTCTGCGTTGGTTCTGCTAAAATGTAGACAGGTTTCAAGCACTCCTGTCCCCATATCTGCCACCTGCTCCCAGGCACCGTCGTCTCCTGCCTTTGATTTTGCCATTGCCCTTTACTGCGTCTGTCGAACTCCACACTTGATTCTTACAGTCTGTTTTCATCACAGCAGTTAGCGAGATACTTTTAAAATCTAAACCAGATCATGTCACCTCACCATTCAAAACCATCCACACACCTACCCCTTCTGCCCTGGCTCTGCTGCCATTTCCTTAACAGTCAAATTTCAACACCTGAAAATGGCTGACAGTACCATATACAATCTGACCTCATATCTTATGCCCTCCCTTTCCTCACTCTGTTCTTGCCACGTTGGCCTTCTTGCTGTTTCTCAAACACACACCCATGCTCCATCCTAAGGGCCATGGTGGTGGCTCTTCCATTGCCTGACTTACTTTTCCTCCTGGTATGTGCATGGCTAACCTCATAACCTCCTTCAAGTCTGCTTAAATGTCATGTTCTTGAGGTCTTCCCTGACAATGCTATTTAAACTTCTAATTCCACAACCACGTTGATTAATCTTCCTCATCCTTCTTTAATTTTTCCCATAAAGTTTATCATCTTTTAGCGTACTGTAAAATTTACTATTTTTTACTTTTAATAACTCTTCTTCACACACTGAAATGTATGTTGTGGGGTGGCAAGGAGGCTTCACTCAGGATTTTGCTTCTCTCTCTTGAAATGCTTCTCTTGAATGTAGACCCATTTGAATCCTACTCGGGATTCAAGTTCCAGTTCAAGTACTCAGGTGTAGAATTCCTAGCATTTCTCCCCACAACAGATCTTCTACATGGTACAGAGACTATTTTTGTACAAACAAAGCATATGCTTATTATAGTAGGAAAATCAATAAAGAAAAATCTGAGCATTTATTATTTTGGTTCCAGGCAGCTAGTTTATATAGATTTATGCTGAATTAATTGAGCAGTCATACAGATGACTCTAATTTGTACATTTTGAATTGGTTTTATGTTTATTGTTTTAATTATTTTTTTATTTTTCAATTACAGTTTATATACAATGTTATATTAGTTTCAGGTTACAATATAGTGATTAGACTTTTCTATAACGTGTGAAGAGATCGCCCTGATAAATCTAGTACCCATCTGATACCATATATAGTTATTACCGTATTATTGACTATATCCTTATGCTATCATCTATATCCCCTGACTGTTTTTTAACTACCACTTTGTACTTCTTAATCCCTTCCCTCCCACAGCCATCCTCTCAACCCCTCCCATCTGGCAACCATCAAAATGTTCTCTGTATCTATGAGTCTGTTTCTGTTTTGTTTGTTTATTTCATTCTTTAGATTCACATATAAGTGAAATCATATGGCATTTGTCTTTCTCTGTCTGACTTAATACATTCAGTACAATACCCTCTAGGTCCATCCATGTTGTCACAGATGGCAAGATTTCATCCTTTCTTTTGTTTTTTAAGTGGCTGAGTAATGTTCCATTGTATATACAGAGGGTGTCAAAAATGTATACACACTTTAAGAAAGGGAAAAACTATTAAAATTGTAATACTCATTGTACACTGGTAACAAAAGATGCATAAAAGTCACCTTTGACTTCTGCAATTACAAGAGGTGCTCAAAGTGGTTACCATCAGCATAATTTTAATACAGTTTTTTCCTTTCTTAAAATGTGTATACATTTTTTTTTGGCATCCTCTGTATGTACAACTGTTTCTTTATCCATTCATCTATTGATAGTTACTTAGGTTGCTTCCATATCTTGGCCATTGTAAATAATGCTGAAATGAACTTATGGATGCACATATCTTTTTGAATTCGTGTTTTGGGTTTCTTTGGATAAACACCCAGAAGTGGGATTACTGGGTCCTTCTTTGTCTCTTGTTATACCCTTTGTTTTAAAGTTTATTTTGTATAAGTATTTGGTATAAGTTTATTTTGGTATAAGTATTGCCATCCTTTTTTTTTTCACTTCTATTTTCATGAAATACCTTTTTCCATCGCTTAACTTTCAGTCTGTATATGTCTTTCAATCTGAAGTGAGTCTCTGATAGGCAGCATAAGTAAGAGTCTCATTTTCTTATTCATTCAGCCCTCCTATGTCTTTTGATTAGAGCATTTAATCCATTTATATTGAAACTAATTGTTTATAGATATGTAGTTATTGTCATTTTATTATTCCTATTTGTGATCTTTTTTTGTTTGTGTGTTCTTCCTAAAGGATTCCCTTTAACTTTTTTTGTAATACTGGTGTGGTGTTGATGAACTCCTTTACCTTTTTCTTGTTTAAGAAGCTCTTTATGTGTCCTTCAGTTCTAAATGATAGCTTTGTTGGGTAGAGTAATCTTGGTTGTAGGTTCTTGCTTTTCATGGATTTTGTGCCAATCCCTCCTGACCTGCAAAGTTTCTGTTGAGAAATCAGCTTATAGTCTTATGGGAGCTCCCATGTAAGTTACTAAGTGCTTTTCTCTTGATGCTTTTAAGATATTCTTTTTGTCTTTAAACTACGATTTTAATTATGATGTATCTTGCTGTGGGGCTCTTTGGGTTCATTTTGTTTGGGACTCTGCACTTCCTGGGCTTGTATGTCTATTTCCTTCACCAGGTTGGGGAAGTTTTCTATCATTATGTCTTCAAATAGGTTTTCAATTCCTTGCTCTCTCTCTCTTCCCTTCCTGGTATCCCTATGATGTGAATGTTAGTACACTTGATGTTGTCCCAGAGGCCCCTTACACTATCCTCATTTTTTTTTTTTAATTATTTCTTCTTTCTGCTATTCTGATTGGGTGTTTACTGCTAGCTTATCTTCCAAATCACTAATTTGATTCTCTGATTCATCCAGTCAGCTAGTGATTTCATGTAATGTAATCTTCATTTTAGTTATTGCATTCTTCATTTGTGACTTGTTCTTTGTTATGTTTCTATCTCAAATTTTATGTTTCCTATCTCTTTGTTGAAGTTCTCACTGAGATCATTGAGCATCCTTGTAACCAGTGTTTTGAACTCTGTATCTGGTAGATTGCTTGTCTCCATTTTTTGTTCTTTTTCTGGAGATTTGTTCTGATCTTTCATTTGGGACATATTTCTTAGTTCCTCATTTTGTTTGCCTCCCTAAGTTTGTTTCTATGTATTAGGTAGGGCTCCTATGTCTCCTGGTCCCAGCAGAGTGCCCTTATGTATTAGGTGTGCTGTAGGTAGTCTTCCTAGTCACCTGAGCTGGGTGCTCCAGGATTGTCTTTTGTATGGGTTGTGTGTGCCTTCCTGTTGTAGTAGAAACTTGATTGCTGTTGGTATCTCAGTGGGAGAGATTGACCCTCATGCTGATTTGTTTTGAAGACACTGGTTGTGACTACAGTGGAAGAGCTGTTGTGCGGGTGCTGACCATATGGAATAGCACCTGCCCAATCTGCCCTTTGGGTGTGTCATTTGTGGAGGTGGTTGGGTGTTGCTCTGGTGTGGGTGAAGCTGGCCACTGGGTGTGTTGGGTATGGGGCCTCTGAGGGGGACTCTGATGCAGGCCAAGGTCAGCTGCTCCTTGTGCCATGCCTAGGATCACTTGTTATAAGCTACAAAGTGATCTGCAGATGGTTGCCACTTTTGTTGGGCTTGGTGGCATCTGGAAGAGGCTAAGTTGTAAACTAACATCAGCTGCCACCAGTGCCTGGTTTAGGGCTGCTTAGCAAGAGATACAGGGCATGCTGAAGCCCAGTGTTATTTGTTTGAGGTTAGTGAACTTTTGATTGATTTTACTGAAGTACAAAGCAGGAGCCAAGACAATTTGTTTGTATGGAAAAGCCACTGGAAAAGGCTTGTGTGTGCCTGCAAGTTGGTTGGGGCCTGGTCTCTGGGAATCATGAGGGTGGGGTGATGTTAACTCGTTTGATGAAGACACAGATATGGCACCTGACTGCATTTACACCCCAGGATTGGGGAGGGCTCAACAAAGAAACAGTAGCTTCTGCCAGCACTTCTGTCTGGGAAAAAGCTGCCCCTCCAGCCCTCGTCCTGAAGCCAGACACTCAGTTCCTCCCCATATGTCCCTGACATCTTTTGAACTGCTGCCCTAGGGCTGGAGCTCAGAGCGAGTGAGTCTGTCATTGAGTAAGTCCATACACGGACCCAGTAAGAAGAGAGCCTGGGCCTCCTGCAGCCCTCTGTCTCACTGAGCCACAATCTCCACTGGTTTTCACAGCCAGAAATTATGGGGACTTCTCTTTCCAGCACTGGAGCCCTGGGCTGGGGAGCCTTGTGTGGGTTTGGGAACCCTCTCTCCACGGGGAGGTCCTACACAGCTGAAATATCCCTCTGAAATTTTAACTGCCTCACGCAGGTGTGAGACCAGCCTGTTCTGCGTCTCTGCCCCTCTTACCAGTCTCGAGGTGGCTTCTTCTGTATTTTTTTCATTATAGGACTTCTGTTCAGCTAGACTTCAGGAGATTCTCAATGATGGTTGTTCTGTAATTTAGTTATAGTTTTGAGGTGGTCATGGGAGAAGCTGAGCGCAGCATTTACCTACTCTGCTGTCTTGACCAGAAGCTCTTGAATTCTGTTTTATAACTATTCACTTACTGACTTATTGTACAACAGAACCTAAAATTGGAACCTTAACACTCGGAGAAATGTCCCTGAAAAATCAGCTTATTTCTGTCACTGTTAAAGATTTAAAATTGGAGTCACTTTGGATTCTAGATAAAAGCATCCTATTTTTTCCTATTCAGTAGAAGAGTAAGTTGGATTCTCCAGATTGTTAAATATCTTGGGCTGTTTGAATCTAAGACTTGTATCTGACCATGAACTCTTGGTTTCATAAAATATACTTTCTTCAGTCACTATTTTTCAGCATTTTACTCCCTTTATTTTCAGTTATGTCACCTTTGATTTGTTGGCTGTATGCCTTCACTGATGTACTCATTATTTTCTGACTACATCCTCGCTATTTCATAAATTTGCATTTATTTGATACCCAGAAGAGCTTGTATTTTCCCCACATTCTCTTTGTCACTTCAACCTTCGAAACACTGCATAAAAGTCACCTCTTTCTTGACATCTTCCCTGATTGCAGCCAGGTACAATTTATCCCTGCCACCTCTATGTTCTTTTGGCATTTGTATATCTATGGAACTGCTCAATACTTAAGTTACTTTATTGTGTGTGTGTGTGTGTGTGTGTGTGTGTGTGTGTGTGTTTATTTCCTTGCTCCCATTTACCATATCATGACTTCTTTGCTTATTTTTATATTCCTGGGACCACATTCAGCACTGGACCTAAAAGAGTTAGGGGCCTATAATGTTCCCGGTATTTGATCACTCCATTTTGCTTAGCAGGAAGGACTTCTGTATTTTCAAGATACTTGAGGAGTTGTTCTGAGCTCTCTCATGAGGGCTCACTTCAGCTGTTGCACAAATCCATCTTGGAAGCTTCTTATTGCACCTTCTAGCCCCTGTTCTCAGGTTTCCTTGTACAGTATTGTCATGTTCACAAAGGTACAGGGTACCGCTCTGCACCATGGCCACACTGTTTCCTGTCCTATCCTGAGAAGGAAAACCTTTCTTGCTCTTGGCAAAGTTGGGATCTCAGAGAAGCAGGAGGCCTGGGGAAGTTAGAAGGAAAGGCCAGCCCAACCTGCACCAGTGACTTAAAGATCTCCACTTCCTGGTGCTCACTGTGTTTTTAAGGCAATATTTAGTAAATACAATATTTTAAATTTTAAGGTGAACAATATGCTTCGAATTATGTCACCACTGTTTGAACTTCTCCAGACAAGGAAAGACTATGTGTTCGCTTTTGTGTGAGAAAAAAATACGTTGATGGCCTTCTTCCTCCACCCCCCAAAAATCAATTTTTTTAATTTCTCAAAATGTTTCAGAATAAGTACTTTTATCCACAATTTGCATATGAGAAAACTAAGATGCAGAGAGGTTAAGTAATTTGTCCATAGTAAGTGGAAAATGCCAGGCTTAGTCTGTAGGCTCTTCTGTCTCCAAAGCCCACTTTTACTACTAAATATTGACCGTTTTATTATTAGTTAAAAATAAATGCCATAAGAGTTTCTGAGATTACTCTATATAAAATCTCACTTTAAAAAAACTTCTATTACTTTACCCTGCTATATATAGACACACAACATTAAAGCATAAATGATTTCATTAAATCTTAACAATAACCCTATTAGATGTTATTTTTTTTCAAATTTACAGATAAGAACTCTGAGACAAAGAGGGGTTAAGTAAAATGTCAAAAATCTACAGATTTTAAGTGGAAGAGCCTGTGTTTGAAACCAACTGTTCCTAAGGCTAGAGTCTACATTCTAAGGAATGTAGTTACTTTGTCTTTTATAAATCTACCATGTTTCCCCAAAAATAAGACCTAGCTGGACAATTAGCTCTAGTGCATCTTTTGGAGCAAAAATTAAAATAAGACCCAGCCTTATATTATATTATGTTATATTAGTCCTGGTCTTATGTTATAGTAAAATAAGACCAGGTCTTATATTAATTTTTGCTCCAAAAGATGTGTTAGGGCAGACTGTCTGGCTAGGTCTTATTTTCAGGGAAACATAGTAGTATTTACATGTGTCTGTGTTAGATGGTGAAGGGTAGAATTTATTGTAAATTAGTTAACTTTTTGTTATGTTTCATGTACTGATTTGATTATGTTTTCATACAATGCTATTTTATTGTATGACGTGTATTCGTGTGTGAGGATGATTTCGATTATGTGTGGCTTTGCCACATGTTTGATTTCCTATTTAAGCAAAATTAACTTTTAGTGTCATAGATATCGTAGTGAACTTGTATGTCTTTAAGGTATGGATTTTTTGGCAGATTTACATATAACTCATTAATATCTTTTGTTTGTTGCATTTTTGTTTACTGTTAAAGAATGGCAATTTATTTCTTTTGTGAGGGTACCAAATTACCTAATTTGAAGGCATGGTACAAATGAAAGTTTGTTGCATATTTTATGTTCAATTAAAATTAGCTTCGGCATTGTTAGTTCACATGGGGTATTTATTTCTATATATCAAGTCATGTCTATGTATGTGATTTCTGGTGCATATTCGCCTTCTATGAGAGTACTCCATAGTGTGTGTAAACACAGGGGAGCCTCTCTTCATGCAATTGCAATCCATTATCTACTTTAATTTTACAATAAATATTTTGAAAATGGAATGGTTTTTATTACTGGAGGATAAACTATAATTTGAGTTTGTCTGCTTCAGGCTAAAAACAGCACAACTGTACATTAAACATTGTGAAATCTTCTTTTCCATTGGTTTTCTGCACAGAGAAATTCATTCATTTTATAAGTACATAAGAAATGAATTTCATATCTATTACTTAAGCACAATGGACTTATATATGACACATATGTATCCAGTGAAAGAATGGGTTGCTGAAAGGTCTTCTTCTAACTATGAAAAGACAATCATTCTAAGCAAGTTACAATGATTTGTCCCTCACGAAAGATGTGACACTGAAAAAGAAAACACCTTCCAATTTTCCAATTTATTCAGTTACTCATTTTTAGGAGAATAATTATTTTTCTATCAACTGACCATTCAAAAGAATTGAATTTCAGAATTTCCTTAGGACAGTTTTATTTAAACAATATGCAATACCATCAGATAACTTATAATTTTCCTCCAAGAAAGAAGTGTAATATAAAAACTCTGATACTGTTGTTATTTTTAAAATTTATCTTTATTTAACATTTTAGTCAAGTGTCTTTATAGCTATTACAACCAAGGAACAGTCTAAGAAGTTCTATCACTTTCTAGATTCAATCTAGAAGTTCTATGTTACAGCTGGAGATATTCCTCAAGGTGCAGAAGTGTATACGTTTTATTTTAAAAATCCTGTCAGTCCTAACGCCTATCAATATTTTGGACTAAGGTTTTCTTTTGTTGTTGTTGTTTTATTTTCTGTATCACTATATGTTTGATTTTCAAAGCAAGAGATTGCGCAATCTTTTAAGATCTAAAGATTAACTGCAATCTTTACACATAGAATACGTTGTTGGAATTTTTTGCCACTAGAACCTTCCTATTTTTATTTATTTATTTTTTTTAGACTTTTTTTTTTTTTTTTTTTTTAAGATTTTATTGGGGAAGGGGAACAGGACTTCACTGGGGAACAGTGTGCACTTCCAGGCCTGTTTTTCCAAGTCAAGTTGCCGTCCCTTCAATCCCAGTTGTGGAGGGTGCCGTTCAGCTTCCAGTTGTTGTCCTTTCAGTCCCAGCTGTGTTGGGCGCAGCTCAGCTCCAGGTCCAGTCGCCGCCGCCAGCTGCAGGGGGCACAGCCCACCATCCCCTGCGGGAGTTGAACCGGCAACCTTGTGGTTGAGAGGACGCGCTCCAACCAACTGAGCCATCCGGGAGCTCAGCGGCAGCTCAGCTCAAGGTGCCGTGTTCAATCTTAGTTGCAGGGGGCGGAGCCCACCATCCCTTGCGGGAGTCGAGGAATCGAACTGGCAACCTTGTGGTTGAGAGCCCACTGGTCCATGTGGGAATCGAACTGGCAGCCTTCAGAGTTAGGAGCACGGAGCTCCAACCACCTGAGCCACCGGGCCGCCCCCGAACCTTCCTATTTTTAAATTAAGCATCATAAAGCTTTCTGATTCTCTCACTGTAACTCCTTGCTTTCACTTTCTCTTAATAGTCCTTTGAAAGGTGTTTCTTCTGTTACTTCTTTGACCATATCCCAGTCTTTCTTTACATTCAGAAACCATTCTCAGTTCTCTTTGAACTAGCCTATGCTCATTGTTTATTTGCATTTATTCTTTGCACAGCTTAAGCTTTCTTACTTTTAATTTTTCAGGGAAATTTGTATTTGAATTTCATCAGGCCTCCCGATTCCATACTTTTTACCAGATTATTGCTTGCTGATACTAATGAGTCTTTTTATCCTCATAGTTTTCCATTCCTTTGTTTCTAGTTGCATATGAGATCTGCCCGCTCTCAAGATGTTACCTAGTCCAATAATTGGAAAACAGGGCACAGTTTTTTTGGCCACCATAGTCTATGAATGAGATTTAGTGACTAAACCTCATTACAGAAATTATATATTCATAATTTTACCTTTGTATAATATCTACATATTTGTTTAGGAGAATTTTAGTATTTCTTAAGTTTTTTTAATATCTGCTCTTTGCTACTTATCTGTGGATGTAATCATCTTATCATATATTATAAAATTCATGACAACAAGGGATTTATGTTTTTACATTAAACTTCCAGGTATTCAGCATTATGTGCAGATAAATTTAATTAATACTTAAATAATTTAATATTGATGCTATACCAACCTATAAAGTTTCTCAGAGTAAGGCTCTCCCTGATATTTAAGGAGCAAGAGAACATGCACTACAAAAATGTGACATATCTCTGAATGTTCTTGCTTCTGGTACCATTTACCTAAACTCTCCAGATTGTAAGTTTATAAGATGATTAGAAGATAGAACTCCAAAGAGTTTCCCATTGTTATCTTATTGTAGTCTCTGGAATCTTTTCTTTCAAATTAGATTTAACCTTTTTGCTCTCAAGAAAGTACAACATGTATGCAAAATGACATTTGGGACTGGGTCACGGCGAGTTTCAAAATGTAGTAGGAGGTATGGAAGTAAAATAGCAATAATCGAGACAGGTAATAAAAAATACTTGGATTTTTTAAAGCAATTTTTTTCAAAATAGTCACATATCTATAAATATTATATTTCTGTTACCTTAAAGAGTTAAGTTGAACTTAATTTGAATTCAACTTAAAGAGTTAGACGATTTTGTCTATTCCATTATTTCAGAAAAATTTTCATCAATTTAAAAGCATGATAATAAACAATAGACAATATCAAGTTAGAGAAAATAGATGGAGGAAAATAATAAAGCTATAGTAGGATTAGCTCACAGAAATATTTTCTATGTAGGCCTGTTCAGTTGCTAGGATCTACCTTTGATCAATTTAGCAGCTAAATTAAAGGAGGCAGCATACTTATGGTGTAAGATGAGTGCTGTTTATAAAAATCAAGTAATAGAAAAATCGTCTCTAGAAGGAATCATAGTTTTTCCAGATACTGAGACCTGCAGGATTTGCCCCCTAGTCTTCATGGAGGCACACTATATAACATAGTGGATGAGCACTAACCCCATAATAAACACCGTCAGTGTATGCCAGATAGATAATTCCAATGTGAAGCTCCATAAAGCAACTTAAGAGGTGCTAAAACATTACATTTGTCTTGAGAATTAGTGTATCATAATCTGGTCAGATTGAGATGTCAAATTTGGACTCTCTGGCCCGAGTAATGGATGCGCTGTATGTCATTTAAGCAATCCTCCACAAATATTATTTCTTTCATCTAGAATTTTGACAAGGATTAGATAGCAAAGAGTTTGTACTCTTAGGCAAGAATGTGAGGTTCAGAAATCATTCATGGCTTAGACAGATTTTCTAGAGCAGGGGTGTCCAAACTGCGGCCCGCGGGCCAAATGCGGCCCGCAATCCGTTGTTAATTGGCCCGCAGCAAATTCCAAAAATATATTTAGTTTACTTAAATAAACCAGGTGAGGCAGTACGTACTTCACCTCGAGTGAGTGGCCCGGCTGTTTGTGTATTTTACCGCATATGGCCCTTGGTGAAAAACGTTGAGAAAAGTTTGGACACTCCTGATTTAGAGAGAAAATAAAGATGAGGTTTCTGGAAATTGCAGTGCCTAAATCAAACCCCTGCCTGAATAGATGGCCTCCACTTCACCTAGTGATGGGGATGGGTTTAGAAAGGAAGAATGGGCATCTGGTAGTAGCTAATGTTTTAATTGAGTTGAGTATCTGTATGTATATTGTTTTTCTGTTTTGTATACTTAAAAAATTCACAGTAAAAATGTAAAAGAAAACTTTAAACATTTAAACTAAAAGGAAAGAAAGAATAAATGGGAAAAGTGAAAATCTTTTGCAAACACATTTCAGAATTCAGTGCAAAGGAAAAGATTAGAAATTTCAGGGCTTGGAATTTACCGCCATGACACTGTCTGTGGCTCCTGATGTGCGGGCTGGGACTTGTCTGGGGGCAGAGGGAATATGCTGTCATTGCAGAGTGTTTGTAGATCCAAACATCTGTCCTCAGTGTCATTAGGTAAATAGCAAAGCCAGGGCAAGACTGGCGCCGTATGCTGTCTTCTGGACAGTGTTCTACCAGGGAAAGATGGGCCACACATTTTTCTCTGAATCATTTTATTAACAAAAATATCCAAAGCAGTTGTTTCTAACCTAGCCATAGCCACAGATAAAATCTGAGGAAAGATTCCAATGTTTCCTCTCCTACTAAATAGGTTAGGGCTCATGTCTTTAATGGATCAAAAAAAGTTCAGGATAATTCACTTAGTACTTTTTACTAACCTGTGTAGAGAGGCCCCCAGGTGGCCTATATCGTCTCCTTCTTCAGGGACTTCACATCAGCATAGATCACTCTCCTCTGCACCTCACCCCCGCCTTCCTAATGCCCTTTCATTCTTTGGTCAGGGCTCAGACTCACTTCCAAGGGAGCCTTCCCGCATCACACTTGAAGTCTTCATGGTGTATGATCTCATTGCATCCTGGACGTCATTTCCTATCAGTGACCACAGTTTGCAATTATATATTTGTGTGATTATTACTTTTTGTCTACATACTTACAGAATGTTTTATTTCCGTATTCCAATCTTCCTCAATACCTATCATAGATATATGACTTATGAATGCCAGCAATTTAACAAAGCCTTACAAATTGCTCCTATAATTTGTTGTGAATGAGATTTGCCCTTGCATCTTTTCTCCCTAAGAAGTGATTGGGTGGCTCTAAAGTTCTTGATGAAGTTTCTTAATTATTTCTTTATTAGATTGTCATCTATTGTTATTTAAATAATGGGAATTAAAATCTCAGGAAAAAAAACAACCTTATGAAACACTGTATGATAAATAAGAAAAAAGAAAGCTCTTAAAGATCAAAAATAATTTGTAAACTGTAAAAAAAATGAATAATTTACTTTTATATTTAATATAAAATATTTATACTGCCCGAACCTAAGATAATATCCTACTATAAAGTTTTCCTTTTTTTTAGTTTTTTGAAGATTTATATTAAAATATAGCTAACATGCAACATTATATTAGTTTCACATGTACAGCATAGTGGTTTACACATTTATATAATTTATGAAGTGATCCCCCTAACTAGTCTAGTACCCACTTGGCACTATACATAGTTATTACCATATTATTAACTATATTCCCTATGCTTTACTTTACATCCCCTTGACTCTTTTGTACTACCAATTTGTATTCCTTAATCCCTTCACCATTTTCATCCATGCCCAACCCCTTCATCTGGCAGCCATCAGCTTGTTTCCTGTATCTATGAATCTGTTTCTGTTTTGTTTGTTCATGTATTTTGTTCTTTAGAGTCCAAATCTAAGGGAGATTATATGGTATTTGTGTTTCTCTGACTTATTTCACTTAGCATAATACTTTCCAGGTCAATCCATGTTGTTGCAAGTGGTAAGGTTTCATTCTTTTTTTTTTTTTTTGACCAATTAATATTCCATTATATATAAATACTACTTCTTTTTTATCCGCTCATCTGTTGATAGGCATTTAGGTTGCTTCCATATCTTGGCTATTGTAAATAATACTGTAATACTACATATATATTTTCGAATTAGTGTTTTAGATTTCTTCGGATATAATTGCTGGGTCAAAAGGTAGTTCTTTCTTTAATTTTTTGAGGAACTTCCCTACTGTTTTCCATAGTGGCTGCACCAGTTTGCAATCCCACCAACAGTGCACCAGGGTTCCCTTTTCTCCACATCTTTGCTAACACTTTTTGCTTGTTGATTTATTGATGATGGCCAGACTGACAGGTGTGAGGTGATATCTCATTGTGTTTTAAAGTGCATTTTTCTGGTGATTAATGACATTGGACATCTCTTCCTGTCTATTGGAGACCTGTATGTCCTCTTGGAGAAATGTCTCTTTAGGTCCCCTGACCATTTTTTAATTAGATTGTTTGTCTTTTGGTGTTGAGATGCATGTGTTGTTTATAAATGTTAGATATTAACCCCTTATCAGACATATCATTGGCGAATACCTTCTCCCATTCGGTAGGTTGTCTTTCCATTTTGTTTTGGTTTCCTTTGCCATGCAAAAACTTTTTAGTTTCATGTATTCCCGTTTGTTTATTTTGTTTGTTTGTTTCCCTTGCCCAAGGTGACACATCAGAAACAAATATTACTAAGAGCAGTGTCAGAGAATTTATTGCCTATATTTTCTTCTATGAATTTTAGGCTTTCAGATCTTACATTTAAGTCTTTAATCCATTTTGAGTCTATTCATGTATATAGTGTAATAAGGCCATCTAGTTTTATTTTTTTGCATGTATCTGTCGAATTTTCCCCAAAACATTTATTGCACAGACTGTCTTTACCCCATCGTACATTTTTGCCTCCTTTGTTATAGATGAATTGACCATATAGGCATGGCTTTTTTTCTGGGCTCTCTCTATTCAGTTCTATTGATCTATGTGTCTGTTTTTATGCCAGCACCATGCTATTTTGATTAATATAACCTTGTAGTATAGTTTGATTTCAGGTATTGTGATACCCCCAGTGTTGTTCTTCTTTCTCAAGATTGCTGTGGCTATTGGAAGTCTTTTATGTTTCCATATAAATTTTTCATTGACTCTATAGATTGCTTTGGGTACTGTGGGGACAGAGCCAGGAGTGCAGTTTCCAGGCTCTTGGCCTCACATAGAAAGGTACTGGCTCAGGTAGTAAATAGCCATCAACTGTGATTGGATGGCCATCAACTGTGGCTAGTTGGACATCAGCTGTAACCATTGAGCCATTGGCCACTAATATAACTGCCTGGGTAACTCTAGCAGCAAATGGGGGCTAGCAAGAAGATGGTGGCTGAGCTAGCAAGAGCAGATTGCAGTCAGCACGGAGGATTACAGCTAGCAAGTGAGGTCGGTTGGCAGAGAGAAGTGGACAGCAGGTTGCAGATAGTGTGGCTCCTGCTTCTTATGTCTCCAACCCAGCCGCCAGTGAGACTATAGTGGTATGACTCCCCTACCTATGGCTCCGTGGGTGTTCCTTTTTGGTCTCATCATGTCCTGCGTTCTTATGGGGGAGCGGGACCAGAGACCCCTCATGACACCTTGCATGACAGGTACTATGGACATTTTAACAATGTGAATTCTTCTTATCCATGAGCACAGTATATGCTCCCATTTATTTATATCTTTTTCAATTTATTTCTTCAATATCTTAATAATTTTTGAAGTACAAGTCTTTTTCCTTTTTGGTTAAATTTATTCCTAGGTATTCTTTTATAAATGGGATTATTTTCTTAATTTTTCTTTCTGACAATTTGTTATTGGCGTATAAAAATGCAATGGATGTCTATGAATATTGATTTTGTATCCTGCTACTTTATTGAATTCATTTATCAGTTCTAATAGTTTTTTTGGTGGAATATTTAGGGTTCTCTCTATATAATATCATGTCATCTGCAAATAATGACAGTTTTATTTCTTCCTTTCCAATTTGGATGACTTTTATTTATTTTTCTTGTCTGGTTGTGATAGCTAGAAACTTCCAGAACTATATTGAATGAAAGTCGTGAAAATGGGCATCCTTGTCTTGTTTCTGATCTTAAGGGGAATGCTTTTAGCTTTTCCCTGTTGAGTACGACGTTAGCTGTGGGTTGTCACATACGGCCTGTATTATGTTGAGGTATGCTTCCTCTATTTCCACGTTGCTGTGAGTTTTTATCATAAATGGATGCTGGATTTTGTCAAATGCTTTTTCTGTATCTTATTGACACTACTGTATGATTTTTATTTTTCATTTAATTTATGTGATATAACACATTAATTGATTTGCGGATGTTGAGCCAACATTACATGCCAGGAATAATCTCACTTGTTCATAGTGTATTATATTTTTAACATATTATTGAATTCAGTTTGCTAATATTTGGCTGAGGATTTTTGCATCTATGTTCATCAGGGAGACCAGTCTGTAATTTTCTTTCTTTTTCTTCTTCTTCTTTTTTTTTTTTTTTTGTAATGTCTTTGTCTGGTTTTGGAATCAGGGTAATGGTGGTCTCATAGAATAAACTTGGGAGACTTCCCTCCCCTTGAATTTTTTGAATCGTTAGACGATAGTGTTAGTTTTTCTTTGGAAGTTTGGTAAAATTCACCTGTGAAGCCATTCCATTCAGGACTTTTGTTTGTTGGGAATTTTTTGATTACTGATTCAATTTCGTTAGTAGTAATCAGTCAGTTCATATTTTCTTTTTCTTGATTTAGTCTTAGAAGATTGTATGTTTCTAGGAATTTATCAATTCCAGATTTTCCAATTTTTTGACATATAATTTTTATAATATTTTTTCATAATCCTTTGTATTTCTGTGGTGTCAGTTGTCACTTCTCCTCTTTTATTTCTGATTTTATTTATTATTTGGGTCCTCTGTGTTTTTTTCTTGATGAGTCTGGTTCAAGTTTTGGCACTTTGTTTATATTTTTAAAGAACCAGCTCTTGGTAACATTGATCTTTTGTATTGGTTTTTTCTAAGACTCTATTTTGTTTATTTCCACTCTGATTTTTATTATTTACTTCCTTCTACTCACTTATGGCTTTTTTTGTTTGTTCTTTTCTAGTTCCTTTAGGTGTAAGGTTAAATTATTTATTTCAGATTTTTCTTGTTTCTTGAGGTAAACCTGTGTTGCCCAGTTTCCCTCTTAGAAGTGCTTTGGCTATGTCGCATAGATTTTGGGTCATTGTGTTTTCATTTTCATTTCTCTGAAGGTATCTGGATTTCTACCTTGATCTCATTTTTAACCCATTTGTTGTTTAGTAGCATGATATTTAACCTCCATGTGTTTCTGTGTTTTTCCACTTTTTATCTTGTAATTGATTTCTAGTTTCATACTATTGGGATTAGAGAAGACACTTGGTATGATTTCAGTCTTCTTTAATTTATTGAGACTTGTTTTGTGGCCTAACATGTGGTCTGTCTTGGAAAATGTTCCATGTGCACTTGAATAGAATGTATATTCTGTTACTTTGGGGTTAAATGCTCTAAAAATATCGATTAAATCCATCTCGTCTAGTGTGTCACGTATGGCCGCTGTTTCTTGTTGCCTTTCTGTCTGACATCTATCCAGTGATGTCAGTGGAGTATTAAAATCCATTACTATGACAGTATTACTGTTAATCTCTTCCTTTATATTGCTTAATATTTGCTTTATATATTTAGATGCTCTTGTATTGGATACAAAAATGTTTACAAGAATCATATCCTCTTGTTGTATTGATTACTTTATCATTATGAAGTGTTCTTCTTTGTTACTATAGACTTCATTTTAAAGTCTATTTTGTCTGATACAGTATTGCTACTCCAGCTTTTATGTTGTTTTGTTTCTATTTGCATGAAATACCTTTTTCCATCCTTTTCTTTCAGTCTGTAGGTGTCTTTCAGTCTGAAGTGAGTCTCTTGTAGGCAGCATATGGAAGGGGCTTGTTTTCTTATCTAGTCACCCCCCCATCTTTTGATTAGAGCACTTAATGCATTTACATTTAAAGTGATTATTGAGAGGTATATAGTCATCTTATTATTCATATTTATGTTCTTCTCCCCCCACCCCTTCTTAAAGAAGTCCCTTTAACATTTCATGTAATACTGGTTTGGTGGTAATGAACTCCTTTGGCTTTTCCTTGTCTAGGAAGCTCTTTACCTGTCCTTCTATTACAAATGGTAGCTTTGCTGGGTAGAGTAATATTGGTTGTAGGCCCTTACTTTTCATCATTTTGACTATTTCCTGTCAATCCCTTCTGGCCTGCAAAGTTTCTGTTGAAAAATCAGCTGACTATCTCATAGGAGCTTTTTGTAGGTAACTATGTGCTTTTCTCTTGCTGTTTTTAAGGTTCTCTCTTTGTCTTTAGCCTTTGCCATTTTAATTATGATGTGTCTTGGTATGGACCTCTTTGGGTTCATTTGGTTTGGGACTCTCTGTACTTCCTGGGCTTGTGTGTCTTTTCTTTACCACGTTAAGGACATTTTCAATCATTATTTCTTCAGATAGGTTTTCAATTTCTTGTTCTCTCTCTTCTCCTTCTGGTACCCCTAGTATACAAATGTTGTTATGCTTGATGTTGTCCCAGAGGCCCCTTAAACTATCCTCATTTTTATTTTTATTTTTTGGATTCTTTTTTCTCTTTGCTTTCTGATTGGGTGTTTTCTGCTACCTTGTCCTTGAAATTAACTTATTCAGTCCTCTACTTCATCTAGTCTGCTGGTGATTCCTTCTAGTGAATTCTTCATTTTAGTTATTACGTTCTTCCTTTGTGACTGGTTCTTTTTTATGGTTTCTATGTCTTTTTTTATGCTTACTATGTCTTTGTTGAAATTCTCCTTAAGATCATTGAGCATCCTTATAACCATTGTTTTGAGTTCTGCATCTAGTAGATTGCTTGTGTTCATTTCATTTAGTTCTTTTTCTGGAGTTTTTCCTGTTCTTTCATTTGGGACATGCTTCTTTGTTTCCCCATTTTGGCTGCCTCTGTGTGTTTGTTTCTATGTATTAGGTAGATCGGCTACATAACCCAATCTTGTGGGTCCCAGTGGCACAGTCTCCCTGGTTACCTGCTCTGGGTGCTCCAGAACTGTCCCTTGTGTGGGTTGTGTATGCCTTCCTGTTGTAGTTGAGCCTTGGTTGCTATTGGCACGTCAGTAGGTGGGACTGACCCTCAGGATCGCTGTCTATGAGGACTGGCCACAACCACAGTGAACATGCTGCTATGTGAGGGCTGACTTTCAGAGAGGGATTCACCCCAGTGGGCTCTGGTGCCTGTTGAGAACACCCTTTGGATTTGTCACTTGTGGGGCTAATCGGGCTGTGATTTGAAGCCAACCACCACGTATGTTTGTTCTCTGACCTTTTGGGAGGGGCTTCTATGCAGGCCCAGGTCACCTACTGCCTGTGACTAGTCCAGGGCTCTATGCTAGGAGCCACAAAGCCATAAACATTAGTCACTGAACCTGGAGGTGTGTGGGTGAGGCCACCCTGGGGACCGAGGCCAACCACCACCTATACCATGCCTGGGGCAGCTGAGCAAAAGGCCCAGGGCACTCTGAAGCTTTCCACCACATGCCAGCTGTCTCAGCTGCTGAAAGAGACTTGGGTGGTATGGAAATCGGGTGGGGCAGGGTTCAGGGAGCACAGTATAAAGTACTTTTCAATTCCCTTATTGAACATAAATCTCAGGTTAAAGTGACAGGAATAGTTGTTAAAAAAAACGTCATAGTGATCAAGTTTAAAGAGGATTTTTGGATATGTATATATAACTGGGGAAGAATTAGAGTGTGTCAGCAGTAATAGCTAAGATTAAGGTAGTATGAAGCACAAAGATGAAGTCTGATATGTAAAGTTAATATTCTTGGTTACTGTGTCAAGAAATATGTGAATCGATCATTTGATTGGATGTGGAAGAGAATTTGTCACTTTCTGCTCAGCCTAGGAAGTCTTTGTTCATTTTCTCAAAGGAATAAAATTACTTTCTTATAAAATGTCAAATATTTTTAACTAGAATAAGTGCATCAAGTCCTTTTCTGACATTTTCAACAGTTGCACATCATATGTGCAACAAATGACAACTTGGTATTAACTAACAGAAAGGCGTAGCCACCTACTAAATTGTCAACAGACTTTGATTAGTCCCAGTGAAGTTCACCAAATTGTTTACTCTTTGTGCCTATGTGTGTAGTGTGTAGACATGTAAGTGTGTGAGGGGGTGGGTGCAGAATGGTAGAGAAGAAATGCAAATGACAAAGCTAAAAGCTGTTCAATGAACAAAATATGGATACATGCAACTTTTACTGTTATTTAAATGATTTAATGGACAAAGTTATTTATTTTTCTCTACTAGAAGAGTAAAATTTACTACCTTAACCTAAGAATAATTGTTTTTTGTTCCATCATGAAGTGGATTTATAGTTGTGTAACAAACTGTGGTGATTTAGACAGTCAGTAATAACTTGATGCTACATAGGGTTCTATCACTGTTTTTCAGGTGGAGGATTGCTCTTAATGTGTTTTAAAGATACAACTATATAAAATAGAATTTATGTCTTCATTTATAATTTTGCATCTATCAGTATATCTTGATCCATTGAAGGGAGATTGGAAATTACTGTTTCACAAATAAGCATTTTTCACATATTTTATTTGTCTCTCCTGAGCAACTCCTTTTCACTTTCTTTCTCCTAACTCCAAATACTGCTATCCTAGAAGGAAGAAAAGTTGAGACTTAAATATAACATTAAAAATAAGGGTTGGTTGGGGGAAGAGTTTGTTGTCGCAGTCACAACAGTGTCGATGCTGTTTCCTAGGGTGATATGGTTTGTGAAACACCAGTCAGGACTGAGTTTTAAAAAGTTGGTGATGCTGGTTCTTCTTCCACCTGTGAAAATGTAGAAGTATCAATGGTAAATGTTATCCAGGAAGGAAAAACATGTTACATTACTAAAAACTATAAAAAGTCTTCTGTCCCTTATTTCTCTGAGAGAACTATTAAAAGATCAGGATGAGTGGAGATTGGTAGAACTGAAGAATTTATAGAACATATTTATTTCATAAAGGAAAAACTAAGGAACTCCAGGTTTGGTTTTATCATAAGATAAAAGAATGAAAACCAGTTTTAGAAAACAAGAAAATACAGAGTCTCTTCTCAGAAAAATACTAATATTTCCAAATTAAAAAAACTTGCCATTGAGTCCATGCCTCGTGTTATTTGGGGAAAGAATAATAATAATAATAATAATAATAATAATAATAATAATAATAGGTTTTGGGATAATGCCCACCCCATACTTCTTGTACAAGGGAGTATTCATTTGCAGAGATGTTCACCAATCAGTAACTTCCATTTTAGTTTAGATAGGAATTCTTAGAACCCAAGAGTTTAATAAGTCATACTTGTGTGTGTGTTATGTGTCACTGAGTTGGCTCTGACTCTTGCCCACACCAGGAATAAGGAACGTCCCCAATGTCCTGTCCTCAACAGCCCTGCTCACCCCTGTAGACTCAGGCCTATGGCTTCCTTTATGGAGTCAGTCCATCTCATACTTGGTCTTCCTCTTTTCCTGCCGCCTTCTCTTTTCTCCAGCATTGTTGTCTTTTCCAAAGAACCCTACCTTGTCATGATGTGACCAAAGTAAGTCAGCTTCAGTTTTGTCATTTTTGCCTCCAGCGATCTTTCAGGCTTAATTTGTTCCACTTGTCCATCTTCCTGGTGGTCCAGGGTTCCATCCATAGAGCTCTCCTCCAACACCACCTTTCAAATGGCTCTTTTCTTTTTCCTATCAGCCTTCCTCAGTGTCCAACTCTCCCATCTGTACATAGTACCTGGGAATACGAGGGTGTGGATGATCTTAGCCTTCGTCTCTAGTGAAACGTCTCTACTTTAATTACCTTGTCACATCTACTTTTATTTTTTTCCTGCTGTTAAAATTCTCCTCACTTAATTTTAGTGTCTATATTTATGTTCTTCTGAGCCTTCTGTGTTAGAAGTTATTTTCATCATTCAAATCAAAAATAGCTACACTTATGCTTGTGTTAATGAAAATTTTCTCCCTTGTTTTATTCTATTTTGTGTGAAATTTGAGGAATTGTTCTACAGTACTTCACAAAAAACATGAAAAAGATTTGATTCAGGGTAATTATTTAAAAACTACTTTTTTAAAGTCATCAATATTTTTAAATGTTGCATTTAGTTAAGTTAATTCACTTTTTGGTAAAAAAAAAATACTGAAATACATTGAATTATATGTGTACTGCATAGAAATGTGCTGTGGACCAATCATGAAACATTAAAACCAAGAGATAAAAATCAGTTCATTTCTTATGTTGTAATCCTGCATTAACATTGTGTATACTCATATTAGTGTTTGAACAATACACACCTGTCCTTAAAAATGTAGATTTGTGTGGAATAATTTTGGGATGCAAGGGAGTAGCTCCTAAATTTATACTTCTCACTAAAAACTAAAATAAATAAATAAATAAATAAATAAATAAATAAATAGCTATTTTTAAAAAATGTAGTAACCGAGTGAATTACAAGAAATAGAGCAGGGATCATTTCTAGTGCAAATTTTCATATTTATACGTGATTATTATGCGTTTTTAAATTTAACATAATTTTTAAAACTGATTTTGAAATTTAAACAAATAATGTAACTCCTGTCTAATCTAACCTTTTAATTTGTGGTGGTTAGTTTAAGTTAGTGGAAAAAAATATCTGTCTCTTGACTGAAGGAAAAAAAAAACTATGGAGAACCATGGTTCAATTTTTAGACATAAGGTTTATTTGTATTGGAGCTGATATTTACGTTCTATCTGAATTTTCTCCCTCCCTAGCTAGTGATTTTTGTTAATTAAAAATATTGAATTTATTCCACTTTTTTTATTTCTGAAGATTGAAATTGATTGTAAATGTAGAGGGTTTTATGAGCTAGAGTAAAGGATTAGTAGGTTTTTAATAAAGGGTGTCTGTATGGATGTATGGATGTATGTATATACACAAATACAAATACTGACTTTATACTTGTATATCTTTGAAGAGTTAAAAAGTATTCCTTTTTTTTTTTTTACACAAAAGCGTGAACACTGGATTTGTTTGCAAAATCTTAGGTGATGAATTATATTGCCATTCCCTGCTTTTCTATGAACTCTTTTATTTGTATAGTAACTATATGCTCAGACTTTGAGAATATAAGTGAAGTACCCTGAAAAGTATCACATGATGGCACTGTTTCCATTTCCACATCCAATATTATGAAATAAAGCTGTAAAAGACTGGTATTAAGAATGGGGTATAATGTAATGTATTTTGTATAATTTATGTAAAATAAAAATCAAACCACTAAGGTTATTAATACAGTTACTAAAGTGGAATCATAGATTTTTCACAAAGTATTTTGTAAAAGTTTGTATATTCATCATGTCTTTAATTTAGATCACAAAGAAACAATTTATCTAGAATGCTAGAAATTTCAGTATGACAGAAAGCAGTTTCATTGAATACTCGAGTTGCTTTATGAATTATTTTTTATCAGTAGTATATTTTGTATTTTAATTTTATTTTGGAAGGAATAATGGTGTATCACACATGAGATTTAATTGTGGTAAATATGAGCATTCACACAGAAATATATCTGAGAAATGCAAAGAGAGTGTAGAAGTAAAGCCAGTATAAGAAGGTACCTGGATCAAAAGTTGGAGGGAAGGAGCATAATTTTACAGTGAATAAAATTCAAGTGTGGTCAACCTGAATATTTAAAAGGTTCATCAATCTGAGAAATGTAGGTGTTAAATGGTGTGTGATTTCAAATACCATAATTTATTATGTAAATAGTCTCCCCTAAATAATACGCATGGTGATGTGGTAGAGCGATTATCATCTCAATTATGAAAGTACAATAATTCTACATTCACAACAACAACAAAAAGGATTGATCTAAACAGGATGTAATATATATTGAAATACAACTTGTGTGGTAGTGTGGATGTAAAGACTAACAAAGCGTCAGTATTTCACCAAGTTTTATTCTTAATAATGAATTAACAATAGTGGACATTGGTGTGTCTCCCGAGTGGCAGAAGTGAGATAAAACAAGCAATGCCGTAGAAGATGAAATGATGCTCCTCAGTGACCAGGAAGAGCCTGGTGGGCAGAGCTCAGAAGTGCGCTGAGAAGTGCAGCCCGTGGGGCTTTAAGGATATGTTCACCTTTGCCAGATTTGTTTGTTTTGATATGACAGAAAAAGCAATTCGTGCACAACTTCCCTTTTAATTTATCTGTGAACTGGACTCCGGGAAAATATATGTGTAGGAAGTTTCCCTACTTTACTTCTTTTAAAAATAAATATCTAAAATCATCATGCATATAAACTACAGATATTTATCCTAATAAAATGCCCCAAATCTTATATACACCAGGTATAGCTTTAAACCTCTAATCATAAAAGAAACAAATACCTCCTACAATACCTTTGGAAGATAACTAACTGCTCTGATATATTACTATTTTTCAATTTTTTTCACTTATAACTTTAAACAAACAGTTACATTCTTATGGACATAACCAGTATCTTATTTTAGTAATCCATTCTGAAACAGTTTCTCTTACCTTATTGTTTCAAGGATGCATTGGTGTCATATCACCTCTTTTGTGAAAGCGATAGTTTGCATAACATTTTTCACCACAGGAGAAAAACTTAAATTGTGATATTGAGGAAATTGTTAAAAATTGCTTAATGATATATTGGTAAAAAGTATTCATAAATTTGCACTGTAAAAGGGGAAATATCCACTGTAAGAATCTGTCCATTTGTCTTATATGAGAAGAGGGGGAAAAAAACCAACAGACTAAAATTGGAGATTTCCATGTTCACTTTATTTCACCATGCAAATTACTTGCAGTTTCCAAATGCCAGTGCTACTTTTCAGGACAAATTTCACACAAAAGGAATTCAGTGATTATTCATCCAGTTTAATTAATTCAATTAAATAAGTCTGATGCTGTCAGGTGTTCTTTTAATAATTGAGTCAACACGCAGATACATAATAAGCATAAAAGCGTTTCTATGGCTGCAGTTAATTTAGATCCCAAAGAATCTGCTGTTCCTCTACATTTGATATAGATTATTCTATAATATTTCAGTAATGGGTTGCACAAAGGCTGGCTTTTAATTCTTTGCTTTCTTGAATGTCTTTATATATAATGGTTTAAAACAGAAGGTGTTCAAGAGAGGGTGACCTTTTTTCCATTACCATGGTTCCTGTCATTAATGCATTATAATTTTCTTTAGAAGTCTGGAAAAATGTGTATGTGTGCAGTACATAGCAGGTATGAATCAAAGTGTGTTAGTGAAAGTTTAGAATAGTGTGTTATTACTTTTAGAAAGAAAAGGTTCATAAGACACATTTTATTGTTCTCAATATATATTTATTTTTCTTACTATAAGCAATTAAACTCTTTTTACGTATTATTCTCATCAGACTTCAAAATTTGGTTTTTCATGTAACAATAGTCATCTTACTAATACTACAAAAATATGTATTATAACTAAATTTAAATAAAAAAGGAAAGTGGTTCTTAATTTTGATTTTTGTATAATGGTAACCTAACACACAACATTAAATTATAAAAGGTTATCAATCAGATATAAAGAAAAAAGATTGGGGTAAATGATTTACCTGGATTTCTCAGCAGTGCTAGTAGACATAATTATTGTAAATATTAATTGGTGTGCTAAAAATGTAAGCAAGCTGATTTTATATTAGATGAAAAATGAAAATAGAATGTGTACTGGTAAATAGATAATCATACAAAAGTAATTGGGGTTTTAAAACCCCAATCTATTCTGCCAGCATGAGCTTGTTTGCATGTTAATCACAAGAGTGATTTCCTACTTCACAAGGAAGTCCACACTCTTTCATAACCACTTTTAATTGCATTTAAAATGATTCGGGTTTGTAACATTATAGATGAAGGCGTATCTGTGTCCAATTAATAAAAATGTCCCTGAAAATTTTTATAGACTATAAATACTCAAATATTTTAAGGACTTCTATTTTTAATTGGAATATGTAGAGGACCATTAAATATTTTAAGTGTTATTAATGATAGCATAGCTGTAGTATAATGTGCCAATTTTAAAAGATTTCTTAAAAATAGTGTTTTCAATTATGTAGAATTTTCTCTAATTTTAATATGCAAATATACTGAAAATTTAAAAATTTTACAATGAAATATGAGTATAAAGTAAAATAATGTAATACTGAAATTTTGTAGACTATTGTTTTATAAATTCTTATGGCAAATTACTTCTTAGATGCACACATCTCAATTTTAAATTTTTACTAGCAATAAGTTTTAAATAACAAAATTTAATGCAGAAAATTGTTAACTATTTTCAGCTGTGAATATTATTTTAGTATGAACTAAAAAGCATTTTATTATTGACAGTAAATATTAGAACTGTCATTTAAAAACTATATGGAATAAGAAAATGTGTTAGATTCAAAAAAACATTTTTTTTAACTTTTAAAAATCATCAATGTCATTTAATCCCAGGACCAATGTAAATGATATTTTAGTGTTCACATCATGAAATTTTTCTGACTTTGTATTATGCAACCAGTAAATGTCAGAGTCATGGCAAAATCATTTATTTGCAGAACATAAGAAATACTGCATTTTGGGGAAATCCATCAAGATTACAGTCTTATCAATCACAAAGATACAGAAACTAAATTCTAGTCAGGGTGTTTACACACACACACAACATCCATACATACACACCTACACACAGACGTCTATGTCCATATTTGTTGAAAAGTTTGATGATTAAAGAAAAAGCACTCCCAATTTAAGAGTATATTGGCTTTCATCACCAGGTGTTCTTTCTGCTATAAATGACCACGATGATGTTTCCATAACATAGCTTGAGGTGCTCTGGGGAGTAAAACTACGAAAACAGGTAGATTAAATTTTTCATGGAGAGGGTCTACAAGGGGTAATAAGCCAATATTTCTTGTCCCATATTCCAGATGTTTTATGTAATTCTGCATCTTTCTAAACTAAATCGTAGCTTTTGCAGAAAAAAAAAATGTACTAGAGAGACTGAGATAAAAGGAAAGAGCTGTTGAAATGTTAATTTTACTATCTGCTGTTGAGGTCTGCTATCTTTTTGTATTTTTTTCTGACTCCCAGTAGCTCAGTTCTGTTGTCTGAATGTTGTGTTTTTCACTTGTTTGAAGTTTAGGAACTGGGTGCATGACTTTGACTGAGGAAAACAGAGTGTGATGCAGGTATGACATTGACACATGAACTTCGTCTTCTGATTCCCTCTCAACTCTATAGCACTAAGAATGACTTAAATGTTTTTGTGACCATCAGAATTATAATAACAGATATATTTTTTGTTTATTTTGTGCTTTTAATATTATAGACAAATGGTTAGGAAGAAAGTGATTGCTGAAAATTCCTCCATTCCTTTCGAGTATTTCGTTCAGCCTTTAAGTTGGTTGTTGCCACAATGCGCACCCACCCACCCACCCATGGATTCAGTGCAGACACGTTTGGAAGCTTTACTTCCTTTCAGAATTCCCTGGGTGAGGATCAGCGGACTGTTGCCCGTCTGAGATGCTAGGCCTGGGGCAGACTTCTTAATTCTCCAGGAGCAAATCTTTGCTTTGCTACGTCATGTTATAGGTTTGTAAGTCTTATATTCATTTGTAGGACTACATACTGTTTGTGTGACTGTTCATTTCACATCTCTGTATAAAAAGAATCCCTTTTCTTCATTGTTTTGGACTGTATTGCTCTTTAATGTATTCTGATAAGATGCTATTTTGTTTATGATTAGCTCGAATTCAAGCTGATTAATACAAACTTTTTTTTTACAAAATTGACATTCTTATAAATTTTTTATAATTGGATTCATATTTCTGAAAGAGTTGGTTTCCGCTTCACATCTATATAGGCTTGAATTTCTTTTTTTGACTTCAGCATATTGTTCCCCACCCCCACCCCCACCCCCCAAAAAAAAAGAAAGAAAAGCACTCACCTTGATCACCTGACTCTAACTAGCAAGTGGCACCGTCCGGTCTCTAGTCAGTTCAGTCCAAAAACCCTAGAAATTTCTCCTTCATTCCCAATACTATTTAAGTAAAACTATTTAAACCAATGATTTAATTTTAAAAATACTAGTAAAACAATCTTTTTATTTGTATTAAGGCTACTAGAAGAAACTGTGCAATGATGATTTCTTCTGATCCCACCAAGGCATTTTATATAATTGCTCGGTTTCACTTGAATTTGTGAAGATGGAGACTGAGTAGCATGTGTTATGTTGGCATCTGTGTGTGGCCATATTATCTGGAAAAAGTGTGACTCATAATCAATTCTCTACATGTATAGACTAAGGAACACATAGAAAATAATAGCCCTTGTTTTATGGTGACCAAAAAAAAGTACCAAAATGAATGATACATGTTTTCTTTGATTAATTTCCGTATACCAATAGAATGTTTATTATATGTTCTGTTTAATTTTGGACTTCTAATTCAGGCATATACATTTTTTATTCAAATTTGCTATCCCAGGTTAACATATACAACTTTTTGGGGAGAATAACTCTGCCAAGTGCTTCATATGGCTTTGCACGTGTGAAACTTCGAGGCTCCTCTTAACCTAGGAGGTGTGATCCTGGAATTGGCGGCATTTGGTGATACTGATTTTTGAAGTTTACAGTTAATGTGGTTTTTGTCACATTAATTTTGCAATTAAAATGTCACTCCCTGGTGTTTGTACCCTCAACACCACTCTACAGAATTAAACTTCTGCAATTTTAACTTTCTCTTGTAAATATTGGTGAAATGTGAGGTTGAAGCCATTCTGTTTTGGATAGATTATCTTGTTTCATCAAATATTTGAAATTTAATTAACACCAAGAATTAACATTAAAAGTATTTTTAACGATAAGCTAAGTGCTTTATGTAATATAGCTAAAACTTCTTATGGTTGAGAAAATAAATTATATCTTTACTTGTTTTTAACTTATTTTCCTGGAAAGCATAAATTATTACTTAACATTGAACATTCACATTCAACATCTTCTGAACTACACAATTTTTACAGATGTACCCTTTATTTCTTCTTAAAATCAAGTAAAGTCAAGATAATAACAATTTCCATATATTTAGAGAAGGTTGAGATATTAATAAGAAAGGATGAGGTTGAAAATTAGAACATGCTATAAAATGTGCCTAAAATTAACTTTTTCTAACTTAAAAAGACGTCTTTCTTTTAACGGGTCAGTATTATCAAGTAATAGTGTCTAGTATGTAGCAAGAACATATACTGTATGTTTGGAAACAAATTTACGAATGATAGAGTAAATGTAGACAGATAGAAGATAAATACTATACAGATAAATAGACATCTCCAGGATTGTTAAAAACGAAAAATCTAACAGTGTGTCCATGAGGATAATTTCCCTACTATGAACATCACATATAGTATTTAAAAATAACTTATTGCTAAAACAAACAAACAAACAAACATGCTAGTAGGTGTTGATGTTCCCTAACAACCAATTATAGTAGTCATACATGACTATATCCATCCATCATTACTGTACCTATCCTTCAGTTCAATTCCACTTCTCTGTTTCAGAGGAGGACTTCTTTGTATTTTATTTTCCAGGTCTCATTTTTCCTTCCTAACTTTGAAAGCTAAAGAGAAATATCTACTCCCTTGTTAGCGCACGAGGCCACTTTTCAGGACTCTTTTCCCATTCTCCATCTTCATGGTTTATGCGCTGACTGGATCAGCTGCCAGGCCAAGACTGCATTTTATTGTTGCTCATAAAGTTCCCCACCTGGCGGGTTTTCATTGCTCAACGAATCACTGCCAAAACCTACTAGATTCTTGTGACTGGTCTGGAAGCTGATTATCAGGAATTTAGGGTTCTACTCCTGTGCTGGGACTAAACTTCCTCTAGGCTTCGTTTTTTTGTACCTTGATAAAAAAGAGTAACTAAGTCCTTTGAGGCTGTAAGTTTCCTTGCCAAAGGCTTTCCATGGGTGCAGTGTTACTGCCCATTGATTCAGTTTGGGAAGATGTTACTGCTGTTACTTCTGCAACATAAAGAGCCAACTTGGACTTAAAAACACCAACAAAAAACTTCCATTTTAACTATTCCTTTTATTCTCTGAAATTCAAATCAATAAACTTCAAATAGTTTTAAATGGAAATTAATAGGAAAGCAATACAGTCATCTAAGTCTCCAAAATTATCTCTAGTATTACTGCACCTACACATGATGGTATTTAAATAATTATTAAGTACCTCAACATAAAATTTTGTTCAATATAATGTTTTGTTCAATATCGTTTTAATTCCAAGAATGGCCTATTGTATTCTAATTTCTTGAATATAAGCTTTCCTAATCATTGGATCTTTTCATATTTTATCTTATCACATTTATAAACATGTTTACTTACAAAAAAAATTAAGAAAAAAACTTCAGCTAAATACAAAAGTTAGATAAATACCTAAGAGTTAATTATAAGGTCAAATGACACCCATTTTTAAGGCTTTGAAAAGCTATTGCCAGCTGGTCTCAAAAATTTTCCCACTTACATAGCTTGATTGATATGTCAATCTTTCACCTCAAACTTATTCCCTGCCCAGGGTGGTTATTCCTGTCAAATGTTTGTCCTCTCAAAGTTTGTCCTGCGTGTAACTATATTCTCAGTTCATCTGCTCTATCCCAGTATTGAAGATAAACGACAGGGCGACAAAAAAGTTTTCCAGAGAAATGATTAATTAGTTATATTATAATGAATTATACAATCACAATATTTTATTTATTTTAACTTCTCAGATCTAACCAATATATTTAAACTGTTTACTATATTCTTATACTTTTTAGAGAAATAAATGTTCAGAAATATAAAAATGTTTAAAATACTGAAAACTGAATTTTGATTTTATATATATATATATATACATATATATATATATATATATATATATATATATATATATATAATCCTAAAAATGAGTTATCAAGCACTAACTTTTCTTACTTTTTTCTTTATCATCCCTATACCCGATTGGGTTTAGCAAGTATTTTTAAATATTGTCATTAGAACTAAGTATTATTCATATGTACTCTATTTGTGTAGTTGTAACTTACCAAACAAACACCTCCCCATAATTATAATACCATCTTTTATTGTCAGCAATTTTTGAAAGATTATTCTATCTCCAATATTTTCCTTGCCACAGTCCTATGTTATTAATAAAAAGAGTTTTTCAATAAACAAAGAAACTTACTTAATTAACCCAGTTAGTTACGAGCAGAATTGTTAATAAAATTCATTCGTTCTTATTCCAACTTCAGTGCATTTTTACTTCTTTTACTGTATTTCTGTTCTTTTATCTGGGATGGAAAGGTAATACAAAAGGGTGGGGAGGCGATAAAATGAGTAGAGGAAGAAAAGGAGAAAAAGAGTTAGAGTTAGCGTCGTAGTAGTCAGTGATCCACTCCTGAGAGTGTCTAACAAATGTTAAATGGAACCAATAATGATTTCTATTATGCCACATTTTAAAACTACGATAATTCATGCTTGAAAAAATGGTTCTTGACTAAATGGTGGCACGTAATTTGTAGGTGAACTACTCTCACGTTAGTTATCGTTTCTGTGCTGTGCCCACCTGGTGAATGTGCTTCCTCAAGGTATTTGAATGGCTAACTCCTTCACCTCCTTCAAATATTTGCTCATGCGCTACCTTAAAGAGACTGCTGACCATTTTATTTTTAAAATGCAATAAACTTCTCCTTCCCAGGTTCTCCCCAACTTAGTCTGCTCTGTCCATTGTATCTGTCACCAAACATCCTATGTCATTTTGCTTGTTTCTTAAGTTTGTTGCCTGTCACCTTTGGCTGGAATGTAAGCCACGTGAGGGCAGGGATTTTGCATATTTATTTTTTATTGTCTGTCTCTCGCTCTAGAATATAAGCCAGTAATGGCAAGAATTTTTGTCTGTTTCATTCATTGATATAAACTAAGTGCCTAGAACATTACCTGATCTATAATTCTCAATTAGTACTTGTTTATCAAAATGAACGTCTGAAATTCAGGGCGTAAGATCAATATGACATGGTGATTACCCAGCATACTTATAATCTGTGATCAGCATGCTACACCTGTGATTTGGGGCTTCAGTTCTGTAACACGCTTGTGAATGTCTGATTCCATGACAACCCAGGGAAGAGGGGCGTGGGGAATCCTGCACCCACTTAGAAGCGTCACAGCCTAGTCTGTCCTTTGTTGTGTTCCATGTCCTGTTACAAAGGTATTAACACTAGCACAGCACCCAATAGCAAGAAAAAACCTTTGATTCCGCACTGGGTGCCAACACACCTGTTGGACAGTGGAGTATGACACAAGCTTACTCTTCACTGGGGACATTTCTATGTTGCATTAATGGACTGCATACTGTTTCCAAATGTGTGCCAGGTGGCATGCCTGAGACACATAAAGATTTTATGGATAGCAGATGTAGAGAAATGGAGAGTTGTCTCAGATTTACTGCAGATGCATTTTCTTAAGAGATCCACACAGAGTATTCATTCTGTTAATCAGTATTTAAGATAAAGAAATTGTTACCTAATATAGGCCTTCCAAATTCCAATTGAATCCTTAAGAATTAAATGCAAACTGTTTACATTAGGCTTAAAGTAAAGGTAAAATAATTTATTTGTTCAATTTCTTTTATATTGCCTTGTATAAACAGGAATAACAAAACGATATTAAACATACAAATTATAGATAATCTAGTGGGGGGCATATGAAAATTCAAGCTCATATGTACAAACATATTCCCTTTTATTGTGCACCTTTTTTGCACCACTGTTTTCCTTTTTATTCTGTAAAAATCTATTCCATTTGTAAAAGGAATGCATTTTAGAAGAACTGTACAAACAGGGAAATGGATTGGAAATAGAAATATTTAAAGTTGCTTTACTTTAGAAGAAAGACAGTTGTGACAAGAAATATAAAACAATGCTGTTTTTTATTTCTTCTTTCAAAAAAATAGGAAGACTAAAATTACTATTTTGGCACCAGTTTCCATTTGAAAGAATATATTGCAATACTGTTGTTACATTGCATAATTAAAATATTTCAATAAAAATAAACAATAGTGAAATTGGATGAGTCCCAAATAAGACATTATTTTAAAATTGTGTAGACTGATGACAGCCGATTTTGTTAAGTAAGCAGATTCCATATGTGGTATTAGGCAAATCATTTTTTTATTTTGATAGTTGTATATTATAGTGGATAATCGTGTAATGTACCATTATGTCTGAAGATATTTTCTGTTATTCTATATCCAATTTATGATTATTTAGTCTGCAAATGCTTAAACTAAAACTTCTTTCAAGGTAGTGGTTAACAGTTGTTTTCAAAGCAAATGCTAAGTCTGCAGAGGCATTCCCTAATACTTTTTCTTTCATTCTTTTCTGGCAGTAAGAACTTGATTTGTGTTCATGTTCCGAGTTCTTTTAGTGTTCCTACTATATCTGTTGAAATCTATACTTCATATGATCTCATTGTACTGCCTGTATTTCATTAATGACTGATTCTGTCTAAAGCTTGGGGAGTGAAATATTTTTCATATGACACTACCCAAAGTGAGTACAGTGCACCAGCTGCAAAAACCACAGACCATCTGATTTTGTGGCTTTTGAGGGTGTGAAAAGTTCAATTGCTTAAAGTATGGCTTGTATCTGTATAATACATATACATATAATATGGTATGGAAGTGGCACTACTGTAGACTTAAGACAAATGTTGAAAATATATTCTCATCAGTAGCCCGGTTTCAAATAAAGATGAGTAATGTACTTATATTGCATTTGATATTGACTTACAATGTACTTTCTTAATATTTCTCTGCATAATTGTGGTTTTCATAGTTATTACAAATACAAACTTGATCAAAGAAATAAATAAATGATCATCTTTTATTAAGATAATAAGTTTCTGTATGATTATGTTTATGTAAGGCTTTTGTTGTGAAATTTTAAACAACTATAATGATGTAGAAAATCATAGAAATTATAGATGTTAAATTTTATATTTAAAAATAATTTGACCTTGAATAATTTTAAATCAGTAAATTTACAGGTATTATAATAGAAAACAAACTTAAATTTGAAATAAATAAGACTTGTACATGCCCTAGGTTCTGCTATAATTATGGCCTTGTTTTGATAACAACCATTTAAACCAAGTAATAATATTTTATAAATTTGATTATAGAAAGTAACATTAAAATCTTCCTGATCTATAAACAATTTATGTATAACCAAAATTATAGAATACTTTTGTTTTCTGAATATGTCTACTAGGCTTCTTTCAATAAACATTATGTATCTATGTATGTGTGTGTATACACACAGGCAAATATGTACATGCACAAATAGATACACATACATATTTATTTGTTAATTAAATGTTTTCATATATAAATATTAAATATCTTGATTTAAATGTATATATGTGTTGTTTACAATAAGAAAAGTGCAAGATACATTCACACTCGTTCTGTGCATTTTACACTTTTTGGTAATGCCAGTTTATTCCTGATAGACCTTCAGTTAGTGCTGTCAGCCTCTCACAGGGCTGAACACTTCCAGCCTTGACGTGTGGCATTTAGGCAGATAAGATTGTATCAACAGGATATCTTAGAAAATTTCCCCAAATAAAAGGAATTTATTTTTGGAAAATATCTGACAAACGAAAAGAGTTGTTACAAATGTCTGATTACCTTCAGCAACATTGGTAAATCAAAACCTTTAACAAGAGAGTTTAAAAACTAGATCCCAGTGTCCAAAGAGTAACTTTTTTTATATGGTTGACATCTAGAGTCCACTTTTGTTGCCTTTTTTTTATTCTTTACTCCGTTTCTTGTACCTTCATTAATTGATTTATCTTTTTTTCCCATGCTTCTCTTCTCTTCTTCCTTTCACAGTCACCTTTCCCTTTACTTTGTTCATATTTTTCTCCCCCAGAAATTGAAGGCTTGTTTCCCCATGTCAGTATACATGTTCTTGTACATTTCCATCTTCTGTTTTTCTTTTCACCTTTCTCTCCTTTTTCACTTTCTTTACTCATGCTCCTGATTCTCTATCTCTCTCTCATTTGGTTCCATTAGGAGCTTTGATAAGTCAAACTTATTTGGAAATTTCTGACTTATCTGTTCTGTAGCTTGGTGTCAGCTGTTTCTGATTCCTCTAGTAAAGCCTGGTTTTATGGAAAGAATACAAAAAGGCCAGCATTCAAAAGACATGGGTTTGAGTTCGAGTATGGCCCCAGACATCTTACCTATAAAATTAGGAGATCAAAATAGACCAGATTGAATTCTTTGCAGCTCTAAAATCTATGAAGTATGCGTAGGTATGTGGAGCTAGGATGGCTGACATTTTACCTTTGGAAAGAGAGGGGACATCACGTGACAGCACCATGCCCTGCAGTGGTCTCCAGCTGAGTCAGAGGACAGTTTATAGGAATCCAATGCCTTGACTCACTTTTCCCTGCGAGCCAAACGGGCCAGATTGGTTAATGACAGGGCCAGAATTTGGTGGCAATATAAGGACCCAACTACCGTGTTTCCCCGAAAATAAGACGGGGTCTTATATTAAGGTTTGCTCCAAAAGATGCATTCGGGCTTATGTTCCAGGGATGTCATCCTGGAAAAATGATGCTAGGGCTTATTTTCCAGTTAGGTATTATTTTCTGGGAAACGTGGTATATTTCCCATCCAGAGTTTTAGAATTCTCATTGTGAACCATGTCCTGAGATTCATCAATGCATATGGCCCAGGGAAGTTCCAGAGACCTAGAGAGATGTTTGCTCCTGTCTGAAAATGCATTTTATCACAGAATATTGTTATAGAAGCAGTTTTAGACATTGGTCTTATTCCAATGATGCTGCGGCTTTACTATGTTTTTCTATATTCCTTGAAAGCACCTGAGACTAACTGGAGACCTCAGATGCAAGCCAGAGATATTTGGAGCAAATGGTAACTGACTTTGAATATCCACAGCATTTCACTGAAAGTTCTCCTAATGAAGGAAATTCTGTTTTTTTGATAATAGGAATGCATAGATTTAAGTAATAAAATTGAAAGGATAAAGCATTGACTATTATGAAATAGGAATTATTACCATTCCATTTTAGGATAAAAGGAAGATGAGGCTTGGAGGGGTTGAAGGAGGAGCCGGTGAGTGGCGGGGCAGGAAACTGTCTAGAACTGGCTTTGGAAATGTCTGTGCTATCTTCCCACTTGATAAAACAAGTCATTTCATATTTATTGTTTATTTTATCCTCCTTTTGCTAGTATATATTTTAAGTGTATGATATTTAAAATATCATAAAACTGTTTCTAAGATTCTAGTATTTGAAGGACAACAGAAGTTTACTTAAGAAGTATTTTGATTGTCTCACTTACTTTGCAAAGAAATGACTTTTAATTTTTTTGCCTAAGATCTTGACTCATACATTAGTTCACATGTCCTATAGTCAATTAAATATGAAAATAGAAGAAATAATTTATGGAGATGCATACTGGTATGAATGGGTTTATTAAGTTAATTAGTGTCAAAAATCCTAGGTTAATCCAATTTGTTGCACTTATAATGTTTCTGAATAATAAAATAATTGTGTAATTATGAATTACACATTGATTTCAAAGGACAACCATAGTTGGACTTGTGGAGTATCTCTTGAGGAAATTCTATGGCACAGAACACCCCTCTCATACATAGAGAAATGACTTTAAAATGTCGCTAAGGATTTATGCAGCACCGTGTATCAGGCAATTACCACAGGGAGCGCTCCACGTTTCCTCCTTCACGCTCCCTCTCTCCCCCAATCCCTGCCTCTGTCCCTTCTGCAGGCAACCACTGATTTGTTCATGTCACTATAAATTCGTTTGAATTTTCTAGAAATTTAAATAAATGGGAGCATATCTAATGTACTCCTTTTGTCTGCCCTTTTCACTCAGACTATTTTGAGATTCATTTAGCAACAGTATGTCCTTTTTATTGCTGGGTAATATTCCATTGCATGCATGCACAACTTATCGTTTTACTTGTTAGTGGACATTTGGCTTGTTTCTAGGTTTGGGCTTTAAGCATCAAGCTGCAATTGAGCATTCACGTACAAGCATTCATGTGGATATAGATGTTCATTTCTCTTGGGCAGACACCTGCAAGTGCAATGGCTGGCTCCAGTTGTAGGTGTGTATTTTACTTTTTAAGAAACTGCTAAACAGTTTTCCAAAGCGGTTGTACAATTATGGATTCCCAGCAGCACTGGATGAGAATTCCAGTTGTTCTCATCCTTGCTAAAACTTGGTAGAGCCATCAGTCTTTAAGCCATTTAAATAGGTATGTAGTGGTATCTCATTGCGGTTTAAATTTGCAGTTTCTGAGTGTTTAATGACATTGAGCCTCTTTTCACATGCTTATTCCCCTTCTGTGTACCTTCTTTGGTGAAGTGTCTGCTCAAATATCTTGCCTATTTTTTGAATGAGTTTATGGAAAACAACAAGGACTCTTCTTGCGTTGAAAGATATATTTCTTGTCTAAAGAGCTGGAATGGGTTATCCTGCCATGGCTTATCTAAATGTGTTGAAAATATTGTGTATAAAATTATCCCCATGGCTTCTTTATATAGCATTTGAAGCCAGGACCATGTCTGCTGCAATGATATATGATCAATACAATAAAAATAGTTATTTGTTAATATAAAAGTAAAATAAAGGGTAATTTATATCATTGTTATTTGCAAGAAATATATAAAATGCTAATGGTATATTTGTGGTTGGTACATTGTATCAATTGACAATTTAGTAGCTTTATTATATATTGAATGAGAACACCTGGCAATAATATCTTTAAAAAGAACAAGAGTTTTGTGTCTATAGTAAGTAGTAATCTTTGAATAGGGCTTTAAAGGTATATCGAAAATATTGGTACTTGATAATCTAAATAAAACTATAACAATCAAAATTCAATTTCTTTTGTTTTATTTTCTTAAGTATTAACAAATATGTTTCACTTTAAATATATATTTTTACTTTAAGTTTTATCAAATATATTCTCTATCATCATAAAAAGTATGATATAAAGTAATAATTGGTTTTCTCAAATGTCACAATATAAAATGTAAAATCTTGGCTCATTAAGATAGAAGTCATATTTTTTATATTATACTATTTTACAATATGTAATAAATGTTAATGGCACAGATGGAAGATTTCTGTATGAGTGCTTTAAATACCTTTTCCTTCACTGTTACAGAGGTGTTTGAAATGAATGTCATAATCAGATGTATCAAATAGCAGTGTGGCAAAGAAAACAGCATTCTATGTTTTTTAAAAGTTGATCAAGTGGTTTCGTGGTAGCACTGTGTTACTCTAATATCAAATGTAGGAACACCTGGGTAATGTGCACTGATCGGACGTCAGATGTTATCTCTATGTGTGGACTGGTTGAAATGTCCAGCACATTGAGTTAGAATAGAAGGACGTATTTGCTGCACTTGCGGCCTCAGGGTTGTAATCGTTCCTGCTGCCGCCATGCTTTAGCATCCTGCTCTGATGGGCCCCTGCAATCAGATTGTACCCCGTAACCAACTAGCAGGTTGCGGTGCTAGTGGCTTGGGCCGCCCTAACTGAGGACCACAGACTTAAACAACAGAATTTATTTTCTGTAAGTTCTGGAGTCCGGAATAAGGTGTTGCAGAGTGGGTTCCTTCTGAGGGCTGTGAGGGAAGGATTGGTTCTCGGTGTGTCCTGGCCCCAGAGACAGATGGCTGCTTTTCTTTGCCTCACTATGTCCTCCACGTGCGTGTCTGTCCCAATGTTCTCCTCTGTCATACTGGATTAGGGCCTGGCCTCATGACGTCATTCTTACTTACCTGTATACAGGTCCTGTCTCCAAATACAGTCACATTCTGAGGTACTTCAACATAGGAATTTGGGGGCAGCACAATTTATCTGTTACAATTACCCTTTACTCTAATAGTTCTGAATTTTTATTTATGTTGTTCTTGATAGATTTTCAAACTGGAAGTTACAAGGCCTAATTTGATTAGCAGGGAACTATATTCCTGAGTCCTTTAACCCACTAGATACCGGGGGAAGAAGAGTTTTTATTACTTTATCTGCAATGACATTAGGCTTTGGAGAAGTATTTGGTGCAAAAGTATTTGTGGTTTAAAAGGTTGAAAATAATTGCAAAAACCGCAATTACATTTGGACCAACCTAATCACTAATCCTTGTCACATGGACTAGGATTTCTTCAGCTCCCCATTGGAAAAGGAACACAGACCTCATCATGTCGTGGCATGACAGAATCCTATCACATTGCCAAAAACGAGTTCTTCTCGTCACGATTGCTACCTGAAGTCATCTTTCCCTAGTTATGTATGGAGCATCTTCTCCTCCGGGGCTCCCATCACTGACAGACCTTTCCTCAGGTACTACCTCTGCTGTTGCCATTTGCAAATCTGTAGAGAAGCCTTTTCTTTATCAGAAGCTCCATCCATCACAAAGTTTGGAGGCAGGTTTCATGTCATTCTAGGTCCCTAAGCCAGCTCTCACTTTTGAAATCATCATTCAATGAAAAATGATATTCACACACTTCAAGCATAATTGTGAACATACTAGCAATAATGCTAACCCCTTTCCCATTATGAAAGCATATTCAAATTTACATGAGCGTAATGTCATAATGGAATGAAACAACATTCAATTCATCTAGCTTCTTTTAAAAATCATCTGAAAGCCTTGATACTTTCTTTAGTAACACTTTACTCCCTGTAGACCTCACAAGTGATCAGACTGCTTCTGAAACTTCCTTTTAAAGAAATAACTCCTGTTGTAAAACCCACTCCTCCTTTAAGGCTTACGGGTCATTCAACCATGCCACCTCCTACCCTTCTTGTCCACTGACACCATACTGACCTCTAGGTCACCTCTCACATTCAGTAAGTAGTTTGGTGTGTGGCTCAGAGCCTTCTGGCCCATTCTGTATCTCACCATCACACTCTGGGGGATCTTTGAGTTCATGTGTATGACCCATCTTACACCGTAGCTCTGTGGTTTTTGGATCAGTCCAGGTGGTCTTTGTTTCCACTGTACCTTAGCTACCCATTCTTGTTGGCACATCCCAAACTTGTCCTTGTCTGAAACAGCGTCATTCCCCAAGCTGAAATTCCAATATTCCATTTTCTAACTATTACTGTATCTCGTCACACCTTTTACTTCCTTACTTCCACTGCATAGTCACTGGCTATGAATTTCTCCCAGCCCTTATCCTTTTCAAAGTAACTTTGACACCTGTTCTCAATCATCTTTCTGCTCTGCCTGGATGGCAGAATGCCAGTGGTGGTGAAAACGCACCGACCAAGCCTGCGCTTTCTTTGTCCTCTTTACTCAGACTGTCAAAGGGAACAGACAAGCTTAAATCTCGCCCACTTTAAAAACAAAGGTCTCTCTGGATCCTATAGATGATCCCGCAGCTCTCTCTCATTCCCTTCAAGTCCAAGTTTCTACATGACCTGTTTGTTCTGCTCCCCGTGCCCCATATCATACAATTGTTTGAAAGGAATTAATAGTCTCTGTGAACACCTGCTCAGTTGTTTTCAATTAATTAAGAGTTCTGAAATCACATATACATGGAAAATGTACAAATGACATTTCTAATAGATTTTTTAAAAAATATGGGACATTTTGAAAAAGTGTATTATGGTGAAAGTATACTTAGTCACAGCTTCGATGTGTACATTTAATAGCAATTAAGACTTTTTCGCATGTGTAAATAAGTGAGTGTTGCCACTGCTTGTCCTATAACCGTTTGCTGTCCTGAATTTTGCTCTTTGGGGAAATGAATAAGTCATCCATTTATAATTATTTTATAATGCATGATCTTATCTGTACCTAATATGCTAATGTTTGTTACCTGTGCTTTAGAGTACTGCAATCATGGAAAACAACTCCTTTGTCGTCAGAAGCAGCCCCGTCCCCCTCCCCGTCTCAGATTTAGGGAAATAAAAATAATGTTCACCTGTCAAGAAGGCACCAAGCTACTGGGGAACTGAGCACCAGCCTAAACAGTGCGGGCCCCTCTGTGGAGTCAGCGAGGTGAGTGCAGCCTCCATGGGTGGTTCAGGTCTGGAATGAGCTCCAGCGTGACTCTCACTTTGAGTTACCTGTCCTGTGGGTAGGTGCAGCTGCACTGGGCTTTCAGGCTTGGCGCCTCTTCTCTAACGGTACCAGAATATCCAGTGACCATATGTGCAGTGTTTTACCTCATTCTAGAGGAACAGGAATAAAGATTTTATTTTTTTAAGTATATATATATATATATACACATATATATATATATATATGTGTATATATATATATATATATGTCAGAAATTAGGTACAAGCATTTCTTAAAGATTTTTCCTGTTTTTATGGCTCAGATGATATTCTTTTGGAATATAATAAAGACTGCATTTTGGACCTGTATTTCAGTGAACTGAAACATGTCACAGAGCTGATGCCTACCTGTGGCAAGTCATTTATGATGGTTTAAAAAATCACTAACTTTTGATCTTGTGTATCAGCTGGGAGACAAACTGGACTTTGTGTATCTGTACAGAGTAAGGCTAGAACCTGTGGAAGAGGACGGCTAGGGCCAGTGTGGCAAGGGCGATTGTGTTGCTTCTGACACGTCCAGGAAAGGTGTCAGCATCCTTCCAAAGTACCCTTTTATGCTTGATTCTCCTGTTCTTGGATCCCCTGCTGCTCTCATTTGGCTCTTAACTTTTCAGCACGGATAACCATTTTGGTTACATTTTGGTACTTCAGATGCCTGAATCTTAAAGAGAGAGTTAACTCTGTTTCAGTTATTTCTGCCCTCGTTTGATAAATTTCTGACTTTTTTCTTATCATCATCGTGAATTAGTCAGTTGCTGTCATTGGCATCTTCGTCTTCCTCACTGTCATTACCTCACTAGGTGCCTCCACTGAGCTTTGCTTTACTGGACTAACTGGATTTTCCCCTTAAGAAACCCCAAGTTATTAAAAGTAGCCTTCCTCTCTCAAAGTAATAAATAAATAAATGAGCAAATGAATGCATGAACTGTATCTCTAGTACTGGGACTAGCTTCCAGTTTTAGTTAGGCAATTGATTTTAATCTTACCACATATTTGCATACTGTCAATTTGTGTGCTGCACAGCTTGGCATAGTGACTAAGCTGGGAAATAATTTCACAAAATGACTAGTGATCTTGTTATAAGCTACGTGATATAAAGGACATTCTGTTAATTCAGGGAAAGGCCAGATGGTAGGGTAAGAAGGTGGCCTCTATGTGGCTAAACTTGAAAATGTACAATTGAGAAATTAAATGAGGACTCCAGGAAATAACACCTCTAGGAAAATTTCCAGGAAATAGCACCTACTCAGAGGGTACGGAATGATTGCTGGTTGCTATTAATGCAAGCATCATATATGTGTAAATATTGGCAAGCGTGAAAGCTTGGGTTCAAAATAAAGGAAAGCTTTGTGAGTACCACATTATTGCAGATTTCTCAAATAGTATCAGTGAGAGTAGCAGAGAAACATTTTTATCAATTAAACTGATAAAACAAATGCATCCCTCTAATATTTTTCCAAAGCTGAAAAATGATCATTGTGATTGAAAACAATGCCGGGAAACTTGTTGGTTTATTGTATATATGTAGGACTTACTAAATTACATTTATAATTGAATGGTGAGTACCATCTGCAAACAAAAAGAAATGGGCGAGTCTGTAGTAGTTACTCAAACATTTCGATAGGCTTATGTTTTCTGATACTTACCTGTATTGGGTGGGAGGTGTTAATTTTTTGCCAGTGAAGAGCATATTTCAACCATTTGCCAATAAGAGAAGAATCAAAGTTGATTTTCAGAATGTATTCAACTCACAGAAATGCATAGAAGCACTGATAGACTATCTAATTTGATTAGCCATCCGGACATTAATTAATTAATTTATTTATTTTGCCATTTGAAAACCCGTACATGACTATAAGGATAGACTCTCATTTGCTAAGAATTTATCATAATAGTACTTATGATTGAGTATCTTTTGGGTGCTTAACTGGTACAAAGAAGCTCCTTGAGTAAATACTGCTCTTAAGGTAAGTAATGCAGACTGATATCACTTGGGAAAAATTTCAAAGAAATAGGATATCTAGTTCTAATGGCAAAAAAATATAAATGAGGATTTATTGATTCTGCTAACTAGAAATCAAAAATTAGTTTGGGTTTCAAGGTTGGTTTGATTTATTGGTTTAGTAATGTCATGAAGGGTCTGTTCACTTTGCCTATCATATCCACTTTCTCTCCATAATTTTAACCTTGTCCTAAGGCTTACCTAATCTGTCTCCCTTTTGTGGTGGCTTTTGCAAGATGGCTGCCAACTACTCAAAGGACTCTGTGGTTCTCTAGCCACCTCTTAGAAGAGAATTAAAGAGTGATTTCTGGAGCTCTTTCAGAGACTGGAGAGCTGCTTTCTTAGATGTTCCAGTAAATGTCTTCTCCAGTCTCAATGAACAGAACTGGGTCATACAGTCCCCTAAGGAATTAGTGTCGAAATTTATTGAACCTATAGTGTCGAGATGTATAGATATATAGATGTCTATCCTGAACATATATTTTTTTCAGTATTCATTCCACTGAATATTCTACTGAGTAGCAGCAATACAGTTTGTATGATTAATGTTAGCTTCATTACTCTAAGGGCAATCCTGTTGTTCTGCCTACAGTTGGTTCAGAAATTGTCACCCATTTTTATTCACTGAGAAATGAGGAGAAGTTGGCTGCAGGCTCCAGGGAAAGTTCTTCCTTGCTCTTAAAACAATGAAAAGAGATTGCCCCCCACCCCCTGCCAGTTTTCCATATTACACTCCTACCTTTTCTCCTTTTCTTCCTCCCTCCTATCCCTTTCAGTGGAAAACAAAGAAAGAAGCGTAGGTCCTTGTTTTCCCCGGGTAGCCATCTTTGACTGTGAGGAAAACCATATTTAGGATAAACCTAATGATGTGGAGCCTTGATAACATTATTGAGTCACTAAATCAATCTACTCTCAGATTGACCCAACTACTTCTGAATTTCTTATTGTGTAAAAATGAAGTTCCTCTTTCCTTAAGCCAGCAAATTAGGTGATTTCTGATGTTCATAGCCAAAAGTATCCTAAGTAATGCAATTTTGAAGTCAAAGTATTTAGTTACTCAGGAACATGGAAAATTTATGTTGCAAAGTTACTATAATATTTACTGTACCTCTTAAGATAAAAAGAATATAATTGTCTCTCAATTGTCCAAGCTAATGAAGACGAGTACAATAATGTGTAATCTAAATTTGTAAAGAATTCAAAACTCATTTAGTTTAGCTTTGGGTAACATTTGATGTTTTATGCAAAGGATCCCACATGCTCTATACTCTTAAAACAAAACACTGAAGATATCCTTTAGATTGATTAGGAAGTGCTGGTTGTTTTCTAGTTTGTTCTGTCTCTTACTGGTAGGCATATATTGTTGGAACAGGATGCCATCACTGCCAACTAAGACAGACCTGCCCTTCTTTTTCTTCTCTTCAGAGCCTTCTCTCTTTCTCTGGATAGAAAAATGCTTTGATTTCAAAGGATCTCCCATCAGAGAAATGCTAGGAATAAACATTGGGGACAGTACTCAAATCATGATCAAACTATATAACAAATTATATTTTGTGTTAAGTGTCAATAAGAACTTGAAGGCACAATTGGTCAAGCATAATTAAGAATTGGTTTCAGTCCCATGTAAGAATGTAGAGAAAAACATACAGGGAAATGCCTCAATGGATGTCTTTCTAACGAATAGTTGGCAGTGTAAAAGGAAAGATATTTACCATATTGGGAATATTTCCCATATTAAATTAGAGTTTGAAATGACTTAAGAAAGAAAATACTGGGTATGGTTAGAAACAACTTAGTGATAAAGTAGATTTAAAATATAATTTGTTCATCAATAATAATGATAGTTCTATACCTAAGAATGCTCAAATTATAAACAGGTATTTCAATGAAAAACCAATTTAGAATCAAGAGAGTTGACAAAAATTTACTTTTTTTCATTGAAATATCAGTAATAATTGTTATAGCAGTCAGTGTGCATTCATACCACTCAGGAAATTTAACGTTTGATGACATCTAAGAAACTTCTTATGTCGTGCGGGGTGGCCTGCGGGGTCTCTGGTCCCGCTCCCCACATAAGAATGCAGGACATGGTGAGGCTAAAACGGAGCCATAGGTAGGGGAGTGTAGTGCAGGGGATCCTGCCGACTACGCCATGTGTCGTGCGGGGTGTCAGGCGGGGTCTCTGGTCCCACTCTCCACATAAGAACGCAGGACATGGTGAGGCCAAAAAGGAACACCCACGGAGCCATAGGTAGGGGAGTCATACCACTATACTCTCACTGGCGGCTGGGCTGGAGACACAGGAACCAGGAACAACACAATTCTCAACCCTCACTGTGCCGCTTGCAGACTCAGCCACCATCTTCTTGCTAGCCCCCATTTTTCTCTTTTTGCTACTAGCCTAGCCACGGCCGTTATATTCATGGCTAATGGCTCACTGGTTACAGCTGACGGCCAACTAGCCACAGCTGCTGGCCATTTGATCACAGTCGATGGCCATTTACTACCTGAGCCAGCACCTTTCTATGTGAGGCCGAGAGCCTGGAAACTGCTTTTGGGGGCTCTGTCCCCACATCTTATTTTTGGTATGTCTTTAATTCACAATGTCTTAAGATAATTGAACTTTTTTGCAAAGTGTTATGAACAGAGTAAAAGCCCACTCAAAATAAGTACCTGAGTGATAAAATAAGTACCTTATGGAGTTGTTTCTAAGACTAGATTGATAGTTCTTGATGAGGATTGAATGGTAACCTAGAGTGGTCTGTGTAATGCAAATAATATCTCTAAGTCATTTGTCATTTCCTTTAGTTATAGAGATCTGCTATAGTAGGAATGCTTAAAGAGCTGAGTGAGCCCAGAGCCAAAATTGCTGAACGGAAACCTAGATAAAGGAGAATGGAAGCATTCTAAAATAAAATTCTAACGTTGATATGCTGGAACTCTGATGGCCTATGGAGTGGAATGGGGTGGAATAGTGGGGGAAAAAGACAAACACAAAAAAATGCAGAGAATTTACAGTAAAAGTTTAATAAAAAAAATTAGGATTTATTATCATGAGAAAAATATGGTAAACTTGAGATTAGTGTAAAGCTTAAAAAATGTAAGGAAACTACAAGCAGGTTTTTTTTGAGTTCAAATCAAAAGGAAAATGCAGAGGTTTATTGCTCAGAACAAACTGTGATGTTAACAGATAATGGTAAGAAAGTAGAACTCAAATCCTGCTTTATTTCTTCTCTTTCAAGGAGAGTGATCTGCAGTGAGTAGAAAAAAATATGCTCCAGAGGAATTCTAAGCTAAGTGAATGGTGGTGAAAGAACTCTCAGCCACATTAATATCTAGGTTCATACAGAATGCAGATACTAAAACAACTCCTGGTTATCACAAAACCAAACTGGGTGATGCATGAGATCAAAAACAGAAAGTATTTAGATGAGTGGAGATGAGCTCAAGGGGCAAATGTTAAAAGTAAAGAAGCTGGATACAATAGAATATCCATATTGGGTTTATGACTTTTGATAATTAAATACAAGATCTGTGAACCTGTGGAAGTGTTTGTATTGCTAGGAGCCAAATGTTTTTCACTGAGAGTATGCTAAGCAAAATCAAACTTGTTTTCTTTTCTGATAGAGTACTTAGTGAATGCTGTAGAGATAATTAATCCTGACTATAGCAAGCCTTTTGACAAAGTCTTCAAACATATTTTTGTGGACAAGTTAGAGAAAAAGAGACTACGTATAGAATTAAATGGAACATACGAGTAGCTGCCTAGATGATCATAATCAAAGATTACTTATGAATGGATGGATGACAACTTGAAAAGAGGTCCATGACTGACATGCCAGAGACCCTGTCATTTCCAACATTTATCAATGACTTTCTTTTTTTTTCAAAGTTTAACTGTTTATTCTTGCACTTAAATGTGCTTTCTCTCTTTCTTTCTTTCTTTTTTTAATTAAAGTTTATTGGGGTGACATTTGTTAATAAAGTTACATAGATTTCAGGTGTACAATTCTGTAACACATCATCTATATGTCACATTGTATGCTCACCACCCAGAGTCAGTTCTCCTTCCATCACCACATATTTGATCCCTTTTACCCTCTTCTACTACCCCAATCCCCCCTTACCCTCTGGTAACCACTAAACTATTGTCTGTTTCTATGAGTTTATATTAATGACTTTTTAAAAATTTGTATTCAATTTATTTAAACTAAACAATAACAAAAGCAGTTCATCCATTCCTTCCACTCTACATCCCCCCCATTTCTTGCAACTATCTGTTCTATGTACCTATGAGTTTGTTTTTTTCTTTTTGATTGCACTTGTAAGAGAGATCAAACAGTATTTGTCTTTCTCTGTCTGACTTATTTCACTTAACATAATGCCCTCAAGCAATGTTGTCACAAATGACAAGATTACATTCTTTTTGTTAGCTGAACAATATTCCATTATTTTATCATATATATATATATATTTAGGCGTATATAATTATATAACTATGTATTTATTGTTATATACTATATTATATATTACATTTAATATATAATATATAATGTAGTATATAATAATATAATATATATGCCACAATTTCTTTATTCATTCATCTATCAGTCAACACTTAGTTGTTTCCATATCTTCGATATTGTAAACAATGTTGCAATGAGCATGGGGGTGTACATATTTTTTTAATTAGTTATTTCATTTTCTTCTAGTTTAAATACAAGCAAAATTGCTGGGTCGTATGGTAGTTTTATTTTTAATTTTTTAAGGAACCTCTATACTGTTTTCCATAGTGGCTGTACCAATTTACATTCCCACCAACAGTGTACAAAAGTTCCCTTTTCTCCACCTCCTCTCCAGCACTTGTTGTTCCTTGTCTTTTTGATGATAGCCATTCTAACAGGTGTGAGGTGGTGTCTCATTGTGGTTGTTTTGGTTTGTACTTTCCTGATCATGTTTTCTGTATCTGTTGTGCATCTCTATGTCCTCTTTGGAAAAATGTCTACTCAGCTCTTCTGATTATTTTTCAATTGGATTTTTTTTCCTTGTTGTTGAATTTTATAACTTCTTTGAACAATGTATTTTGGACAATGTATTAGCCCCTTATCAGATACATGGTTTGCAATATTTTCTCCCATTCAGTAGGTTGCCTTTTCATTTTATCAGTGGTTTCCTTTTCTGTGCAGAAGCCTTTTTAGTTTGATGTAGTACCACTTGTTTATTTTTGTTTTTCTTTCTTTTGCTTTTGGTGTCAGATTTTAAAAATCATCACCAAAACCTATGTCCAGGAACTAACCACCTATGTTTTCTTCTACCAGTTTTATAGTTTCAGGTATTACATACAATTATTTAATCTATTTTGAGTTAATGTGTAAGATAGTGGTCCAATTTCATTCTTTTGCATGTAGCAGTCCAATTTTCCCAACACTATTTTTTGAAGAGACTGTCCTTTCCCTGTTGTATATTCTTGGCTATTTTGTCATAAATTAACTGATGACATATCATGGGTTTATTTCTGGGCTCTGTGTTCTGTTCCATTGATCTATGTGCCTATTGTTATGCCAGTACCATGCTGTTTTGATTACTGTCACTTTCTAATATAGTTTGAAATTACAAAGCACGATGCCTCTAGCTTTGTTCTTTATTCTCAAGGTTGCTTTTGTTCTTCGGGGTCTTTTGTGGCTCCATACAAATTTAGCATTGTTTGTTTTATTTCTGTGAAAAATGTCATTGATATTTTGATAGGGATTGCAATTGAATGTGTATATTACTTAAGGGAGTATAGACATTTACAAAATATTAATTCTTTCAATCCATGAGCACAGAATATCTTTTCATTTATTTGTGTCTTCTTCAATTCCTTTCATTAATGTGCTGTAGTTTTCAATATGCAGGTCTTGTACCTCTTGGGTTAAATTTATTCCTGGATGTTTTATTTATTTTTTGATGTAATTTTAAATGGGATTGTTTTCTAAATTTTCTTTCTAATAGTTCATTGTTAATATAAAGAAATGCAACAGATTTTGAGTGTTGGTTTTGTATCCTGCAGTTTTATTGAACTTGTTTATTAGTTCTAACAGTTTTTTGATGGAGTCTTTAGGGTTTTCTATATATAGTATTATGTCATCTGCAAGTAGTGACAGTTTTACTTCTTCCCTTTCAATTTAGATGCCTTTTATTTATTTTTCTTGGCTTGTTGTTCTGGCTAGGATCAATGACTGGATGAAAAAAACATAGGAGGCCATCAAATTTAAGGACGATAGAAAGTGGGAGATGTGGATAACGTAACTCATAGGTCTCAGTGGGATAATAGACCAAAACAAAGTAAAATTTAATAGGGATCCATCCATTCTTCACTTATTAAGCAACTTTTATATGTAAAGCACTTGGCTTGTTGCTAAAGCAGCAATGATGAATAAAATAAGTCTCTGTCTTAGAAGTGTAGAAGAGAAGACATTTTAACAAACAATTGCAATTAAATATAAGCCCTGCTATTCTATAAGTATGTACAAGCTCATGGTTGTGAATAAATAATGGATTGAGTGGAAACTATTAGGTGTAGGTTTTTGGATGATTTACAAAATAGTAGACATGCTGAATTTAACTGTTATGAGGGAAAAAATGTGTCAGTGGCATAATGTGGGTGTCTTAAAATGTAACGCATTAATATTATGATGTTTAAACAAAGTAAATCTGCATTGTTGTATCTGGTTCTGAGCTCACCTTTCAAAAACATGTGATTAGAAATGAAAAAAGATAAACACAGGATGTAGCTCCAATTTGTGATGGCAACTAAGTTAATTCACTTTAGTGTTAATGAGGGAAAAGACTAACAATTGAGTAAATTATGGCTGTCCAATTTTTTCTATAAGTTATAACATTTTAAAATTTTTATTCTTGATCTTTTTTTAAAGTGACATGATACATTAAAGATTCTCATAATGTTATCATAAAACATCTCTAGGTTAGAAGTTGCCTTCTTTCTTATCCCTTCTCCTGTTGCTGAAGTACGTGTACTTTTATGTGTGTTTCAAGAGTATAATTTACATTAGCAATAAGATGAAGGAGCAAACTTATGATTGCTAAGGAATAGATTCATTATTCCTGTCTATAAGGGATATTTGCTTATATGTCTTCAATAATTTTCATTAAAAAATATTTTGTTAAAAGTTTATTTAATTCAAGGCCTTCCTTTTAAGAGGAATTTCCATTTAAAGTTGACTTTTAACCAACTGAATTAAACTCAGTTGCATTAGCCATTAGTACGCAAAGACTTCTTGAAGCTCATTTCCCTCTTCAATTTTATGGTAGTTTCGTTATAATTAAGGTACTGTTGAATTCCATGAAATTTGTTTCTCGTGAAAAAATTTGTTTTAGAAAACAAAAATTGTGTTTCTCTTATCTATATATTGGAGGTTGTTAATGATATTCCTGACCTGAGAAGGTATACATTTATTTTAATCAGGGACCGGTTACCTCACTTGGCTACCCATGTAGTTAATGAAGTAGAGGTCATGGGTTTCATCCCCGTGCAGGCCAGCAAGCTTCTCTTTGTTATGTGGCACAGGATATGCCCCTCACCCCAGCCAGCTGGCTGGCAAATGTGTGCAGTTGGTGACAAGGAGAACTGGGTGAGACTGTGTAGATGGATTGGTGCAAATTCATCACCATAGCTGGGAAAATAACCCTGAGCAACTGCCTCCATAATGGACAACACATGGTTGTTTATATTCCATTGAATTGTGGACGTATAGTTTGTCATTAATCTTACTTACAGAAACTCTCACTTTTAGTTAATAGATAAAATACCTCCCTGCTTTAAAATGTATTAAGTTAAAATTTCATAACTATATTTTACAAATATTTTATGTTTTGTTTTCATGTAATCTAGTACTTTCATAAGTATAATTTCATTGCTTTTTAGGACATTTTGGATTTGTGACAGTCTTGTTTAGTTTTGAAGGCCATGGGCAAAAATTGCATGAGCATTGATGATTTTAATGAGAATAAATCAGTTTGAGCTGATACTAATTGTGGAAAAAAAAAAGTTAAATCAATCACATAATCTTTGGGTAGTGCCATTCAAACATCTCTTCCTCTGCATTTATTAGAATGATTTGGGTAAAAGAGTAAATTTAGTATTGTCTTAGTATTTGGAAATCTGTGTGCTTTAACCAGCACAAATTACATTAAGTCATCCACTACTTTCAAAAAGGGTGTTTAATAGTATTCAGTAAGCTTTCAAACTTAAGTTTACTTCCGCATCCGGTAATTACTCCCATCTAATTGTGCTGCAGCATGCAATTAATAAGAACATAGCTAGGATCCACTTTTAATTTTTTTTTTCTTTGGGTCGACTCTCATTCAAAATAGTATTATGCATATTTAAAATTACAACTTGACAAAACAAATCAAACTTTTCTTTTAAAAGCAGTAACATTTCATTTGGTCATCTTAGATATTTCGTGAGAGGCAACCTTAGCATAATTGTATGAATTCCATTTTTTAAATGGTGGGTTTAATTTAATGCAGCAGAAATTTATTTTATTCTTTTAGTCTAATTAATCAGCATATACCAAAACCTTAGTTTTAGAATAAGTGGATTATAGAATGTACACAGTGAATTCCTACTAGACTCAAAATGGATCTTTTAAACCTATTCAGAGTTTTGATTCTAATACAGAGTAAAATATAAATGTTAAAACTGGGTACCACTATTGATAAGGAAGTCTGAGAGCCATGGAATATATAATTATCTGGGCTTTTCAGAAATTAAAGCTCTGCGGTTTTCATTGCATAATTTTTTACATTGAAATGACTTTGGTGTTTAGAGAAGATTAATCAATTTGGATCTCTAAAAGACCATTTTCATACCACTAGGGTATGACAATAGCCCTTTACCGAAATTTTAAGATGTTTCGATCTAATTTTTACAATAAGCTATAGCATGGAACGACTGATAGCAACCATCGCATAGATTTCTTTTTTAATGTCGGTTCAGAATTTCCCTATAGAAAGTGTGTAGTACTTCCCATATCTGATTTCACAGAAACAACAACAGCAAAAAAAACCCAATTCTATACTTACATTCTGTGGTTATTTGACGTGCCATACAATAAAAAGAGATATATTTAATTGTTTGGGGTTTTTCTGTGGAAATTTAGGAACGTGCTACTAATCATTTCTCCCAAAATTCCTGTTTTTATGAGTTAGGGTTTTACAGTCAGTATGAATTCTGTCAGAGTGCAGATCCATTGACAATACAATCATTTAAAAAATCTAATTACTTTCACCTGTTTAAATAAGTGAAATTCATGCTAGAAAATGTGTGCAAACTGCCACGGGAAGTAGTTGAATTCTTGCTCAAGGAAGGTTTTCCAGACATCTTTTCTTTCTTTCTTTCTTTCTTTTTTTTTTTTTGTTGTTGTTGTCCCTTGAGGTGTTTATGTCCGTTTAGAAGTCTGTATGGATTTGGTCTATAGCCACAGACTGGTGACTAAATGACTGTATGATCGAAGCTGCTAAACAGTAATAAGGCTTGGTAATAGCTGTTTGAGGTTGATTTCAAAAGCGTCATGTCTAATTTCATTAGAATACCTATGGATACAAATGTTATTTTTCCCTTGCGTGCTCTAAACAGAGTAAATGATAGATCATAATTAATGTACTAAAAAGGCACATTTTTGCTTTGTTTTTATTTTTCAATGATTTGTTAGTTCACCTAAACTTGAAAATATGAATTTGTTTTCCTTTTTGTTTTGTTTTTTTTAGCTAAAAAGTCTTCTTATCTATGTATGTATGTAGGTATAGATATTGATATATAGATATAGATATATAAATATAGATAAAGAGAAGATGAATGTTTGTCACTGAATTCCACTGCCTTTAAACAAATCAAAACAAAGAGAATAATTCTCTAATGGTCTCTCAACACTTCTGAAGCAGTCTGCTGTTTGGGAAGGTGAATGGAATATGTGTTATGGAATTTCTCAGCAGCAATAGTTATACATTTCAGTTGACAGACTTCTAAGCTGTCATATCCTTATTTTCTTTTCCTGGCAACAATTATTGCGTCATGAAATGAAGATAATTGTAATTTTGTTTTGTCTTAGATGCCATTTATAAGATATGTTATACATATTATTACCTCTCATTCCTGTTAGATTATTTTTTTAGTAAAATTAGAGTTGTTCAGGGGAATTATACCACTGCCTTTAATGCATTATTAGCATTTTGTTAAGATTGGATATTAAGGAATGTAAATGACCAGGTCTGTTATTAGAATAGGGAAACAAATTCCACTTAACTGTTTTGATTTTTTTTTCCTTCTCTTTCACTATGTAGAGCATGTACTTTGTGCACAGGCTCATTTACAATATGTGTGTGTGTGTGTGTGTGTGTGTGTGTGTGTGTGTGTTTTATATCATATCTAAACAAACAGTTTTAGATAATAGGATTTACAAATGGTTCAGAAGTTTTAAAATCATATGCTTTTGAGAGCCAAGCAAGGCCCACAAATGAATGAAATAGGCTATTTCCAATAAATTAGAAAGTTATGGAAACAGATTTCAGGCCCCTTCTAAAATGTATTCACATTCAATTGTTTTAATATGTCCTATGTACTGTCATTATCAAGAGAAACCCTTCAGCTGACTGAGTGTTCTTCAGGACACCAGTTTGAGACACACAATCCCCAGCATTTTAAATATATACTCTGCCAAGGATTCTGTACCACGGCGGAGTCCCTCTTGGGTTCCTTCAGTCTCACGGCCTTGCTTCTGGGAGCGCGTCAGATTTGTCAGCGTAGGTTTTAATAGGCACCACATAGTCCAGTCTGCTTACTAGAGCTGTGAACTACAAAACACAGTCAGTACCATGAGAGCTTAGAACCCTTGCAGTTACACCTCTGTGCCTTCAGAGTCCGTTGTACGGCTGCCAGTCACTTCCGCTGAGCCCTGCGTCCAAAGGTGGCTGGCCCTCCACCGCAGTGCCCACTCCGCTCCATCCTCTGGTCCTCACTGACGCACTAACACTATTTTGCAATTGTATTAATTACGATGGTTAATTTTTAGTAATAGTATGATTCCATTGTTCTCCATCCAGCATTTCCCTTCAAAATTTTTGGAGCATCACCCCCTTCTAGTGAAGACAAGAATGTATCTCTAAGAAAGATGACTAAATAAGCACTATACTACAACAGTCAATTGTATAAATACACACATGTATGTGCAACTGTATATATAACTAGTGAAAATTAAAAATTGTTTAACCTAACTTTGTACATTGAAAAATAACCTGTTTTGTTTTTTCTTTCTTTTTTTTTTAATTAAGCATCACACTGAAAATAGTGACATAGACACATTTGTTTGGGCCTAAGGGCAAGTACTATTCCAGTTTTTATAACTGTTAGTAAAATATCTGTCTGATTTTAAAAGCTGAAAGGCACGCTAATTATTTTCTTTAATTTTTAATTATTACTTTTAGTTGCAATGATACCTCAGTAGTTTGAAGTGACTTGTGAAACCTATTTTATTTACAGTATAAATTTCTAATTGAACTAAATTATACACATTGGCTAGTACTTCCTGGCATATAGACTTTTAAACAAAATTGGGTATAACATGGAGAACACTAACTGATGACAGTATTTTAAAATCTACTGACTAATATATGTGGCTTTATTTTGAAAACTAAACAAATGTCTCTACATTTAAAATTCATTATTTACATGAGAGTGCCGTTTTAAGAATATAGATAATTTTAGATGGCTTGCAATTTCTGCGACAAATATTTTTAGTTATAATAGCTGATACATAGGTCCAGTTTAGAGGCCATGCTGATCATAGGTGTTACTCTGAAGAAGGGTGACAGAACCACTTTAAGGAAATCTTTAGTCTCCAGGGGACTCACAGGGCACCTTAGCAGACATGCCAGCAGGTCCAGCCTCGGGGCTGGCGACCAGGCACATACACAGCTTCCATAGTGATGCATTCTGACAATCATTGTTGTCTGGGTAGCATTGTGCCAAAATAAATGATGTGCCAATAAACAGAACTCTGACATCCTGGCTCACTAGACTGCGCAGATAAATGGTTCTGTTATCTATTGCTGTGTAACAAACCATTTGGAAACTTAGTAGCTTAAAATAACAATAGTCATTTATTTTGCTTACACATCCACTGTTGGGGCAGGGCTCAGCTGGAGAGCTCCTCTCTGCTGTAGGGGCTTCAGCTCGGGCTCCTGGACGGAACCTGCAGGCTCAAACCCCTTAAGACAGCTCACTCGGAGGCTGGCAACTTAGTTCTGGCTGCCGGCGTGGAATTCAGCCAGCGTGTCAGCTGAGCGCTTTTGTTCCACTCAATGTGGGTTGCTTAGACTTCCTCGCAGCTTGGCAACAAGTGTTCCAAAGCCTGTTCCCAAGCGGAAACTACAAGGCAAAGACCTAGCCTTGGATGTCTGAGAAGGTTACTTCCATCGTCACATTCTATTTGTCTAGCCAGTCAGTGAGGCTAGTCTATTTTTAGGAGGAGGAGAATTAAAATCCATCTCGTAATAGGAAGAGTAGCCAAGAATCTGTTGCCATCTTTAAGCAAAGGGTAGGGGGATGAATGGTGGCCTTGAGGCTGTTCTCCCAGGTGAAGGGTCATTCATACGCCGATAGTCTTCTGTCACCCACCTGGAGGAGGTATCCTGATTGTAAATAACACATGTACCACCAAGCTCTGACATGTAGGCAATATGTACTGTGCCAGGCAATATGCTAGGTGCTTTCTAAGCATTTCTAAATCACATTCTCCTAACAATCCTTTTAGGTTGTTGATGATATTATCTGAGACAGAGCAGTTAAGTTACTTGTACAAGGCTCACAGTTACTTGATGGGAAACCCAAGGTTCAAATGCAGATGGTCTCGTGCGACAGTTCGTACTCAGCACAGTATAATCTCATAGGAGATTGCTCATCTGTCTCCCTCTTTTGACAAGCTGGCTATCAAAATACTACTTATTCTGCTTCACTTAAAAGTCACCTATGAAATGACTTAATTGAATGTAGAAGTCTGAAAACTAAGAGATTCTCTGAAAAAAAAAATCATCTTTTGAAAGAGACCTGGAAGTGCCATAACCATGGAGTGCTGTGTTGAGGGCAGAGCTTACAGGTCCTGAAAAAGGTGCGCCAGGAGGCAGAGGACATGGGAGAGGGGCTGTTCCAGGATGCTGGAGAGCGCCTGAGTCACAGTATCTGGACCACTGAGATGTGCTGTGGTTGGAGTCAGGAAAGCGGTAACAAGGGGCAGGTCTGAAGACTGAAGCCGAAAAATAAGCCAAGGATGATCAATGAGGTGAACATTTCTATTCTATTGACTTGGTGGTAAACTTCAACTATTCTCCTTTTCTAAACCATTCCTGACTCTCTCCTGATGCTTACCTCGTCTGAAATCTGGGGTGTTGGGCCCCTCAGATACTGCAATCTGCCTGTAGACTGAGCATCTCTGCAGCACCGACAGCGGGACCCTTTCGTTTTCCCTTCCTGCCCCGAGTGAGCCGGTCTGGCGTGGGCTCCACCAAACCAAAGACGTGAAGATACTAGTGAGTGCCTCGGTGCTTCCTATCGTGCCTCTCTCCTCATGACTGCCATCACAGCCAAACAGTACCCATACTTTATTTTAATACTTACTATATTATGTCATACTTACCAGAATAGAGCTTTTTGCTATACAATTCTGCTGTGTAGAAATTTGGTATCCTTTTGTTAAAACCCCTACCGACTGATTTCCAAGGTGTTGTACAACACATTACGTTTTATTGTATATATTACATATTCATTTCATTACACTGTTTTTGCTTCTTTTCTAGATATACATATCATTCATTGTTTTTACAAAAATCATATACAAGGAATTATATCTCTCTGCTCATTTATATTAAAAACTCGAATGTGGGTCCTAATGGAAAATATTTTCACTTGAAATTGTTATATCACACATAAAAATACATCATGAGAGTAAAGAAAAAGTGTTCAATGTTCTGATTGAACCCAATTGCACTAAATCAATTCATGATACTTTGTTGTACTTGTTCAAAATTCAAAATATTGGAAAAGAATGATGTCTTTTGTATCGTTGCTGCTTTGCGCTTTAACAATTTGATTAAGTTTTATGTCATTCTCAGATGACTTTTTTCTACTTTTGGTTTTTCTTTTTCACCTGGTACTCTTCATGGAGTGAGCATTCCCTGACCCTTCAGATGTGTTCTCATGAGTTTACTTGTAGGGTTCATTAAGGAGTTTGTAGACAGAGGTCACCCAGGTTTGCAGTGATTCGGTGTCCAGTCCTTCTCTAAGCAAAGGAGCCCCAACAGCTTTGGGGCATCCACTTGCCATGCAGTTGGCTTTCGGCCCGCAGAGATGAACAAATTAGCAGTGTGTATCAGTGTTGGCCCCATTCTAGTCGTGCTCATGTCATTGATGTTTGGTGACCTCATCGGCACACCAGCCTGGTGTCTGAGCCTGGCAAAGTGCAGCTTGTTGTCAGGCCTGAGCAATTCACCCTAACACACAAAGCAAGAAAACACTGACCTTCTGAGTGGACCCACCCCAAACTCAAGGTGGCAGCACAGGTAGCTCCATTTCAGTCACTATTGGAGTTCCTTTGTGTTTGAAATAGTTAATAACAAATTTGGATTTGTGTTTGACTACTTTTCTTCAGTAAAGACATCTGTTTTGTAAATAACAATACTCTAAATATGTGGCTCTTTTAAATATTTTAAGTGCCTCCACATTCAATAATTTCATTTTTACTTCTTTATATGTATTAATGTGCATATTTGTTGCTACCTATGACCATCAGTAATTTTATCTTAAATAGAACAGATTTTTAAGACAAATAAATTGCATATTTGGAGATTGTTTTGATTTTAGTGAAATAAGTGTGAATTAGCTGTCTTATATTGCTTGAGAAGAACCCTAGGTTATAATCTAAAATACAAGCTTGGAATTTTCTATTCCAGAGTTATTCTTATGAAGTGTTAGCTTGCCAGTTGTTTGTGATGCAAAACAAAAAGTGTTAAATAGACATATTCTTTATTCACTTAGTACTTCTAATTTTAGGTGATAATACGGCAGAGATGTTATTGTAACATTTACTACCATAAGTACATAACAAAAAGAAATAAGAGTTATTTCAAGAAATAAAAGAAAAATATGCAGATAAACTATATTTGATGTAAAACATATATGTTTTTTGAAGTAGAAAAAATACAACCCAAACACAACCTGTGAACAGATGCCAAGCATGCATGACAAAGTGGCTTGTGACAACAAACAAACAATTCCAAAGGGAAGGCTCTTTCAATTATTACTTCATTTACTTGGAAAAATATAAAGTTTGCAACCCAGAGTTGTTTCCAGTTTTCTTCTTTCTTTTTCTGTTTGTTTGTTTTGTTTTAGAAAATGACCAGCTGTTGAATTGCTCTAATCAAAGCCAATACTCTTTTCTTGCAGAAGAAAAAAGTGGGCCATCAAGACAGATTTGTTAAAGTACCCAAAATAGAAATAACAATTGTAGTAATTGTTTGCATGGCTACTGTATGTGAGCTGTTTGGCTAGGTGCTTTTCTTACATCGATCACTTATGCCTTCCAATGTCTGTGTAAAAGAGGTAACTTTCTGTCCATTACATCTGAGAAAACTGAGGTTCTGAGAACTTCAAGTACCATGTTTCCCTGAAAATAAGACCTAGCTGGACAATCAACTCTAATGCATCTTTTGGAGCAAAAATTAATATAACACCCGGTCTTATTTTATTATAAGACTGGGTATGATATGATATGATATGGTATGATATGATATGGTATGATATGATATGATACGATATGATATGGTCTTATATTAATTTTTACTCCAAAAGATGCATTAGAGCTGATTGTCCAGCTAGATCATATGTTCAGGGAAACACGGTGGCTTGCCCAAAAGAGCACGGAATGTAAATAGCAGCGTTATCGCCTCATCCATACACCTTCCCACTTTCCTCTGTTTCTCCATTTCATCTCCATTTCCTTGTACACATTTTAGATTTAGGCAATAATTAAGTCAGTGATACAACTTTCTTTTCATTTGACATTTTATACCTCAACATAATTAGTCTAGAAAAGGTCATTACACATAGTCTATAGTCCTTCGGTATGCCAGGCAAATTTTGATGACAAATATTTAACAAATATTGTTAAAATAATATTTTCAGAACAAAAAATGTATAAATTTAAGGTGATAGATTATTTATTCAAGCTTCGTATGTCACACGAAGTTCTAGTAAAAGTATTAAGACAGTGTTGTGGAGTTTGTTGTAATATTACTTAATTTGTTCACATATTTTTAGTCTCAATAAAGTAAAACTTTATTAATGTGTCCTCAGGTATTCAAAATAATGTAAGACTTAAAACAATTATCATTTTCTAAGTGTTCATTTTTTTGTGTTCCTTAAGTGAATCTAGAAAATACCTTAACTTTTTCACTGCGTTAATTGATTTCAAGTTTGTTCTCCAAAATGTGTCAAAAATCCACAGAAAATAGTTACGGTATTTATATTTTTAAGTAAATACAATTAAGGTGCTACATTTTATTAAAATAAATGATTACTTTAAAGCGTAAAAATTTCCTATTGTTATTCATTCTTGAAAAACACAAAAATATATAAAAATGTACATCTGCTTTTCTAAACTTCCTTTCTGGAACACTGAGCTTGTGGGGTAAAGTCGAACGCCGCAGTCAGTGGTATGGAAATATCATTTGACTATAGACAAACGTCGCAGCAAAAATGTTAATATATTTTGTATATTCAGAGTAAGCAAAATGGTCCACTTATAGGCTGTAAAGGACCCAAAGCATCTGACAAGGTTTGTGCTTTGAAGAAGCTTGCAATTTCATAGGAAAGGAAAAGACATACATATAGTGCTTCTATCAAGTGAAATTAGGGGGTTCCAGTGGCTTCTTTGGGGACCCACTGTTTACTCTCTGACTTAGAATCATCTGTGTGCTGTTGTTGGTCTTCCCACCACACTGTAACTTCTTGAACTGTGCTTTACTCCTATTTGCAATTCCCTCTTGCACCGAGGCACTCCATTGGACAATGAGTGGCCCTAAAAAATCTTGGGAATTTGTAACACATAAAACACTGACACACAAAACTATACACTGACCTGCCAAATTCATGGCGCGGCAGTGCTATAGGTATTCATGGGACTAGGCTGCTCAGGACAGTTTGCACAGAAGAAGGCGGGGCTGAGTGAAAATGAGAAAAAGGCCTGCAGAGAAACACTTACAAGGTAAAACTGCAGAAAGGTTACATCTTATGCTTTAGTGGGCACAGTAGATTTCCTGGAATGGTATGACTTTTGTAGGAAAATATTGATAGAGGTTGAAATTATAGTATAGGTCTTACCTATTAGCCAAATACATAGGAAGTCTGTCAGTTTACATATTATCCTTAATGAACATCAAAGTCATCTTCATCTTACAATAAAGTATATTTCATTAGTTACTTGGAACAAAGACATGTTTCCCCATGAATAAATGCGTCTCTTCCTCTCCTTCCCCTCTGTCCCTCCTGTAGAGTGTAAGTCTGGGGTGCAGACCCTGGGTCCTGGAGCCGGCCATCCTGTCTCTGACACTTCCTGGAGGACATGGTTGTTACTGTCGTAGCTAGGATCAAGGCTCCACTCATGTCTCAGAGACACAAAATGATAGTGGCTGATTACAGTGCAGACATTTCTTTTCAGAAAAGTCTGTGTACTGGTTGTTTTAGTTATCTTGCTGTATGAGAAACTGCCTCACAACTTTGGGACTTAAAAAAAACAAGCTCTTGACTCGAGGGTCAGGAGTTTGGGCAGGGCTCCATGAGAACGGCTCCTCTCTGCCTCACATCAAGTCATCTGTGCTGACTACAGTGGGTGCCAGACATCTCGGTCCTATGTCATGTCTCGTGGGTTTGTGCTGGCTGTAGCTGCAGCCGCCTGATTCTCCTACCTGCGACTTCTGCCCTCCTGTGGTCCCATCGTCTGGTGTCTAGCATGAACCTTTGGTCGTGGGTGCTGGTTCTAATAGGATGGAGCGGCTGCAAGGCTTCCTATGATCTAGGTCTGAAAGTGTCCCAGTGTCATTTCTGCTGCATTCTATTGGCTAAAACAAGTCATAGAGTCTGCCCAGATTTATAGGGCGGGGAAATGCCCCTTGATGACAAGGATGGCAAAGTTACACTGCAAAGGACTTAACAGAATGGGGGGGCGGGGGGAATTCCTTGGGCCATGTTTGGAAACGATCTGTCAGAACGGATCTGCTCTACGAGGCTTTCAGGGGCCCAGGCTGCTTTTTCATGTTGCTCTGCCTTCTCTAGAATGTCGCTCTCCTCTGCGTGGTCCAAGGTGATTCGCCACTGTTTTCTCATTTCAGCCAAAAGCAAAGGAGAAAAATGAAAGGGTAGATACCTTCTTCCTTTTAATAGCACAGCCGGGATTCAGATCCTAGGCACAAGCCCTCCCTAATTAAAAGCCCGGATGGAAATAAAGGCCATAAAACCACCCAGAAATTGAGGATTCTATTTCCATGAGAGAAAACTGGAGAATACTGGGAGATAATTTATAATCTCTGTGACAGTTATTTAACCTTTTTGTCTCTTTGTTTCTTCATGTGTGAAATGGGGATAACTGGATTACTTCCAGCACAGATGCCAGACACATATTAAGCCTCCAATAAGCATCAACTATTGTTAAATAATTATTATTAGAACCAAATTTGAGGTATTTGTAAGGTGACTTTGTTAATATTTAAAAGAGTGATAGATGGTGACATTACTTTGGGATTTCTGGCTATTAATGACGTGAAATTCAAAGTAGATAGATTGGAGAAAGAAATACAGTACTAGAAATATTGAGTTTGAGATACCTTCAAAACATCCAGTGAGCATAGGTCAGTTAAAATGAGTCAGTTAAAGATATTTGTCTGAGCTGAAGAAAGGCTAGAGTTAGAAATAAAGAATTGCCAGATATTAGCATGTCCCACTTAGAGGAGGAGTACGTTTATCCCAGGGAGTAAATACAAACTTGGTACAAGAAAAAGGTGAAAAAGGTGATTGCTTTCTCCAGCTAGCCTTCAAAAGTCCAATCTAGCCATGGTGAATTAGGGCCATATGACAACACTGATAGCATGAAATGGGCTAGTTGGCATGAGTTCTGTTGGAAATACACAGTCATGTTCCCTACTGGATACCAAGGGCGTCTCTCCACAATGAGCTGGAATGAGGATGTGTTCTTACCTCTAACTAGACAGTGGGCTGGGACTCATAGAGTTCCAGGCTTCTGGTGAGGGGTGAGAGTCATGGGTCCCCTGGCTATTGCCGAGACCTTCTAGAAGCTTTCTTCACATCTAGTGTCCCACCCATGGTGAAACATTCTCCTCACTGGAGACTTACTGAGTAGTTTAAAAACAAAAGTCTGATTCTGGCTTAAAACCATTTAAAGGCTTCTCATCTGGGGATGAAGAAGAAAGCCATGCTTGCTTGGCTCACTGTCATTTACTTCCTCTCTGTCACAGGGAGACCAGATGGGCTTCCCTAATTGGTGGCTGTAACGTGTTTGTTGCGCCTGAGTCTCTCCCTTTGCCCAGCACCCTCACTCCCCTCTCTCCCTTTCCCTGGGCAGCCCCGACAACTCTTTTTTCCAAGGTCAGTTCAAAGCTCCCTTTTACTCAAGAAAGCCTTCCTTGAACTCCCACATTCAGTCAGGTCTTCTTGGTAGATGCTCCCGTAGAATCTTAGTAGCATTTGTCGTAATTATGAAGAAAGTTTTGCTTGTGACAATAACTGACAACTCTTTTGTTCACTACAAGTAAAATTTAAGCTCTTCCACAGCACAGGAGAAGTCCATCTTATCTGTTAATGGGGCTTGAATCATGTCTGCGTCTACTTCCAACATAGAACAGACTGAAAAGTAAACACAGAAGTCGACAGAGTGCCATAGAACAGCTTTCCTAAAGCTAAATCTTGGTTAGAGAATTCAGCCTGATCCATGGCCCAAATCAGTCTTCCTACTCATTCTCTCAGAATTGAACTTATTTACCCCAATGTTAGAAGAAAAGAGGGGTAGCAACAGGCCTCTGCTACATGTCTCAGGCCTACAAGAATGCCTTGTTCAGAGTAAGTGCTTACGAGGCATTGCTTGTTGCCTTTTGATTTTTTTCTCTTTTTAACCATGTCTTCTTACTTCAGTTAAGGGTTTCTAACATCCCTGATCAACTGTAAAATAATTACTTCTTAACATTTCTCCTTTATGCTTCTTTCCCTGGACATAACACAGAGTGTAATATGCAGCCATTTAAGGTTCCTTAAAGGATTTACCACAAAGAGCAAAGGGGAAAGTTACAGGAGGTAAAATAATTCTCTCCTATACCCTCCTGCTTTCTGCTTTTTAAAGCTTTTTAAACTTTTTTTTTTTTCAAAAACTATGTATTGAAGAGCAAAAGCACAAAATCATACTAATAGTGGGAATTTTTTCACCCTAAAGGCAGAACATTCTAGAACTAAGAGGAAAACCAGATGCTGGCTACCTTAGGTTATGTAGGTCCTAAAAGCTACCTTAGAGAAAAGGGCTTCAACTGGACCACCTGGTGTTGTGAGGGAGCCGAGGAACAAGCCATGGGAGGGGAAGGGCAGAAGCCACAGCCTGCCTTCTTCTCTTTCATTTTTGCTGGTTTTACCTTTGAGGATGCCATGATGAACCAGATTTATGATTAATAAATAGGGAAAGCACTGAAAAAGAATACTAAAACCAGGCAGAGGTAAGAGGAGAGAATGATAATTTCCAGAGCTATTTGGGGATCAGAGGCCTCAGGTTATTTCTGAGAATATATCTTATATCAGGGACTCTTCTTATTGTAATTATTCAGTAATATTTAAAGTTCTTTAATTTTTCCATACAACAGAAATATGTATTTACTGTTGAAGTATTTGATAAATACAGAAAAGTATAATAATGAAAAAAATCACATATAATCATATTCCCCCTCTCTTCTTCCAAATGTGTTTTTTTTAATTTATTTCACATTTCACATAGTTAAAGTAGATTGTGTACAATTTAACCTTATCAGAAAATTTATTCTGAGGAACAATTTTTCCAGTCTTTTGTAACACATTAAAGTAGAGTTTATTATTACAGGTAGTTCATTTTATGAAAATTTAACCCCAAAAGTTAAATGCTATATAAACATAGATAAGAAAATATAAATATGTCAAACTCTCATTAATATAAGAGTTTCCTCCCAATCTCTGTTCATTCATTCACTAACTTATTCAATCAATCTCTTGATTATTTATCTTACAGAAATTATTGTTCATATGGGCTTTGAGAACAGCTGTATTTTGGGGAATAGACTTATTTCATGCAAAAATTATGGTAATCTTCAAACTTTTCATTACAGCCATGGGCATTGGTTAAAAAGTATTCTCTTCTCTTGAGGAAATTATCTTCCATTTCCACCGACATACCACACAGTGCAACACTGATGTAATTTCATTGCTAGCAGGAGGATCACACAGGTCCATTCCAAGTTGTTAAAAATTTCCTTCTTCTCCCAATGGAATACATATGATTGCTTTGGGAAATGGTTGGACATTAGCTTTAACCATTTGTTTAAGTTTTGTTTGTTTGTTTGTTTTTTGTTTTTGTTTTTAATAGGACTGAGGAGATTTTGGCCAATAAGTGTGTATTTTTCACTATACGTTGAATAATAAGATTTTGGCTAAGATATAAGTATGCAAGAAAAGTTAGCAAACTCAATAGACACATAAAACAATTTTACTGAGTGAATAGAATAAGGTTATACACTTTGTAGAGTTCACTAAAATAGTCACAGTAAAAAAAAAATGTTACTGCAAATTATTACAAAATCCACCATTTCTTAATAAAATCCTGTCATGACTGACCAGGTAAACTAATTAGTTAAAAATACATTTTAAGTTAGTGCTGTTGAAAAAAATAGAAGGACAGACTGACACAGAGCCAGAGCCAGAGAAACACACAGAAAAAGAAAATTAGATCACTATCAGAACAATAAAATATTTTGAAATTCAGAAAGACCTGTCCCAATAGAATTACTTCCTCCCAATATTCTATTTCAACTGTATATGTTTTTAAATTCACTTTAAGGTTTTAATCATGGAGCTCCCAATATTAAATGCTCATATTTTAATATGTAACTTGACAGGAAAACGGTGCACGATTAGTGCCATTGATATATAAAGTCAGTTAAAACAAAATTTGACAAAAGAGTAAGTTTGGCCAACCAGTTATTCAAATCTCCTAGGTCATATTTGTTTCACTTTAACTTCCTTGAAGAGTTTTCCTTTACCCATTATACCAGTGTCCTTCTCTCACGCTCACCAGATTTGGCAGGTGGCCTCCATTACCCAGGACTGAGTCACAAAATGAACCTCTCCATTAGGCTACTTGTTACCACACGTTTCCTGTTGTATTTCTGTTGAAATCACTTAAGAATGATAGTTTGTGCCATCTGACAATTTACTATTTAATTGACACGAAAGCCATCTCTTTTATTATTATTTTTTTCTCCTAAAGAGTTTTGCATTTTAAAATCTTAGGCCTTCGTAGGAAGTAGGGTTATAGAAATATAAAGCTTCTAGGTTAAAAATTGAATGACCTATTGTTTCCTTGCCACTACTTTAGAATTTTCACATTATCTTTCTTGCTGTTTTTTTTGTTTGTTTTAAATTGGAGTTATTGTTACCAGCAGAAGTTCTGATAGTCACATTGCACAAGTTATAATAAATAAACATCACAAATTTGGTAAAAACATACTGTTAGAAAGTACATCATTGTGACATTTCCTGAATTTCATCCACTGGCAATAGCTTATTTTTCTCCTTTCCAAACTTCTTAATAAGCTAATATTTAGATTTAGGGAATTTATAGCCTAGAGAAAAATTAGTAAGAAACATGTACACAGCTTATAAGAATACATTGGTAAAATAGGAGTGGAAAATAAAAAGTTGGAACCTTGAATCTTGCAAATGAGAGTACAAAGCAGAGATCCATACAAAATAGAGTGCTACAATAATTGTTAAATTGGGGCTGCAAATTTGTCTTAAGCCCTCTTTGTCAATGACCAGCTTTTTCTGAGTGATGTATTAGGCACTTCCCACCACATCATAGTTACAATGAATATGACACTGCTTATCTAAAGCAGCTTATTGTACATCCTGATAAAATGGAGTATGTACTGAAGTGCATCCTGTCCCAAAGCGCAACAAGGTACAACTCACTTTACAACAGACCAAGACAACATAGGCCATTTATGCAGGTTTCTGAGGACTCACGAGAAACAACCTTAGCATTTCTGGAGGAATAAATGAATTGCTTTTCTAACCAAGGTTCTAGAAGACAGTTGAGCCCCAACATGTGAAGGTTATGAGGACCTAAAGAAAAGTTATGCTGACTTACAGACTAGATACAGATCCTATGCCTTAGAGATAAAAATGGCCGACTTAAGGTTGACAGCCTTTTGTAAAAATTAAAGTGCTAACTAAGAATAGCTCTTTTTCTTCTCCAAATAAAAGAGTACCTAGTATATGCAAAGATAGGATTTTTCACAGGAAACTACTTCATAAGCAATGGTATGTGAACAAATTACTGATCATTCTCCAGTTGTGTTCAAACACCATATGGCAGGACAAAGATGATTTTAGCTTGAAGAAATTTCAAAGCAGACCATAGAATATCAAACAAGATTTGAACCATGAATAACTTATTCGTTCATGGTGAGGAAAATGCATAAGAAACTCAAAGAAGAATTAGTTACAATTAAAGGGTTGTGTGGTATAGTTAACTTGAACAGTAATTAATCACAATGGAAAGAGACAGAGAATAATGTCTATTACCATATGAGGGTGAAACGTAACAAAATTTGTGAACATCAGCACTGTGAATGCCGCTGCTTGGGTGGGTTTCGCATCCAGTGCTCAGGAGTGGTTTCAGAATTTGTCCATGAGAAAGTACATGAGATTTGAGTTGATAGTAAGTATTAAACCGGTTCATCACAAACCTAGGCTCCAGCTTTTGTTATGCATTACACACTGGGGGCTTGCAGGCCAAATCTTCATAACATTTTTGTTTGGCCCCATAGTTTTTAAATTGATTTTCAACATTTAAGCATCTGTCTTCTCTAGAAATACAGGAAGCTCTGACAACACTAAGTCACATTCCATGTGGCAGCATATCCCTTCCCACTGGACATAAGTCTGCTACTGTGCCAAATTTCCCACCTTGCTTCTTCTCTGGGTTAAACATCTACTCAGCCTGCATGAGCATTTGGATTAAGACTCCTCATTCAGATATTTTTCTAAGTATTTCACTCAAGGGATTGTGCCTACACGAATACCAGGGGAAGATCCAAATGAAAACTTCAAGGTATCGTCACTGCATATTTTGTAAGTGATAGATCAGGGTCATTGTCTGTCTCTCACAACTGAGCTCAGCTCCACGAGGGCAGGGCACACTGGTGTCCCCGTGGGGTCTGCAGATCCTCTCACAGCGCCTGGCCTGTTCCAGGGACTGATAAATGTCTCTGTGATGCTGGTGTAGTGGAACTGTCCACGCTATTAACTTAACATATTCCTGTTTAAAATGTACTTCATTTCAGAAGTTAGGATACTAGCCATAAAAATTAGACCTTTTGGTCCATAGCTAACCAGGGGTTTTAAGAATTTTCAACTGACCTTGTCATAAGCCAAGAAAATGTTTAGTCCTCAAATATCCACATAAAACTGACAGTTTTGGAATGTAAGAAATCAAAATAAAATCATCCTTATTAATTCTAATTTGAGTTCAGCTGTTTACTGTAAAATATCACTAGATCTTTAGAATAAAGGCATGCCAGCAGAATGCACTGTGGTGATTTTAAAATAAAATAAATATTTTAATTGCATGAATTATGAATATATTATTTATAACTTATTTATGTCAAGGGAGAATCTGGTGTCAAGATCTTTAATACAGTGCGTGACACAGGGTGAGGATTCCGTCATGTGTTCGCTGTGCCTGAATCAGAGAGGGGCAGAAGACGCTCAGATGGTGAGACTACAAGGTGGGAACTGAAGCAGAGAGCTCTTCAGTAGACGTAATACAGGGGAAGATTGGGGCCCGCACGGAAGATCAACAAGCAGTACTGAGATCCACTTGGGAAGCCAAAGTCCAGTAAACCCAAATGGGAGATTGGAGGAGTGCCAGACAGAACCGTCCAGAAGTCACAATTAATAGGAACTTTTGGGACCAGAAACCTAGGAACCAGGATGATGCAAATACAGCTGAGGGTAAATGAGGAAGGGATGCAGTATTGTCAAGAACAGTCTTTCATTCCTGACTTGCTTTCAGGAAGTGAATAGGTCAGGGAGCATGGTTCGGACAAGTAGTTTTAAACAGCCAGCAGCAGGAAGGTCTTTTGGAATACACAGTGAATGCCTCTGTGCAGCCAGTCCATGGGCATTTGTCAGACTACTGGGAAGATAACTAAAACAGTGTGAAGTGCCTCGTGGCTGTGAAGATATGCTGATCGAATGCAAACAATAAGTTCCTTCCCCTGGCTCTGATATTTCTGGACTCCTTTCAGTGCCTTGCCCCATAGAGGTCCCCACACAGCTTCGGGCTCTCTTCTTGCAGTGGCTGCAAGCCCTACATCCTCACATCACCAGCCCAGACGAGAACATAGAACTGTGTCTGCGCATTCCTGGAAGTCACTCTGGACCAACTTAGTCAAGCGCCTACCTTGGACCCAGCCACTGGACAGGGGAGTGGGATGGATTAATTGGCCAAGGCCTCGTCCAGGTCCCTTTTTAGACTGATGACAATAGCCTGCAGGGTCAGATCAGCTGACTGGCTTCAGAAAATCAGCGCGCGCTCCACATCGGTGCTTGGTGTGGAGTCAGTGACTGGGGAGGTAGGCGCTCAGGAAGAAGGCAGTGCAGAGAGATTCTGGAGAGGAGGCTAGTAAATGTCCAGTGTGGACGGACATGGTTGTTGTAGATGTGCTGGTGGGAACACAGCAAAATACACCCAGAATGGCAAGAGGACATTGAGTTCTGCAGTTCTGGAGAAGTTGCTGATATCGTTTCTCACGCTCCCCAAGCCAAAAGCAGTATAGAATATTTTTAGCCACGTGTGTTTAAAAAATTTTCTACTTAATAGCTCTTCCTCTTCTTCTTCCCCCTTTCATTTCCTCCATTCATTTCCCCTCCTCTTCCCTTCTTAAACTATTTAGTCTTAAAGCCATTAGGTAGGGCAGAAAAAAAAGGTACATGTGTAAGGAGCAGGATGGAAGTCAGTTGGCCCAGGACAGGTGTCAGAGCCCAAGCAGGGTACGAAGGTGCCTGCAAAGGAGACATGTCTTGCCCAGGGTGTCGAGAGCCTGACTACAGAGGAGGGCATCCAGCAGAAGGACAGCTTGGCATGGAGTATCGCAGGCGGGGGACTGAGGAGGGCGTCAGCTTGGGGGGAGTGGCTTGCTGTCGGGAGTCCAAGTCATAGGAGAACGGTAAGAGTGTGTCTACAGGAAGGTCGTGGAGTCAGAGCTCAGCAGCATGAAGGCGACACCCATGTGGGAGAACAGGCAGCCATTGTTGTTGGAGCCCAAACTGGGAGAACAGTGGAGGTGAAGATGACAGACGAATTGCCCACAGCAGGTGTTTCAAATAAGTGAATGTATTAACGATATGGAAGCTAGGTTTTCCATCATCCATGCCACAAATATGGAATATGTGTGTGTGTGTGTGTGTGTGTGTGTGTGTGTGTGTGTATATATATATATATACACATACATATATATATATACATATATATATATATGAATATATATGACATATATATACACCAAATGTATATAACATATATTCCCTAATTCTACTCACTGGGAGGCCCTGGAAACAGCACTACCCCAAAAGAAGTTAGTATACCTAGGACCCAGATCTTCCTTCTAAATATGGGTTTCCTCCAGGAGGAATCTGGGATCCTTGGAGAAATGTCTCATTGTATAACTGGGCAGAGAAATTAGAAAATGAGTGTTGTGGCAAAAATAAGTAAAAACTTAAAGAATGATTGTAACATGCTACGAGAACATGGAAACCAACTTGCAGAGGCTTCCATTAGTCATACTGGAGAATCAAAGTAAATAAGTAATAATTATAAGAAATTTAATTACAACGTAAACAATTTTAAACCATTTCATAAAGAGTGAAATATGAAATGCACATACACTCATACACACATATAAATTGAAAGTTCAATGAGGAAGGAAGGAGTAGGATATTGATATAGTTTCAAAATAACTCCCAACAAAATGTTTATTAATTACAAAGAAGAAAAGAATAACTTGACAGTGGAGAAGCCTGGCAGATACCACTTTAATCAAGTGATCAAAGTGAACACTGTAAGTAAAGAAATACCACGAACTCATGTACCACCTGATAGAATGTAATGAGAAAAACAGCATCACTTCTGTACGATGTCTGCCAAAGATGTACAACCTGAAAGTAACCATGAGGAAACACAGACAAACCAAAATTAAGGCATATCAACACAATAACTGGCCTTGTAACCTTCAAGTGTGTCAAGGTCATGAAAATCAAAGCGAGACCAGAACTGTTCAAGACTGGAGCAGACTGAAGAGACAGGAAAACTAATTCAAGGTGTGACTCGGAACAGGATCCTTTCGCTACAGAGCCTGTGGTCAGGCCGAGTGACTAAACCTGAAAGCAGGCTGCAGATCAGGTGGTGCTGAGAATGCATCACTGTCAATGTCCTGCTTTGATGGCCCACACTTACGTAACGAACAGTTGCTTGTAAGAAACACACACTGAAGTATTTGGAGGTGGTGAGGAAGACGGTTGGTAACTTACTCTCCAACATTTCAGGAAAAAAATTCTCTGTACCAGAATTGCAGCGTCTCTGTAAGTTTGTGACTATGGCAGTATTTTCCCAGGTTTTCTGTGAGAACTGGAATTGATGGTAGGCAAAATAGCTATTCATTCAATGCATTTTATTGGATGTGTTTAATCTATTAGAAGTGGCCAGACACCCACAAATAAAATATGCTTTCCATTGTCTTAATGGGTCAATCCAAGGCGCAGTAGCAGTGTTGCCATATAGCAGTGCAGAGGAGGGAGAAGTCATTTCTGATGAGGGTGATTAAAGCCATGCCAAGGAGTCATACTGAGACAGTTGTGATAAGTAGAGAAGGGAGGCTGGACGTTCCAGAAGAGGGAAAGGACCAAACGCTCAAAGATGAAGCTGAGTTTGCCTTCTCTTCTTCTCTCTCTCTCTCTCTCTCTCTCTATCTATCTCTATCTCTCTCTCTATCTCTCTCTCTCTTTTTTTTAGTTGAGAAATTGGGTAGAGAGTGATTGCATTAACCAAGAGAGAAGAGTGGATAAGGAGTTGTAATAGATATCCCTAAATATAGACCTTTCATTTTAAAAATCAACATATAATAAGGAAAGCATTCTAAACTGAGCAAAGGGATAGATTTTCAATAAAAATCTCGAGTATTTGCATTAAAAAGCTACTTTTTTTTTTTTCAAAAATACCGTGTCAAATTCTTTTTTTTTTTTTTCAGGTTCATAATTACTTGTGCAAATTGAGTATACCATGATGAGTTGGCATTAGCTTCTCCAGACATGGGTTAACAGATGAGGTGCAGTTAGAATCCGTTATGTTGCTTTTGCAGCTGGAGTTTTCTCAGAACTTAACTTGAAGTATAAGACCAGCAGAGCAATGCCTCCATATATGGCCAGTACACAGTTCATTCTACTTGTGAGCGTAAAGAGTTGAAATATTTTTTGATTCAAGTGAAATGGAATTGGGCATCAGTCTCTGGACCTGCCATGATTCAACCTAGCAAAAAGCAGGAATTCTGCAGACTGTTTCAAATTGTTAATATGTTAAATTAAATGTGAAATCGTAGTCATCTAATACTTAAACAAAATTATGCTGATATTAATTTAATTTTGGGTTAAGCAAATGCTTTTAAACAGAGATCATATAAAAAAACCCACAATGAGAAAAGGGGTCAGATTATATAAAAATGAAATAAACTGGGAAGATATTTGCAATAAATATATGAAAACTTAAATGTCCTTAATAGTTATAAAAACACACTTTAAAATCAATAAAATACACCAGAAAACTGGGGGAAAAGCTGTGAAAAATTTTCAAAAGAAAATATAAAAATGACCAATGAAAATGAAAAAAAAGTTCAAATTCACTAATAATTTTTAAGTAAATTACACCCATTGCTTTCTTAATAACTATTCTAAAATATATTAATGTAGGTAATATGAGGTAAACACCGATGGTTAAGGAAGTTTTTGTTGAGGGGCGGGAGCAGGGTATTATGCAAGAGAATAAAATTTGAATGGATTTGGTGAAACTCCCCTTATTTCTAATTTTTTTTATTTATATTAAAAGCTCATTTCTCTAGAATTATTGAAGCCTGAAAATCTCCTCAAGACTTAATTTTATACATACTTAAAGCTCTTTAAATATTGAAACATTTTCCTAAAAATAAAAATGCATTCAATTTTTTTTTTAATTTCAAAAGTAATACACACCTATCATAGTAGATTCCAATAATGTGGAGGAATATTAAGGAAACAACACACATTATTAACACTAGTATTACTTGTGAAAACCACCATTGACATTTTGTACATATCCTTCCAGAAAGTTCGCACTGTAAACTTTTGCTTTTTAAAAGCAATGGTTTCTTCCCTAGAGTTGCAGAGATTAGAGGCATAAAACTTCACATTTTTCAGTCCTTAGCCTCCTCCCACTTCTCTTTTCCCCATCCCCCCCATCACACCAGGTTTCTTATTTCCCACCAGGCACCTTTCACATTTTAACCCAATTTAAACCCTCAAACAATGCTGCAGGGTCAGAATTAACCATTCCCGTGTTAATAGTGGAGAAAACTGAGTCTCGGGATTGTAATTGTCTTGCAGTTCAGTGATTTATTTTTAAGGTGGACCTGAAGATCAAGGGCAGGTCTGTTAGATTTCAAAGCCCTTGCCCTGTCTCTGTGCTCTGCTGACCTCCCACCTGTGGTCAAGGGTGCAGCATAGCAAACTTCAGGTTAGCGTTTGAAATGGAATCAGACTGAATCGGATGTTATTATAGCATACTTTTAAAATACTGTGTACAGCTGAGGTTGTTACTCTGAAATAAGAGGATATAGAGCAAGTGAAGAGAGTAAAATGGAAGAGATGAATGTCTATCATACCATTTCTAGAGAAAAGACTAAAAAGGTTTGACTTGTTTAATTGATAGAAGAAATTGAAACATTGAATACATTTTGTTGGTTATAATACATATTTATATGATTATAGATTAAGAGGAAAACATTAACTTAAATTAAAACAGAAGTATTTGAATATAATGAGTGATCCTTTCAATGTCAAGATGCCTTCTCCTGATGCTCTAGGGTCCCCACCTCTAGAGATACTGTGTAACGAATACAGATCCACCTTTCTCACAGTTTACACAGTTACGTACTGAAATCAGCCTTAGACTTCATCAATTATCTAATCTAGTAAACACATATTTATTGAGGACCTACTGTGTGCCTGGCACAATGTGATCTGGTGTAAACAAGTTGACTCAGACCATATAATTTGTTCAAGTGTTTTCTAATCTAATGCCATTACAAAAATCCTGCAACATGTCTCATACCAGTGATTTTGTTTGTTCTACTGACTCTGTTCTTTACCAACTATATCTATATTCTTGACCTGCTTAGTTTGTACAGCTCCACAATCTCTTTTCCTAAATCCTAGTAAGATAAATTTCAAAGTTCAGAATTCTTTGGATTAAAGAAAGGTAATGGGGTAGATATTCTGTATATTATGTAAAAGCCCCTGGAGAATCAGGGCAGTATTTTATAATCAAACACAGCAGCATATCTTCAGTGAAATGCACGTATGAGTACAAACACAGCCTCATGTCAGTTTAGTTTGCGTTTTACTGCCATATAAGTTCAAGTTAGGTCGATTTTTATCAACTGAATTACAACAAACAAATAAAAATACCTTTTGATTCTCACAGCTTTTTGTATATCAGAAATACTGATATGAGATTGTGTAGTACATTTGCAAGGAATTCTTAAGACTCAGACTTGCAAAATAGGTTCCCAAAACACTAAGGCACATATATGGGATTTAATGAAAAAGGGGTACCACTGTTCTTTACAGTTCTCATAGCCTTTTATAGCTTTACAGTCTTCATGCATCTACAAGAGATGCAAGTATTTTTTCCGATGGAACCTATTTATTGCAGACAGTCTTGGGAAACTTGGGTTCTGTGACTAGTCCCTGAGAAATGCTACCATAGTGATATGAAGAGAGCATTGCTTACCCTAGCCCTTACCCTTATTTGTTCTTTTGCATTTTTAAATTCATGGTCGACTAAATTATATGGCCTAAATGAAGCACAGATATAAATTCCTAGAAAATACTAGTAAATATTCCGAAGTGACAAGGACATTATCTGCCTTTTACGAAAAATGCCTGACAAGAGAGCGCCCTCTCCAGAGCCTCTCATTGCACGGCTGCCTCAGTCCATTCAGTTTCTAGAACAGAAATCCCATAGGCTGGATGGGTTATAAACAACAGCTATGCATTTCTCCCGGTTCTGGCAGCCCGGAAGTCCGAGGTCATGGCGCTGCCCGAGGAAGCGTCTGGTGACTGGTGACGTCTTGCTTCCTCACTTGAAACTCCGTGGCTGAGGCGCCCAGGGAGTTCCCTGGGGTCCCTGTGACGAAGGCCCTGCTCCCAGCATGAGCCCCCGCCCACGACCTAGTCAGCTCCCAGAGCCCCACCTCCAACACCACCATATTGGGGATCAGGATTTCCACATATGGGTTTTTTGGGGGTGGGGAGCATGGATATTCAGACTATAACAACAGCTGTATATGCAAAAAAGTAGCAAAAAGCATACACGGTATGATCTGAAGTTTGCAGGGCAATCCCCCGGGGACCAAAATGCTTCTTAGTAGCCAATGTAGTTTATTAACCAGCAACTTCATCTGTGTGGTGAAGAGGGACCATCTTTCCTCTGCCTGCCTGTAGGGCAGGCTGGCCGCGCGCCTTGGAGGGCAGTGTGACCTCGCTAGGACAGGATGGGACTTCCTGAATGGCATTACCGTTTATAAAGGAGTAAGCAGCACAGCAAGGGTGACCCTGAGTTGCCTAAAGGAAAAGGAGAAATGAAGGAGAGGGAGGTGTCCATGCCAAATGATGGCAACCTTACAGTTTCGTCAGGGTTTAGTCCACTTTACCTGAAGAAATGCCACTGTTTGGCAAATGTAAATAAGAGTTTGGAAATATGATTCAAACAAGAAAAAATCACATGCTAAATAAAAAGTTATAAACTAAGGAAAATGTTCTACTTTTTAAAAAGTATGTGAAATAAAATATTGTGCAGTCCATTCTAATTGGCTACAGAATACTTTATCATCAGATATTGGTATTTGAAAGGAAAATTTTTTTAACTTACATGAGAGAATAAAATTGTATGAATAAAACTATTTACACAAACCTATTCGTCTGAAGCTTTGTATATGTTTAGTCCGTGGAGCAGTGTTTTCTTAGAAATGACACACATCAATTGCTTCAATGAAGAAAAGGAATATTCACATTTAAAAATCAAAATCACTTTTTTAAAATGAAAATTTTACCTGTTGTATAATAGGTAAACTATTGTGAAGTGTAGTTGCCTGTTTAACTTTATATCTGCTTTGATTTGGGCAGTTTAGCTAATTCAAATAAAATTTGTGAAGTTAAGCACTTTGAAGAAAAGGAATAGGAGAACCTAATTTAACCTAGAGTGTCTCTTTTATTCTTTGGTTATTCATTTGAAGTGCCCTATCAGCTTGAGCTGACCAACTTCAGTCATTTTTACCCTTTTATTTTTTTTTCTCTAATGTAAACTGAAATTCCCCGCTGTTCATGGTATTTTAGTGTTTAGCATCATTTAATGAGCAGGTGTCATTAAACTTAAAAGGTCCTTTTCTGTGTATCTCTGATTAGTTAGTAAAGGAACCAAAGAATTTCTCTTAATATATTTTGATGTTGGTCTATTTTACATTTAAGTGCTTTTTGATGAAGTAGAAAATAATAATTTTGGTTAAGGTAGGATGGATTCTGTCAGGTGAATATGTGTCCTAGTATTAAGTTGTAGAATATAAATTGTTTACGAGTGTCGTTATATGATATTTTCTCTAATAGATTTATGTGTGTGGATTTCTAAATAATTTATTATACCTTAATTCATTTTTCTGCAAGAATAGATATAGGTAATTTTAAAAGGTGCTTTAATATCAAGGTTCATACAATCCTTATTATAAAAGCAATAGTTTAGTGACTATATAACATCAGAAATGAAAAGTCTCTAATACTAAATTTGTTAAATCAAACAATTTCGCAATACACTTAATTGCAGTTTCTTTAAGTTGTAATAAGGAATAAACGATTAAGTGGAAAGAAATAGTAGCATCCATTACTTACACATTCCCTACTTGATGTTCACATATTCTGTACCTGACATTGCTGATACTCTATTATTAGTTCTAATTTTGCTTTTAGGAAGAAGATAAGAATATCTGTAAGATAAATAGCGTGGAGCCAAAATAATGAGGCTCAAATGCAAGCCAAGGTCAGGTAACGTGAAATAAGTTACAGATGGCATGTGTGACATGAACATTGGTAGCAGGTAAAAGATGTAACAGTGCTGCCTGCTGGTAGGAAGTAGTAGTGTTTAAAGAGTAAGTGAAAATAGATGTCCTTAGGCAAAGTGTAAGTGATACACATGGTTACACAGCATTGCTATCTTTGATACCTAGAACCCACGGTAGTCTTTGCATTAGTATTAACAGAGTTTTTATGAGAGTCAAGCTTCTGATCTGAGACTTCTGTTTTGTTTTGTATTTGGAGAATATATTTAAGTAGTGCACTTGCTCTCTCTTTGTGCTCATGTGGTGCTCATACAGTTTGTCTTAGGAGTGTGAGTGGCACTTCTTTGCTAACCGTTACTTTATTTTTTACAGTCAGCATTTCCAAAATACATTTAATTGAAAAATAAAACCTTGCCTGTGAAAGACCGCTAACAATTTTAGTAATAGATAGCAGGATATTTAGTCCATTGAGACCATGTATGTATAGAAAAAGGTGATATATATATATATATATATATATATATATATATATACACACACACACACATATGTATGTATGTATGTATATATATGTATATATGTATGTATATATACACACATACATATGTGTGTGTATGTATATATATATATATATATATATATATATATATATATATGCAACGATCAACATATGATGAGTCTCATTGGAAAACTGAACACCAGACTGCTTGAAAGCACTGGTGTCAAAGTTTTAGCAAATTGAAAATCAAGTGTACCTCTGTGTAGAGTTTATTTTTCCCTGTCCACTTCAAATAAGTTCAGAGTTTTCTGTGCTAGGAATAAACATTTTTGCTTTGGCTTGTATATTAGTTTATTGTCCAACAAACTAATTTTGTTTATAGTCTTGAAAAATAATTAAAGTTACTTTTAACATTAACTCAACTGAAAGTGAAGCTTTAACTTTTATAACCATGGTTAGTTTAATATTTGTTGAGCAGTGTTTATATGGGCATGGCATGATAGACTTAACTAAATGTGATGATTTCTTTATTCTGATTTGAATCCTTCTTGTACACATTATAGCTTAATTTCCAGATATCCATTATATAAAACTTATTAAAACACCAGGCACAATAAAAATAGTTGTTAGAAAATGAGGAAACTGCTCTTTCATTATGTATAACTTTGTCACTTACATAATTCTATTTCCATCCTGAAAAAGGTTTGAGTCAAAACTAAATTAACAAAAAAGATAAAAGAGAAAGTGTTTTTCAATATCCCAAACGTGCTTTTTCTTTCTAGAGGCTAGAAAAAGTACAGACCATACTGTCTCTTTCAAGTCATAAATACACTCTTTATAAGTTGTCTCTCTTCCTCTCGTTTCCTCATTCCCTTTTCTTCCTCCCTCTTCCCTCCCTCACCGTCCTTCCTCCCCCTCTGCCCATCCCCTTCTCCCTCCTCTCTCCCTCCTCCTCCCTCCTTTCCTCCTTCCTCCCTTCCATATCTATGTCTGTCTTTATACAGACAGTATCTTTCCCTATGTTACTGTAGGTGAACATGGCCATTAAATTATGACTAAGTAAAATTGGAAACATTTAAGTATTTTTTGAGAATTCCGTTTGTTTTGTTAACTTGTAGAGTGAGAACAAGAGAGGGGGAGAAGGAGGAAGGAAGGACAGGGAGGAAAATGAGACAAAGAATAAGGAAAGAGAGTAAGAGAAAAGGTAGAGTTAATAGTAAGTGAAATGGAAATAAATCATATTACATTGTATGCAAATTTTGTGTATCAGAGGAAGGTAAAGTGTGAAAACTGTCTAAATGTGTGAGAAACTGATATTTGCATTCTTGAAATAATTTCCACAATCTGCAAAATCAATTTTTAAATAGTAAATAAAATATTCATGGAAGGTTTAGTGATATCCAAAAGATAAATAATTTGAATTACAATTTAACTTGCTTTACTAATAGAACAGTCACGTATCAGACCACCAAGGAGGTGTTTCAATAGCATAGAACATAGCAGTGTAATTCCTCGGTTGGAATGTAGCAATATTTTGGAAGTTTCTACTAGCTTCAGAACCTGCAACATTGTCAAAACCTGGTGCTAACAGCAGTCTGCCCTGTGGCCTTTGTCATCTTAGGTTCTTCACCTAAAACTGCTAGAAATAGTTTTCAGAGAAGGGACAAGAACAATGCTTTACATAGTGAGAAGTGCTAGTGCAAATATTATATCATTCTTTTTAACAATATGAATGACCATCTGTTAATACTTTTCCCTCAGCAGCCATCAAGAAAAAAAACAATCACATTTATGAGCAAACGGTGTTTTTCTAAAGTATAAGTCCTTCTTTATTTTATTTCTGTGTGAATATTTAACAGTATATTTTTCCTGTGTGTTTATGGTATTTTATAAATAATAAATGCATGTTTAACTCTAACACATTTTTAAAATTTGCTTAAAATGACATATAAAATTTTTTTCAGATATTATGAAACTATTTTTCTTCCTGTTTTATTCCTTACAAAATATAAAGCTGAATATTTCAGTAACATTTTATTTGTAAAACAGAACAATAATAATGATACTTGAAATGCTTTATTTACATATTTTATTTATGAACTTTGGTACCCACATTTGACATCAAATTATTCTTATTTTTATTTTTTATCATAAAAAGGCATCAAAAACATAACTATATCATAACATCGCCTTATTAGCAGATTGGGCTACCATAATTTAAAATACAATTTTCACCCTTACTTTTTGTCCTTTATTATTTTTTAAGTCAAAATTTATGTGAGAATAGTTTGCTGCTATACTTCCTGAAAATCTTAAAGAGTAAAACATGTCAGTATTCTAATTCACATATTACCCATAATAAGTAACAGTGGTCATGTCCCCGGCCTCATCCTAAGTAATAGAATGAATGTGTGTCCTAGCTTTGCACATCATTGATGATCTCGTATTTAAGGAAAAGCACTTGTTCATTACAAATTGAAAGTGGCAAGAAGAAAGCAAACCTTGGTTTTTGCAAGTATACTTTAGTACTTGCTACCTCTTCATTGTCTTATTGGTAACCTTTGGTTTTTCTTTTGCTGTAATTCTAAAGAGTTCTATCATTTCTCATTAATGAAATACCTTTTAAATGTAAGGATGAGCTGTTTATTTGGTTAGAGAAAAGTTACCTTTTTTGCTTAATTACCATTGATTTAGCATTTTTGATATCTTTTACTGGAAAATTTTGACCATTGTTTTAAAGTTCGAGTCAACACTTTCTAGACATTTTTTTGTTGTTGTTGGAAAAAGAATAATATTGCCTTAAAGAATCTGATAACAGTTAAATGATTAAAACTTGTTTAATAAATTATAATTTTTCATTAGAGATATATATTCTAGTCTAGCTTTTATTTTTCTCCTGAGCTAATCATTATACAAATTTGATACCTCCTTTTCACACACTCAGTGATATTATTTCCTACTTTAGCCAGATCTAAGGATGGAGTGTATAGAATGCTAAGCTTAGCTATAGATATTTAAAAATCTCATTGTTGTATTATAATCATCCTGCATTGTGATTAAGACAAAAATAGTTTTATCTCATCTTTAAAGAACTTCCAAAAAAGTGAGTTACTTCCAGTAAAGAATAAACTTGATGCATTTTGATGAATATTTTATTGACTCGAACATTTTTTCTTCATATGAATATTTTAACTGAATACTTAGCTCTTCTATTTTTCCCACACTAATTGTTAACTGGCTGTGTACTATGGCAAGTTAGTTCATCTGGCTCTGCCTCAGTCTCCCCATTTGTAAATTACAAAAGATAATAGTCCTCACATCAGAGTTATTACTAAAGTTTTTTCCAATTGTTTTTTTTTCCATCTCCGGTTTCTTAATTTTATTTTATACACAGGTCAATGTTAACTTTCCTAAAATGCCTCTAATCTTATCATTCTCCAGCTTTGATAACAGTTTTGATACTCCTGTTGACTAAGAAATACAGTTTGGACTCCTCCTGACATTCAAGTCCCTCCAATTTCAAGTGCAGCCACCCCTTAAGCATTCCGTCCGCTCCTGGTGGACTCACGAGTCCATTTCGGTCACTGCACCGTACGCCAGTCCTACGATGCAGCTCATTATTATATTTTCAGTGTTGCATCTCTTTGCTTGGAGCATTCTCAAGCATATTTTTTTTTTTTACAGAAATCCTACATATACATGGGGAGACCATTTCCAATCCTGGGATCTCTTCCACGTAAGCTTCCTTGATCTCCCAGGAGATAAGAGAGTTCAGAGTTCAGAACTCACACCATGTGGCATTTGTGCTCTCATCTTGTACCTTGTCTTCTAGGTAGGCTGGATGAGATCCGTCGCTTACCTGTGTTACGCAATTGGAAGTTCCCAGGGCAGAGCCTAGCCTGTGTTTCACTATGGATTCCTCTCCTGCCTCCCCACAACACCTAACACAGTACTCTGTGTGTAGAAGTTGGATGGTACCTAGTTGGCCAGGGAGACATTGTGACGTAACAGGAAGAATACAGACTGTTGAGTGAAAACACTGAAATTTGAAGAGTGGATTAAATATTGTTTGACCCTGAGCAACTTAACCTGTATGCGTCCCAGGTTCCTCAGTTTGTAATAAGAGGAAT